>NW_024070189.1:5770639-6133325 GCF_014754425.2 Oryx dammah
GTCCACCCAAACCTATGTCCACTGAGTTGGTGATGCCATCTAACCATCTCATCCTCTGTCGTCCCCTTCTCCTCCTGCCCTCAATTTTTCCCAGTATCAGGATCTTTTCCAATGAGTCAGCTCTTCGCATGAGGTGGCCGAAATATTGGAGTTTCAGCTTTAGGATCAGTCCTTCCAATGAATAACCAGGACTGATCTCCTTTAGGATGTACTGGTTGGATCTCCTTGCAGTCCAAGACTCTCAAGAGTCTTCTCCAACACCACAGTTCAAATGCATCAATTCTTCAGTGCTCAGCTTTCTTCAAAGTCCAACTCTCACATCCATACATGACCACTGGAAAAACCATAGCCTTGACTATATGACCTTTGTGGACAAAGTAAATCTCTGCTTTTTAATATGCTGTCTAGGTTGGTCATAACACTCCTTCCAAGGAGTAAGTGTCTTTTAATTTCATGGCTGCAGTCACCATCTGCAGTGATTTTGGAGCCCAGAAAAATAAAGTCTGACACTGTTTCCCCATTTATTTTCCATGAAGTGATGGGACTGGATGCCATGATCTTAGTTTTCTGAATGTTGAGCTATAAGCCAACTTTTTCACTCTCCTCTTTCACTTTCATCAAGAGGCTCTTTAGTTATTCATCACTTTCTGATAAGGGTTGTGTCATCTGCATATCTGAGGTTATTGATATTTCTCCAGGCAATCTTGATTCCAGCTTGTGTTTCTTCCAGTCCAGTGTTTCTCATGATATACTCTGCATATAAGTTAAACAAGCAGGGTGACAATACACAGCCTTGACGTACTCCTTTTCCCATTTGGAACCAGTCTGTTGTTCCATGTCCAGTTCTAACTGTTGCTTCCTGACCTGCATATAGGTTTCTCAAGAGGCAGGTCAGGTGGTCTGGTATTCCCATCTTTCTCAGAATTTTCCACAGTTTATTGTGATCCATACAGTTGACTATGCTTGGAGTCAAGAAAGCAGAAATAGATGTTTTTCTGGAACTCTCTTGCTTTTTCGATGATCCAGTGGATGTTGGCAATTCAATCCCTGGTTCCTCTGCCTTTTCTAAAACCAGCTTGAACATATCTGGGAGCCAATAGTTCACATATTGCTGAAGCCTGGTTTGGAGAATTTTGTGCATTACTTTACTAGCATGTGAGATGGGTGCAATTCTGTGGTAGTTTGAGCATTCTTTTGCACTGCCTTTCTTTGGGATTGGAATGAAAACCGACCTTTTCCAGTCCTGTGGCCACTGCCGAATTTTCCAAATTTGCTGGCATATTGAGTGCAGCACTTTCATAGCATCATCTTGCAGGATTTGAAACAGCTCAACTGGAATTCCATCACCTCCACTAGCTTTGCTCATAGTGATGCTTCCTAAGACCCACTTGACTTCACATTCCAGGATGTCTGGCTGTAGGTGAGTATGAGTGATCACACCATCATGATTATCTGGGTTGTGAATATCTTCTTTGTACAGTTCTGTGTATTCTTGTTACCTCCTCTTAATATCTTCTGATTCTGTTAGGTCCGTACCATTTCTGTCCTTTATTGAGCCCATCTTTGCATGAAATGTTCCCTTGGTATCTCTAATTTTCTTGAAACGATCTCTGATCTTTCCCATTCTATTGTTTTCCTCTATTTCTTTGCATTGATCTCTGAGGAAGGCTTTCTTATCTCTCCTTGCTATTCTTTGGAACTCTGCATTCAGATGGGTATATCTTTCCTTTTCTCCTTTGCTTTTCATGTCTCTTCTTTTCACAGCTGTTTGTAAGGCCTCCTCAGGCAGCCATTTTGCTTTTTTGCATTTCTTTTTTTGTGGTTCAGATCATGAACTCTTTATTGCCTCAGCTATTAGCCTCTCAAAAACACTGTTATGCTCTATAATTTTGCCTTATCATAAATTTCATATAAATAGTATTTTAAAACATAGTATTGTATCTAATTTCTTTCACTTAGCTTAATGATTCTGAGATTCATTCAAAATGTCGTGTGTATCTGCAGTTTGGTCTTTTTTGTTGCCAAGAAGCATTCTGTCTCATGGACACACCAGGCTTGTGTTTCTCATTTTCAGATGAACATTTGGATTGCTTCTGTTTGGAAGTTTTATGAGTAAAGCTGCTATGACTGCATACTAATCTTTTTGTGGGCAAATATTTTCATTGACCCTGAGTAGATCAAAAAGAGTGAGTGTGCTGAGTTTAGGGGAAGTATATGTTTAAAGAGTATCCCAAAGTATTTTTCAAATCTGTACTATTTTTTCATTGCCTCTATCAACTAATGAGGCATTTAGTATTGTCAGACATTTTACCACTGTTGTGTGTACTAATATTTTGTCATGTTTTAAGATGTATTTTAATGATAACTGATGATATTAAGTATCTGTGTGTCTGCTTATTTTCCATTTGTAAATCCTCTTTCAAGTCTATGCAAGTCCTTTGTCCATATATATATATTTTTAATTAGAGTGATTGTCACCACATTATCATACTAAATTTTGTTACTGCTCTTTGTATCCTGGACCCATGTCTTTTCTTAAATTTTTGTCTACAAATTCTTTCTACCAATAAGTTGCTTGAATATTTAATTTCTTAAATTTGCTATAAAGTGTAAAATTGTTTTCAAGTTGAAAAATCCAATTTGTCACCTAAATTTTTTATAATTCATATTTCTTTTTCTCATCTATTGCTAAACCAAGATATATAATATTTTTTCTTTTGTTTTCTTCTAAAAGTTTTAAAGTTTTATCTGTAATAGTTAGGCTTAAAGTCCCATATTCTGAATTAGTTTTTGTACACGATGTGTGGTAAAATCAAGTTTTTGTCAACATGTCAAATATATATGTAAATATATTTATAGGTATATTTGTATTTAGATATTTCTTTGTTCCACTGTAATTTGTTGAAAAAACTCTTTCCCAAAGTGGATTATTTACATTGGCACATATATGATCAACTAGTTTTAAAAAAATGCTGATGTAAATAATCCACTTTGGGAAAGAGTTTTTTCAACAAATTACAGTGGAAAAAAGAAATATCTAAATACAAATATACCTATAAATATATTTACATATATATTTGACATGTTGACAAAAACTTGATTTTACCACACATCGTGTACAAAAACTAATTCAGAATATGGGACTTTAAGCCTAACTATTACAGATAAAACTTTAAAACTTTTAGAAGAAAACAAAAGAAAAAATATTATATATCTTGGTTTAGCAATAGATGAGAAAAAGAAATATGAATTATAAAAAATTTAGGTGACAAATTGGATTTTTCAACTTGAAAACAATTTTACGCATAGCAAATTTAAGAAATTAAATATTCAAGCAACTTATTGGTAGAAAGAATTTGTAGACATAAATTTAAGAAAAGACATGGGTCCAGGATACAAAGAGCAGTAAAAATTTTTAGTATGATAATACGATGATAATCACTCTAATTAAAAAAAATATATATATATGTATATATATATGTGAGTGTGTATGTGTTTCAGTCTGTTTCTAGAATCATAATCCTTTCTAAATGATTTTATATCTCTCCTTATTGCAATACCATGCTTTCCTGATTACTGTATCTTTAAGTAACTCTTCAGAGAAAGCAATGGTGCCCCATTCCAGTACTCTTGCCCGGGAAATTCCATGGATGGAGGAGGTGGTGGGCTGCTGTCCATGGGGTCATGAAGAGTCGGACACGACTGAGAGACTTCCCTTTCACGTTTCACTTTCATGCATTGGAGCAGGAAATGGCAACCCACTCCAGCGTTCTTGCCTGGAGAATCCCAGGGGCCGGGGAGCCTGGCGGGCTGCCGTCTATGGGGTCGCACAGAGTCGGACATGACTGAAGCGACTTAGTAGTAGTAGTAGTAGTAACTCTTACATCAGCACAAGGGACGCTCCCCCCCCCCCTTAGCTATTGTGAATAACACTGTTATTAACATTAGTACAAAATTATCTACTGAAATTCCTGGTGTCAATTCTTTTGCTTATATAGCCAAAAGTAGAATTATGGCAAATATTGTAGTTAAATTTAGTTAATGGTTTTATAACAATTGCATCATTTTACCTTCCCATCCACAGTGCCCAAAGATTAAAGTTTCTCCTGTTCAGTTGCTAAGTTTTGTCTGACTCTTTCAGACTCCAGGTACTGCAGCATGCCAAGCTTCTTGTCCTTCACTGTCTCCCAGACTTTACTTAGATTCATGTCCTTTGAGTCAGTGATACTATCTAACATTACATTCTTTGTCACTCTCTTCTCCTTTTGCCCTCAATCTTTCCCCAGCATGAGGCTTTTTGCCAATGAGTTAGCTCTTTGCATGAGGTGTCCAAAGTATTGAAGCTTCAGCTTCAGCACCAGTTCTTCCAATGAATATTCAGTTGATTTTCTTTAGGATTGACTGGTTTGAGCTCCTTGCTGTCTAAGGAACTCTGAAAAGTCTTCTTCAGGACTACATTTCAAAAGCATAATTTCTTAGGTGCTCAGCCTTCTTTGTGGTCCAACTCTCACATCTGTATAAGATGACTGGTAAAACCATACTTTTGACTATTCAGACCTTTTTGGCATAGTTATATCTCTGCTCTTTAATATGCTGTCTAGGTTTGTTATAACTATCCTTCCAAGGTGCAATTGGCTCTTAATTTCGTGACTGCAGTCACCATCCACAGTGATTTTGAACCCAAGAAAATAAAATCAGTCACTCTTTTTGCTTTCTTATTTTCTATTTGCCATGATGTTCAAGCTGGTTTTAGAAAAGGCAAAGTAACCAGAGATCAAATTGCCAACATCTGCTTGATCATGGAAAAAGCAAGAGAGTTCCAGAAAAACATCTATTTCTGCTTTATTGACTATGCCAAAGCCTTTGACTGTGTGGATCACAAGAAACTGTGGAAAATTCTGAAAGAGATGGGCATACCAGACCACCTGACCTGCCTCTTGAGAAATCTGTATGCAGGTCAGGAAGCAACAGTTAGAACTGGACATGGAACAACAGACTGGTTCCAAATAGGAAAAGGAGTATGTCAAGGCTGTATATTGTCACCCTGCTTATTTAACTTGTATGCAGAGTATATCATGAGAAACACTGGACTGGAAGAAACACAAGCTGGAATCAAGATTGCTGGGAGAAATATCAATAACCTCAGATATGCAGATGACATGACCCTTATGGCAGAAAGTGAAGAGGAGCTAAAAAGCCTCTTGATGAAAGTGAAAGAGGAGAGCGAAAAAGTTGGCTTAAAGCTCAACATTTAGAAAACGAAGATCATGGCATCCGGTCCCATCACTTCATGGGAAATAGATGGGGAAACAGTGGAAACAGTGTCAGACTTTAGTTTTGGGGGCTCCAAAATCACTGCAGACAGTGACTGCAGCCATGAAATTAAAAGACACTTACTCCTTGGAAGAAAAGTTATGACCAACCTAGATAGTATATTCAAAAGCAGAGACATTACTTTGCTGACTAAGGTCCGTCTAGTCAAGGCTATGGTTTTTCCAGTGGTCATGTATGGATGTGAGAGTTGGACTGTGAAGAAGGCTGAGCACCGAAGAATTGATGCTTTTGAACTGTGGTGTTGGAGAAGACTCTTGAGAGTCCCTTGGACTGCAAGGAGATCCAACCAGTCCATTCTGAAGGAGATCAACCCTGGGACTTCTTTGGAAGGAATGATGCTAAAGCTGAAGCTCCAATAATTTGGCCACCTTATGCGAAGAGTTGACTCATTGGAAAAGACTCTGATGCTGGGAGGGATTGGGGGCAGGAGGAGAAGGGGACGACAGAGGATGAGATGGCTGGATGGCATCACGGACTCGATGGATTGAGTCTGAGTGAACTCCGGGAGATGGTGATGGACAGGGAGGCCTGGCGTGCTGCGATTCATGGGGTCACAAAGAGTCGGACACGACTGAGTGACTGAACTGATCTGATGAACTGATGGCATTGGATGCTATGATCTTAGTATTTTTCATGGTGAGTTTCAAGTCAGTGTTTTCATGTTCTTCTTTCACCTTCATCAAGAAGATCTTTAGTTGCTCTTCACTTTCTGCCATCAAAGTGGTGTCATCAACATATATGAGGTTGTTATATTTCTCCCAGCAGTCTTGCCCCCAGCTTGTAACTCATCCAGCCTAGCATTTTGCATTATGTCCTCTGCATAGAAATTAAATAAGCAGGGTGAAGATATACAGCTTTCTCGTACTTCCTTCCCAATTTCAAACCAGTCAGTTAGCCCATGTCCAGTTCTAACTCTTCCTTCTTCATCCACATACAGGCTTCTCAGGAGACAGGTAAGGTGGTCTGGTATTCCCATCTCTTTAAGAATTTCCCACAGTTTGTTGTGATCCACACACTCTTTAGCATAGTCAATGAAGCAGAAGTAGATGTTTTTCTGGAATTGATTTCTCCATGATCCAACTATTCTTGGGAGTTTGATCTCTATATCTGCTGCCTCTTTTAAACCCAGCTTATACATCTGGAGGTCCTCAATTCACTTGCTGTTAAAGCCTGACTTGAAGGATTTTGAGCATAACCTTGCTAGCATGTGAAATGAGCTCAACTGTACAGTAGTTTGAATATTCTTTTGCGTTGCCCTTCTCTGGGACTGGAATAAAAACTGACCTTTTCCAGTCCTGTGGCCACTGCTGAGTTTTCCAAATGTGATGACATTGTGTGCAGCACTTCAGCAGCAGCATCATCTTTTAGAATTTTAAATAACTCAGTTGGAATTTCTCCAACCTCACTAGTTTCTCTACATCCTTTAATAAACTTGTTATTTTTTATTGCTATATTTTTCTAGATAATAGATGCCTAAGAGTTTCTAGATAATAGCCATCCTAATAGGTATGCTGGGTAATCTCACTGCAGTCTTTGTATTTGCCTAATGTATTTGCCTAATGATTAGAGATGTTTAGAATTTTTTCATGCAATTTTTGGCTACATGTGTATATTCTTTGAAGAAATATCTGCTCAAGTCCTTTGCATATTTTAAGTTGGATTGTTTATTAATATTGTTGTTGATTTGAAGGAGTTATCTACATATTAAATCCTTTTCAGATATATAATTTTCAAATAGTTCTTTCATTTCTTCGGCGGCATTTTTACATTGTTGTTTATGTCCTTCGGATGCACAGAAGTTTTAAATTTTGATATAGTCTAATGTTTCTATTTTATTGGTTGCCTGTAGTTTTGATATCGTATCCAGGAAATCATTCCCAGAGTCAATGTCACAAAAATTTTCCCCTATGACTTCTTATAAGAATATTACAATTTTAATTATCACATTTAGGCATTTGATCAATTTTTAGTTCATTTCATATATAGTATAAGATAAGGGGTGGCTTCCCTTGTAGCTCAGCTGGTAAAGAATCTGCCTGCAAGGAGACACCAGTTGGATTCCTGGGTCAGGAAGATCTGCTGGAGAAGAGAACAGCTACTAAGTCCAGTAGTCTGGCCTGGAGAATGTCATGGACTGTCTATCCATGGGATCACAGAGTCAGACATGACTGCGTGACTTTCGCTCACTCACAAAGGAGTGAGTTTTGTATTGTTTTCCCAATACTGTTGTTTGAAAACACTGTCATTTTTACATTTAATGATCCTGCCCACCTTGTTGAAACATTTGAATGTATAAGGGTTTATTACTGAGCACTTATTTTACTGTTGATCTAAATGTTTGCCTTTATGCCATTACTGTACTGTTTTAAATACTTTAACTGTATGCTGCTTCTGCTGCTATGTAGCTTCAGTCATGTCCGACTCTGTGCGACCCCACAGATGGCAGCCCACCAGGCTCCCCCGTCCCTGGGATTCTCCAGGCAAGAACACTGGAGTTTGTTGCCATTTCCTGCTCCAATGCATGAAAGTGAAAAGTGAAAGTGAAGTCACTCAGTTGCATCCAGCTCTTCGCGACCACATGGACTGTAGCCTACCAGGCTCCTCCATCCATGGGATTCTAATTTTAAAATCAGGATGTGTGAGAAATTTAAATTTGCTATTTTCCAAGATTGCTTTGGCTATCTGTGGTCCAATGAGATTCCATTTGAAATTTAGAGTGAATTTTTCTACTGCAAAAAACACTATTGGGAGTCTGATAGGCATTGAATTGAATTTGTAAATTGTTTTGGAGTATATCACATTCTAAAGTATTATATTTTTCAATCCCTGAACACAGAATGTCTTTCCATTTCTTGAAGTCTCTTTAATGTTTTTCAACACTTTGTAGTTTTACTTGTTTATATATATATATACACACACACACTTTGTTACATTTATTTTTCAAAGTGAACATTTTTTGATGCTATTGTAAATAGATTTCCTCTCCTGATATACTTTGTGAATAGTTTCAAAATTAATGTATAAAAATAGTTGATTTTTGTGTTAATTTTGTATTCTGCAACTTTGTGACTTTGTTCTGCAACTAAGAACTTTGTTTTGTTTCTAAAGTGAAATCTCTAGGCTTTTCTATATATATGATCATGTCACGTGAAAACAGATAATTTTACTTCATCCTTTATAATTTAAATGCCTTTTAAGAGGGCATGAGGTGAGGGAGGCCCAAGGAAAATATTAAACTTCAGTGGAAAATTAAGTCATGTGTTTTGTAGCCACAGTTGATTATGAACTCCAGAGAGTTAAGCTGATGTATTTGAGGCTCTCAAGACAGATAAAAACTAATGATAGAACAGCCAAGTAGGCAGTTTTTAGAGTTAAATCATTATTGAAATAATTTATTAAAATTTTAAGTATAGTAATGAACTCCTGGGTCTCTTCTTTTGTCTGACTTAAAGTATACATTCATTGTCATGTTTTAAAATATTGATTTGGAACAATTTCCAGGATGGTTGTTGCATTGTCTAATAGCCCTTATCAGATATTCCCTAGGGTAGATTTAGGTAATACAGTCACGTATAAACTCTTAAAATCCCCATTTCCTAGTACACAAAAATAATTTTAGGATCAGTTTTTCTGTGTTCATACAATTTCTTAAGCAGTAGATTAAAATAATAATAATAGGTAATACATGGGCTCTGATTACAGTAAGATTTTAGAATAGATAGTAAGAAGTATTCTTTAGTGATTAAGCCTATTAAGTGGGCACGTTATTGTAAAGAATGCTCAGACTACTGCAAAATTGCACTCATCCCACACACTAGCAAAGTACTGCTCAAAATTCTCGAAGCCAGGCTTCAGCAATACATGAACTGTGAACTTCCAGATGTTCAAGCTGGTTTTAGAAAAGGCAGAGGAACCAGAGATCAAATTGTCAACATCCGCTGGATCACTGAAAAAGCAAGAGAGTTCCAGAAAAACATCTATTTCTGCTTTCTTGACTATGCCAAAGCCTTTGACTATGTGGATCACAAAAAACTGTGGAAAATTCTGAAAGAGATGGGAATACCAGACCACCTGACCTGCCTCTTGAAAAACCTATATGCACGTCAGGAAGCAACAGTTAGAACTGGACATGGAACAACAGACTGGTTCCAAATAGGAAAAGCAGTATGTCAAGGTTGTATATTGTCACTCTGCTTATTTAACTTATATGCAGAGTATATCATGAGAAACACTGGGCTGGAAGAAGCACAAGCTGGAACCAAGATTGTTTGGAGAAATATCAATAACCTAGATTGCCTGGAGAAATATCAATAACCTCAGATATGCAGATGACACCACCCTTATGGCAGAAAGTGAAGAAGAGCTAAAAAGCCTCTTGACAAAAGTGAAAGAAGAGAGTGAAAAAGTTGGCTTAAAGCTCAACATTCAGAAAATGAAAATCATGGTATCTGGTCCCATCACTTCATGGGAAATAGATGGGGAAACAGTGGGAACAGTGTCAGACTTTATGTTTTGAGGCTCCAAAATCACTGCAGATGGTGACTACAGCTATGAAATTAAAAGACGCTTGCTCCTTGGAAGAAAAGTTATGACCAAGTTAGACAGCATATTAAAAAGCAGAGATATCACTTTATCAACAAGATCCATCTAGTCAAGGCTATGGTTTTTCCAGTAGTCATGCATGGATGTAAGAGTTGGAGTATAAAGAAAGCTGAGCCCCAAAGAACTGATGTTTTTGAACTGTGGTGTTGGAGAAGACTCTTGAGAGTCTCTTGGACTGCAAGGTGATCCAACCAGTCCATCCTAAAAGAAATCAGTCCTAAATGTTCATTGGAAGAACTAATGTTGAAGTTGAAGCTCCAATACTTGGCCACCTGATGCAAAGAGCTGACTCATTTGAAAAGTCCCTGATCCTGGGAAATATTGAAGGCAGGGGAAGAAGAAGATGATAGAGGATGAGATGGCTGGATGGCATCACCAACTCAATGGACATGAGTTTGAGTAAACTCGCAAGATGGTGATGGGCAGGGAGGCCTGGCGTACTGCAGTCCATGGGGTCGCAAACAGTTGGACACGACTGAGCCACTGAACTGAACTGAACTGAATTATCCCAAATAGAGTATGTTTGGTTAGAGCAAAAGTCCAGTAGTCAATATGTTAGCAAACCTTGGAAAATGGAGTAAAACCATTAGTGTCATGAAGGTGTGTTAGATGCCATGCATGAGCTCAACTCTTTCACTCAAGGCCGCCGCTTTACACAGAATTGATCACAGCCCTCTGTTTCAACCTGATGTGTTTGTCTAAGCATTCTTTTTTTTTTTTTTTAAACCAAAATGAATAGTATATTCAGCAGTAATATATTATTGAATTCAATACATTTTTTTTTCTTCCATGCAACTGATGTCAACAAGTGAAACAGGTTACTTTCTAATCTTTTAAAATTGAATATTTAGTCTAAAATTGAAATTCAGGTAATTAGGAGTCTAGTTTTTTCCTTACAAATAATTAAAGCCGTATCTCCTGTTATTTACAATCTGTAGGTGAACTTGCTGCTTTTCCTATCTCTTCCTTTTTTCTCCCTCCCTCCTCTCTTTCCCTCCTTCCTCCCTTTTCCTGTTTGTTCCACCCTTCTTCATTTTCTGCCTTCCTTCATTTCTTCCATGTTTAATTTTTACATTTAAATAACAGTCTCATATTTAATTAGATTATGAAAAGTTACAATCAAATATGTCAGGCATTTCTCAATCATTGCAAAAACAAGTACAGTGAAGAAAGAACAGAAAGATCACCTCGAGTGAGAGGCGGGCCAAGCCAAGAGAAGCACTGGAACCAGAATGATGAGTTACAGAATTTTTCAAGACAGGCTTTTTACATATTCATCGAGGCAGGCATGGACTGACAGTTTCGACTAACAGTTTCCTGTTACACAGCAACAGGCTGTACTGGGCATGTCTTTCCCATAATTCACTCTGTTAAAATCATATATATATATGTATGCCTAGAATACTTGGGAACCCTTAATAGGCTCCTAGCTGCCTAAAATCACTTGAGGACCCAGCTGTGCATCGGGGGCACGTGCGCCAGAGTTGGAGAAGACCCTGCGGTTAGTTTTATCCACTATGTGCCTAGGTTGCACGCATCATTGGAAAAATCTCTGTGGTTCTTTTGCAGCATATCTGTGAGCTCTCCTGGGCTGTCTTAGGTCCTGTCTGGGGTAGGGTTTAGAGATCATCTAGGCTGCCCATCATTGCTCATGCCTGGCTTTCTAGCTAACGGGTCCCGGTATTTTTCTGGAAGTAGTTGTCGTCTTGCGCAATGACGTAAGAGCCCACCAGAACAGGTCATGTATGCTTGCTTAGTTGCTCAGTCCTTTCCCACTCTTGGTAAGTCCGTGGGCTCTAGGCCACCAGGCTCCTCTGTCCATGAGATTTCCCAGGCAAGAACGCTGGAGTGGGTTGCCATTTCCTCCTCCAGGGGATCTTCCCGACACAGGGGTCAAACCTGTATCTCCTGCGTCTCTCGCATTGCAGGTGGATTCCTTTCCCGCTGAGCCATTGGGGATTCCCACATAGCTTCACAGTTCTCAGCAACTCTTCTCTCGGCATTCCTGTCTTTAAATTTTTAGGTTTGCTTCCCATTCTTCAGCTCTTCAGAGATTTTTCAAACCTCCATTCCTGGTCCTTCACCTTGGACGCAGTGCACCTCTCTGCTCAAGTTTTTAACTCTGTCAGACCTTCATCTGCTTTCAGCAGGTTATTCCATTAAAACACCCCACACCGACCTCTCACCAGGGATCTGGCCCTCTCTGCTAGCCCTGTATTTCCCGTACTCTGGCTCCTGCTTCCTAGGGCCAACCTTTATAACACCAACTATAAAAGCATGTGCCTCTTCTAGCCTCTGTGCCCATCCAGTGAGTCTGCTGTTTTAATCCAATATTTTAAGTTCCTCATTGTATTGTTTTTCACTTCTTTCTAGAGTCTCCTTCTTCTTTATGAAATGGTTGAGGAATTTGTTTCTCAATTTTCCAAATCTTACTACCTGAACTCCTAATCTCGAAAACTATGATACAACTTTTCAACTCTAACTTGGTATAAGGCGTATCTTTCAAAAAAAAGAAAGAAAGAAAGAAAGAAATTCAGAGGACCTGGAAAATGGAGGGCTTGACTTTTCTTTGCAATTATGATCTCTTTCAGGGGTGTTTAAATTCCATAGACTGCAGAGGGGTTCTGGAGCAACAGAGTCAGGTGGAGGTCTTTTCTATGCAACTGGTTGGTTCTGATTTATGGATAAGTCATCTGACCACAGGATGAGAGTATATTCCAGGAGAGGCTACTGTGACTCTCCACTTAGCAGCTGGGAAACGTATGAGATATTCAGGTAGTCTGGTGTCATGGTGAAACTGTTGAGTTTTGTATATAACAAATAATTAAATTTTGGGAATACTGGTAAGGGGAAAATGTTGTGGAGTTTGAGTGAGAAAAAACACAGTCTAGGTGGAAGTTGTGTTCCTAGCAACAAGGCATAAATTGATTTGGTTCATTCATTCATTCCTTTTACTGAATTTTCGTTTCCTTGTCTTCAAAAAAAAAAAAAATGAAAAAGAATTATGACACTGAAAGGAGAGTGAGGATATCTATACATGTGAGCTCCCTTCTCTCCAGTCCTCTTTCTACCTTATTAAACTCCTTTAATATATGTGTGCAGTGTGTAGCTTTCGTGAGGAAAGCATTTGCTTACTTAATGAAAGAAAAATTTATTGAATATTTAAATGGTCTCTGGTGAGGTTTATGTGGAAAAGCTGAAAGCCAGACCTGTGTGTGTGTGTGTGTGTGTGTGTGTATGTGAACAAATCCTAATGCATTGTGCGGAAGGGCATTATGGGTGCTTTTGGAGGAAAGCAAACAGATGGCTCCCAAGTCTGGGATGGAAGCAAGCATGTTCAGGCGCTCCCAAAAGCAGAGCCCTGTGTCATGCTCTGTACTGGCAACTTGGACAGGGGCAGGACTTTAAGGGAAGCTTTTGTGTGACATGCTTAGGGAGCTCTGCCACAACTGTTGCCCACACCCAGGGTAACTTCACTCATATTAGAAAAGGCATCTTTTTCTTTAGGATGCAGTCAAGTACAAGAGCTAGTGTCCTGGTGAGCGGAGGCCTCCGCTCCTCCAGAGCCCAAGCCTCCCACCAACGTAGAGCTACATGGGAGGATTTCTTCAAAACTCCCAGGCCCCCATCTTTCAGGGAATGATTATCACCACTTCCTGAGGTCATAGAGACTTCAGTAATGACCATGGCAGTCTGACTATTATGTAATGGAGACTTGCAGCTTTTTTCTGATTTTTGACGATCATAAAGCCACCCCACCACCCCAGATCCTTGAACAACCTTTCCAGTGTCTTAAACCAAGTGCTCTCAACATGGCGGATTGGTCAGCTGGGGTTCAGATTTAATTTCATTTAAAGTAAATAGTGTATTGCAAAATTTCTTGCATGTCTGAGTTTCTGGATTTGCTTTATAAAGATGGTAGATGAGTCTAAACTTTTTTTGATGATTAAATTGCATCTTGTTTGTATTTTGGAAAGAGTTTAGGAAGTGCAAATGAAATATATATTATTTTTGAAGTAATATTATTTTTGAAGTAATAACAGGTAGCACTGTATATATTACTCAATTTTAAACTTCATGGATTGGAGTTTTGAAACACAGGCAGTCTTATCCAGGAGCTACTGCACAATTGAAAACTTTTAGGAAAGACATTATAAAATTATTTATATGCAAATAAAGATGCTTTACCCTAGTGCCATTAGAGAAAATATATATTAAATGATTATTTTTCATATTGTTGGACTCATGAGCTTGTAATCATAAAAGAGAAAGCCATTTCATGAAGAAGGACCTACTATATAGAAACTAATTTATAATATTAATATATAGAGTTCATAATATTAAAATTTATTTAGGTCATTTCCCACTGTTTTAAAATATTCTACTTCTCTTCTGTATTATGTTGAACGAAAAATTAAACAAAAAAGCAAAACAAAATAGGTGTATATATACAGCAACATTGTCACTGAGCTAAGCAAGACAAAATGAACTCCACTCTGTTTATGTTATTATTGAAACTACAGCAAACCAAATATTTCACAGGGATGTTTTCCACTTAGCTCATTTACACAGGCATATTAAGCCTAATTAGTATTTTTTAGTCATAAGTTATTCTTAATAACCTGAGGACTATTGCATTAGTGTTACAATATATGGATTTATAACAAAAGCAAGTTTGAGAAGGGACAATCCCCTAATTTGCATGTGCTAATTAGAAATATATTAATTCTGATTTTTAAATCAGTAATGTAATATTTTGGTAAACTAGGACAAGATAGTAATTCTAATTAGCTATACCAAATTGTTACTAAATGAAACAGATTTAATAGTCCCTTTGAACCTGTTAAGAAAATTTGGTTGTAATAAATATCTCTGTGTATTGTTTTGACCTCTGCTTCAGCTACACAATCCCAATTTGTTTTAAATGTTTTCCTAGGTACAGGGTTCTATGATTAATATCTCTTGCTGTGTTATCTCTGCTGCTAATGAAAAACATTGGGTGTTCTTTCACTACACAGAATGCAAACGCAGATGAAAAAATTTCACAGGTGAACTCCTTATGAACACTTCTAATTGCTTAGGAACAGTGTTTGAAAATCTCAAGTAATTTGCCATTATTATAATGAATAGCATAAACTGTAATTTTTCATAGTAATTAACTTGTGTCAGCACCATTATTTTTCATTAATTATAAATGAGAAAGAATGAAATAACACCCACAGGAACAGATGTGCGAAATTGTATCTTAGGTTCTGTTTTAGATTCTGTTTTGTTTTCCTCCTCAATATACTGTTTTGAGTATACTATCAAGCTTGGAGAATATTTAGATGGTAATGCCTCTTTGGGGCAGAAAGGGACAAAGGATTTTTTAAATTAGGCTGTTGCCTGTGAAGTTCAGTGTTTTAATAACAAAAATTTGTTACTGACGTGCCAGATTAAATTACAGGGAAAAAATAACATCTTACTTTTGGTAAATGCATTTAATTTGAGAAACTGTATTTTGATCAATTTTTTTTCTTATGTTAGAAAAATAAAAAAGTCACTATATAGTTTTGCCAGATTTTAAGCCTATAGAGTGCTAATTGAATTCATCTTTCCTTTTTAAGAAGAAGGGAAGGAAGGAGAAAGAGAAATTAAACCTTATAATTATATTTGGGTGGTCGGATGTCTTTGTTTTATAAATTTATGCAGCAGCTTTCATGCTGTTTCCAGAGGACAGAATACAGAGGTGTCTTGGGTATTTTTGTTTTATATCAGTTTCTTTTAATCTCTTATAAAATAATAATAACTGTGTTGCCCTTCTTGATTTTTGTACCTTAGGCTTGTTATAGGCATGAAAGCCTTAAAAATCGTTGTACTATAAATTTGCCATGGCTTTGTTTATTAAGGTATATCCTGAATAGCAGAAATCTAGAGATATCATGCTTACTTTTGGCTTTTTACCACTTCTGGTCAGTACTGTCCTCTGAATCATTCTTACTGCATGTTGTCAAAAATGACTGAGCTGCCAGTTACATACAATGTGAAATCCTCTGGAAAGCAAAGGTTAGATGAAAAAAAGAATACATGGCCAAATACATTTAGGATAAGTTGATAACAATAAACAAGATTTTTTTTTAACCTAACAGATTTTCAGGGCTTATAAATTGGTGATATTCACTGTGACTCTCCAGAAGGAAAGGAGAACAGTTTTGGATCAATCATTGATTTTCAAACATTTTTTGATCCTGTAATCACAGTTTCCATAATTTCTGTATCACAGACTATGTATTAGAAATACATACTTATGACTTTCTCTGGAGGAAGTCATGCTAAAGAAGAAGGGTTTTTTTCTATTCTGTTGTCAAAGGCTGTTTATCCCAATGGTATCAAGTATGATGAGTGCAGAAGCTTGAATATGGGAAAATTTGCTCTTAATTTTATCATACTTCTCAGCTTTTATCCACTTATGTATTCTTAACTTACTCTTTTTACTCACTAAACTCAATTAAAATGTTTCTGTCTGATATCATGATTTTGAACAAACTTTAGTAATAGAGAGTTTTTTTTCAATTGTTGATGCTGAATCAAAAATTACCAACCCAGATAAAATAAATGGTTATTTTTAGTTTTATACCAACACTTGCTTACATTTAGGATTCAGTTCAGTTCAGTCACTCAGTTGTGTCCGACTCTTTGCGACCCCATGAATCGCAGCATGCCAGGCCTCCCTGTCCATCATCAACTCCCAGAGTTCACTCAGACACATGTCCATCGAGTCAGTGATGCCATCCAGCCATCTCATCCTCTGTTGTCCCCTTCTCCTCCTGCCCCCAATCCCTCCTAGCATCAGAGTCTTTTCCAATGAGTCAACCCTTCGCATGAGGTGGCCAAAGTACTGGAGCTTCAGCTTTAGCATTAGTCTTTCCAAAGAAATCCCAAGGCTGATCTTGTTCAGAATGGACTGGTTGGATCTCCTTGCAGTCCAAGGGACTCTCAAGAGTCTTCTCCAACACCACAGTTCAAAAGCATCAATTCTTCGGCACTCAGCCTGCTTCACAGTCCAACTCTCACATCCATACATGACCACAGGAAAAACCATAGCCTTGACTAGACGGACCTTAGTCAGCAAAGTAATGTCTCTGCTTTTGAATATGCTATCTAGGTTGGTCATAACTTTTCTTCCAAGGAGTAAGCGTCTTTTAATTTCATGGCTGCAGTCACCATCTGCAGTGATTTTGGAGCCCCCAAAAATAAAGTCTGACACTGTTTCCACTGTTTCCCCATCTATTTCCCATGAAATGATGGGACCGGATGCCATGATCTTCGTTTTCTGAATGTTGAGCTTTAAGCCAACTTTGGCCACCTCATGCAAAGAGTTGACTCATTGGAAAAGACTCTGATGCTGGGAGGGATTGGGGGCAGGAGGAGAAGGGGATGACAGAGGATGAGATGGCTGGATGGCATCACTGACTCGATGGACATGAGTCTGAGTGACCTCTGGGAGTTGGTGATGGACAGGGAGGCCTGGTGTGCTGCAACTCATGGGGTCGCAAAGAGTCAGACATGACTGAGCAACTGGACTGAACTGAATTGAACTGAATGGTCTAGCAGATTTCCCTACTTTCTTCAATTTAAGTCTGAATTTGGTAATAAGGAGTTCATGATCTGAGCCACAGTCAGCTCCTGGTCTTGTTTTTGTTGACTGTATAGAGCTTCTCCATCTTTAGCTGCAAAGAATATAATCAATCTGACTTCGGTGTTGGCCTGTAATTTGTAAGGACTCCTCAGACAGCCGTTTTGCTTTTTGCAATTCTTTTCCTTGGGGATGGTCAGGAATCAGAGATTAGGGTGTCTAGGGCAACCCCTTCTCTGGTGACAACAGGGTGCTTTCCCTTCTTCGGCTTTTCAAGCTTCTGGTGGTGCCAGACCCCCTTGGCCCATGACTGAATCTCTCCTGTATGCCTCCATGGTCAAATTGCCTCTTCCTCCTATGCGCATTCTCTTTCTGTCTCAATCTTCCTTCTATCTGTCTGCAGTAAGGATACTTGTCATTGGATTTAGGGTTCCCCTGCATAATCCAAAATTAGCACATTTCAGAATCCTCAGATAAACCACATCTGTAAAAGATTTTTTTTTCTTAATTACTAAGACATTCATAGGTTCCAAGGATTTGCCCTGGATAGCTTTAGGCTCATGAGGGGCATTTGCTCACCTAGAACAACTTAATGGGCCCTCAGCCTCTGAAACTTACCTTGGATATAAGGATTGCTTATTATCTTGACATAGTTTTTAAGCAGGATGTGATGGGATGTCTAACATGGATGCAAAGTAAGAGAAACTGGAATCTTTACTCAAGATTTGATTCTGTGAGGATAAATCTTTATTGTGTCTCTAATATACTCAAAATGGATGGGCAGAGGAAACACAGCTCTCTTCCGACCATCCTTACCATGGTATACGTAGGAGACTTATAACCATTTAAGAGATTTATACCCATTTATTTATGCCTATTGTGTTTAAGAAATTTTCCGTGTTGAAAATTGCTTAAGGGTCAATGTCACTGTACCACAAGTAACAAGCTAACACCTAGAGAGGTTATTTGTACTGCCGCCTTTGAAACACCTTATTTTTTACAAAATGACATGCACACCAAATTTGTTATAAGCTTATGAGAGAAAAGTGACGAGGGTTTGAGTGTGATATTTCTGTAAATATATTAATCTCTCCTATTCAACATGCTGATTCAGTTTAGTTCAGTTCAGTTCAGTTCAGTCGCTTAGTCATGTCCAGCTGTTTGGGATCCCATGAATCGCAGCACGCCAGGCCTCCCTGTCCATCATGAACTCCCGGAGTTCACTCAAACCCATGTCCTTTGAGTCAGTGATGCCATCCAGCCATCTCATCCTCTGTCATCCCCTTCTCCTGCCACCAATCCCTCCCAGCATCAGGGTCTTTTCCAATGAGTCAGCTCTTTGCATCAGGTGGTCAAAGTATTGGAGCCTCAGCTTCAGCATCAGTCCTTCCAATGAACACCCAGGACTGATCTTCTTTAGGATGGACTGGCTGGATCTCCTTGCAGTCCAAGGGACTCTCAAGAGTCTTATCCAACACCACAGTTCAAAAGCATCAAGAAGTGATAAATATCTGCAGACTAATTTTTCAATAAACAAACAGTAAAAATGTATCTTTTTTTCTGACATAGAATAATAATAGGATGTTAGAAGCATATATACATTGGTATATAGATATAGTTTTATTTAGCTATGGTTTCTATAGCCCCATTTTTTGGTAAAATGCAATTACATTCATCTTAGGTTAATTAAGAAAAGACTTGTATAAATGTTGTTTTACAATCAATGACATTCCCTCTACCTGGAATGTTTTTTTCCCTAAATATTTGCAAAGTTTGATCTTTCGAATTCTTTCAGTCTTTGCTCAGATGACACATCCTCAGTCATCCCCTATTTGACACTGTAAATTTTCCATCATTTGTACATGTTTTCCCCATTAATTACATTAATTTTTCTCCATAGCATTTACTACTTTCCAATGCAGTACAATAAATAACTTATTGTCCATATCTCTGCACTGAAAAAGTTCTCTTTTTGGAGACAAGGCCTTTATAGTTTCTCGTCCAGTTCTCTGATATATGTAAGCACCTCGAACACACTTAGCACCTAGTAGGATCTCAATAAACATACCTGAATAAATTTACCAAAAATATCTTACTGAGTCCCTCGATGTTGTAGTTATTGATGCTATCGGTCATACCTTGGCCTTCAACCTCACATTATCTTTCAGTTTCCCCTAGAATGTAGAAATGTTCAATTTGAAATTCTCATTATAGCTTAAAGGACATAAATAAATACTTATTAAATATTTAAATAAATACATACTTAAATAAAATGACATTCAACTGAAAATCTTGTACCTTGAGATATGTTTTAAGTTAGCTTGTGTAAAAACATGATTGATATTATTTTGAAACACATTTCAGGATCATACCAACATTGATAAAATGCAACTGAGCTGTCAAAGCACAAACTTTGTTTAAACATCTTTCTTTTGTGGAAAATAATATTATAACTTCTGTAGGTTCTCAGGTATATGAATTAGCTCAGAACTGATGTGCAGTAATCTGTCAGTGCTTGGGGTATTCATAGCCCTTAGTCTCTGGTTGCTTAGGTAAATGGTTATATGTATTCATAACTTGATGGAATGAAGGTAAAGTCTTACAGTAGGTACATGCTTGTAATGTTTCTAATAAGTTCCTTCCTTAAAACAAGAAAACCATTTATGTACTCTGTGACTCTGAATTAACACACATCGGGCAGACTGCGTCTGGCTTAGTACTGTCATTTAGACATCTGGTCATTCATATTTGAACATTGTACATTTTTATTATCCTTTCTGTCATTTTTTTGCATACAAATCATTTAAGATGTCAGTGAAATTCCTAGAGATTTAAGTACTATGAATCCCATAATTAATTATTATGATCTTCATTAATTAATATGATTATTTCCAAAGATCCTTGCCCACCCCAACTGTTACGCATTTTGTCTTGTAATTAACCACTACCTCAGGGGCTTCCCTCCTGGTAAAGCAACTACCTGTAATGCAGGAGATCCGGGTTTGATCCCTGGGTTGGGAAGACCGCCTAGAGAAGGGAATGAGTACCCACTCCAGCATTCCTCCCTGGAGAATTCCATGAACAGAGAAGCCTGGTGGGCTATAGTTGATGGGGTCGCAAATATTTGGACACGACAGAGCAACTAAGACTTGCTTGTCAGGCGCAGTGGACTTCTCTCCTCCTTGGAATGGCATTCAATTGTTGCCTTCTCCCCAGCCTTCCAGGCCTAAAGAAAATTGCAAATTTGGTTTGATCGTTTATTTGAATTTTGCCACCTTCCTCACCATAGTAGATCATAAGGGAAGAAAGAGAGGAAAGTGTTGTGGGGGTACCCCATGCTGTACCTTAGCGTCTCAGTCGGGTCTGATTCTCTGTGACCCCGTGGACTGTAGCCCATCAGCCTCCTCTGTCCATGGGATTCTCCAGGCAAGAATACTGGAGTGGGTTGCCGTTTCCTTCTCCAGGAGAACCCAGGGATCGAACCCGTGTCTCTTATGTCTATTGCAATGGCAGGCAGATTCTTTACCACTAACACCACCTTGGAAGCCCCTCTTTTATATTATTCAACATCAAAATCTGTTAGAACTTAGGCCAGTTGCCAGAATCTCTGTAGAGTGTTCCATTGTCAATATATCAGTTGGGTTTAAACTTCTGGTTCATTTTACGTTTTTTGACACTTTAAAAAGTCTATTTCTACAAATATTCTTCCGACTTTTGAGATGCTTTTTAGCCAACTTGAGCAGCTTTTTCTGGTTATACCTTTTCTGTTCCTCAAATTTTCTTTATTTTCCTCCACCTCTTTGTGATCAATCATGGTTGAATTTAAATTCTGGCTCCAGGCTATGAAAAAAAAGAGGAAGATTCAGGGACATTGAAGTTGGTTTTGTGAAAAAGAAAGGGGCTCTGCAAAAAGAACTATGCAATGTGCTCTATTTCAAGGAGTTTAGTTACTCCTGTGACCCAAGTGTACCAAGGCTTATAATGTTAGTGTTACAATGACAGTGTGTGTGCGTGTAGTTGCTCGGTCATGACCCACTCTGCAACACCATGGAATGTAGCCCACTAGGCTCCTCTGTCCACGGGATTTCCCAGACAAGAATACTGGAGTGGGTTGCCATTTCCTCCTCAGGGGATCTTCCTGATCTAGGAATTGAACCAGATATTTAGATTT
The DNA here is from genome assembly GCF_014754425.2 of Oryx dammah. NCBI lineage: Eukaryota > Metazoa > Chordata > Mammalia > Artiodactyla > Bovidae > Oryx > Oryx dammah. Next base: position 5,792,362 of record NW_024070189.1, read on the forward strand.
CCCTAATTTTCTCCTTTATATCAGGATGAAATCGTAAATTAAATAGGTAGGCTTATTTGGCAAGTAGCTATTTACTTATTTAGTTCTGAATGTTTGTGTTCTCAATCCTATCAGCAAAGCAGTTAAGTGATTCTTTCAGAGTGATTATTCCTTGAGGCAAGGTCTAGATTACATCTGCCTATGTGCTCAGTCAGATCCGACTCTTTGCAAAAGACTTCCTGGACTGTCGCCCACCAGAATCCTCAGTCCATGGAATTTTCCAAGCAAGAACAGGGGAGTGAATCGCCATTTCCCACTCCAGGGGATTTTCCCTATCCAGAGATCTAACCCATGTCTCTTGCATCTCCTGTGTTGGTGGGCAGATTCTTGACCACTCTGCCACCTGGGGATTTGAATTTATCACATTAAGTTATCCAGGGTTCTGGTGCAGCAAATCATCCAGCCTAATAGACGATATCAGTGTCAGCTTAACTGAGAGCATTTGTATTAAACTGGTGGAGAAAGTTTCTAATCCTTGCAAATTTCATTCTCAGTCTGCTTACATGATTTTACCATAGCATGTCAGTGGCTGAAGACTTCTTATTCCATGTCTTTCATGATTTTTCAGTGGTCAAAGTGGTGTTTCAGCCTTGCCTGGATCTAGTCTAGTATGACCTTTGATCCAAAAGAGAATTCTTTGATTGCAATCAATAAAATGTGACTTGATTTATTCAAATAATTATAAAATTCAAAAAGAATTACACTTAGGGATGTATCCTGGGTAGCTCCCAGAATTTACGAAAAAGAAAAAAAAATTCTGATTCAGACATTAAACGAACCAGAGTACTTCTGGCTGTCTTAGCAATAGAGACTTACTGGCAGTTCTTAATGTATCATCATCTGAGTAACACAGTCTCAAAAATTATTGGGATATTCTATTTATAAACAAAGATTCAATTGCCCAGATTGAGAACAAGCATGTAATAATACTAAAATGACTGTTAATTGACTTGACAGCAATTAACCAAATAAAACAATTATATGGGCAAAAAAAAAAAAAAAACAACATTCTAAGCAATTTACACATTTTACTTTGTATTTAAAATTACTTTAGAAGGCAAATATTGCTAATGTCTTTGCATGAATGAAGAGGAAATTGGAACTCAGAGAGTTAGGGTAAATGGCCCAGGTCATAAAGTTAAAATAGTAAACAAGGCTTCATACAAAAATGCTCTCATTCAGCTCTGGTTTCACCAGTCTTCCATATTAGAAATTCATGGACTAGAACTATATTTAGGTTTTTACAACTTTTATTTCTCATTTTATTTTTCTCATTATGTTGGGTAGTATCTCTTACATAGTAACATACATCTTTTTGTATCCAGGAGGTAGTCCAGATTCTGCAAACACAACACTTTGAAAATTATAATAACTTAAGCAACTGATCCAAACTATGGGGAATCATTCTAAGCAAATTTATATTAATAGAAGCAATTTATTTACTAATTAATTTCAAAGTTAGTGGTTTTATTGTGGAATCATTTTCATACTGAGGTCTGAGAATGTTTCCTAAACATCTAATTTCATTTTTTATTGAGATTCTCTGTGATCTGAATTTTAATAATAGTATAAATGCCACAAAAGTATTCAAATGAAAACAAAATTTCTCATACTGTAGGATGAGTCTTTGACCTGGGTTTATTGGAATAGTTTATCTTAATCAGATCCTTTGGAATTATTTACTTATTCTCTGACAAGTGATAGAAAAATTCTCCAGTCTTATGCAATCAATTTCTTACACAATTTTTTAAATTATATATTTTGACACTGTGTTTTTTTTACTGTACTTGTGATGTTTTTCAATGTGTCTTATGTTCAATTAAGGTAACTATCATTAATCACTCATGGATACCTTTCCCAACAAAATCTTGCCTATTCGTTCCCGTTACTGTCAAATCTAGTTTCTGTATTTTTGAATTTGCTGGATATAACTTTTTAACATTGGACTTTTATTTTATATCTGTATATATAGAATGTATATGACCAGTATTTTGGTCATCTGATGCATACATATGACTCATTGGAAAAGTCCCTGATGCTGGGAAGGATTGAGGGCAGGAGGGGGGGCATCAGAGGTTGAGATGATTGGATGGCATCACCAATGCAACGAGCATGAACTTGGGCAAACTTCGGGAGATGGTGAGAGACAGAGAAGTCTGGTGTGCTCCAGTCCATAGGTTTCAGAGTCGGCCACAGCTGGCTGACTGAATAACAGCTATATATATATACCTTTTTAATATTCAGTTTGAAATCTCTGAACATATTATGAAATGTCAAGTCACTTGGGCCATGCTAGACAAGATGATATAGTTGTTCATACTTGTTTGATTTTATGATTTCTGTTTCATTGCAATGGGTTTATTTTATTTTAATGCAGAATTCATTTGCTTTATTGATTTATTTTTGTAGTTATTTGGGAAGTATTCATTTTATTTTATTTTTATTACTTTTTTTACTTTTTTTATGGGGAGGGAGGTGGGAGGGGGTTCAGGATGGGGAACACGGAAGTATTCATTTTAAAAAGTCTTAGAATTCTATGAGATGTTTTAATTTAATTATAAAGATTAATAGTAGAATAGCATTTTATCACATATTACCAATATGCATCAGTTCTATAAAATGTAAAAATTAGTTATCTATACCCTCCCATATTCTTATACTATATTATGCTATACTATGTGATATGCATTTAAGATTCCTCCATTTTTTTCATGACTTGTTAGTGCCTTTCTTTTTATATCTGCATGATATTCCATTTTTTTCTGGATGTACCATACTTTAGCCATTCACCTACTGATGGACATCTTGATTGCTTCCAAGTTTCGGTGCTTGTGAAGAAGACTGCTATAAACATCTGTGTATATATTTATTTAAGGGCATAGATTTTTCACCTCCTTAGTCTAAGGACATGGAGGGGGATGTCTGGGTCTTGTAGTAATAGTATGTTTAGTTTATGAGAAACTACCAAAATGTCTCCCAACATGATTTACCATTTTACATTCCCACAATCAATGAATGAGAATTACTACTGCTGCACATTCTTGCCAGCATTTGATGTCCCCACTGTTTCATATTTTAATGAGTGTGTAGTGATATCCCATTTTAATTTGCATTTTACTGATGACATGAGGTATGGAGCACCTTTTTCACAAGCTTACTTGACCCCTATGTGTCTTCTTTGGTGAGTTATTTGTTAAGATATTCGGCTCTTTTTTTAATTAGTCAAGTTGGACTTTTTTCTTTGTACAGAGCAAATACAATTTATTTTGTAAGTAATGAGTAGTTAACAAATACTTCACAAGGTGGTTAAATGGAGTTTGACAGGAGTTGGCTGTAAGACTTAGAGCTTTATTTTTTAAAATTTTTTAAAAAGCTAGTTTTATTTAACTTTAAGAAGAAAACAACTAAAATTGGACTCATTCGTGTTTCCCATTTTTGGTGCCTTTATTATTATTACTATTTTATTTTTTTGAGTAAGATGTAAAAATGTGTCAAATGGATGCAATTATATATTGCAATACAATAACCATCATAATGTCAGCCAACAGACAGCTATCAGAGCACGTAATTATTCTTTCTTTCTATGGCAAGAACATGTAACATCTAGTCTCTTAACAACTCTGTATACAGTAAAGTATTGTTGACCATAATAACTATGCTGGGCACTATCTTGTAGGTGGAAGTTTGTGTTGCACTTAACAGCATCTCCTCGATTCCACCAATCCCAGGCCTTGCTAACCACCCTTCTGCTCTAGGAGTTCATCATTTACAGATTCCACATACTAATGTTATCCTGCAGTAATTGTCTTTCTCTCTGAATTAACTCAGCGTAACACCCTCAAAGTTCATCCATGCTTTTCAAATGGGAGGATTTCCTTCTTTTTCGTGTGTGTGTGTGTGTGTGTGTGTGTGTATGGTGATGGTGAATGGTGATGGTGAAGTCGCTCAGTCGTGTCCGACTCTTTGCAACCCCATGGACTGTAGCCTACCAGGCTCCTCCGTCCATGGGATTCTCCAGGCAAGAGTACTGGAGTGGGTTGCCATTTCCTTCTCCAGGGGATCTTCCCGACCCAGGGATTGAACCCAGGTCTCCTGCATTGGAGACAGACGCTTTAACCTCTGAGCCACCAGGGAAGCCCGTGTGTGTGTATATGTATATACTAATATTCTCACACTGACATATATATATATATATACACATATGTGTGTGTGTATATGTGTGTATATATATATATATATATGTGAGTGTGAGAATATTAGTTGCTCAGTTGTGTCTCTTTGAGACCCCATGGAATGTAGCCCACCAGGCTCCTCTCTGCGTGGAATTCTCCAAGCAAGAATACTGGAGTGGGTTGCCATGCACTTCTCCAGAGCATCTTCCCTACCCTGAGATCAAACTTGTGTCTCCCGCACTGGCCGATTCTTTACAGTCTGAGCCACCAGGGAAGCCCCCCCACACACACACACACATAAAGGGGAGCATGAGAGTATCGATATCTTTTAAATATCCTATTTTCACTTTCATTTTCTTTGCATATATACCCAGAATTGGGATTGCTGGGTCTTCTGCCGTTTCTGTATGTAATTTTTTTGAGGAATTACCATACTGTTTACCATAGTGACTGAACCAAGTTACATTCCCACCAACAGTGCTTAAGAGTCTCTCATGTCTAGATCCTTCACGATGTTTGCTATCTCTTGTCTTCTTAATAATTGTCATTCTAAGAGATACGAGGTGATAGCTCATTGTGGTTTTTATTTGCATTTCATTGGTAGTTAGCGATGATGAAAGTGTTAAGTGAAAGTGTTAGTTGCTCAGTCCTGTCCAACTCTTTGCATCCCCGTGGACTTTAGCCTGCTAAGATATTCTGTCCATGGGGTTTTCCAGTCAAGAATACTGAAGTAGGTTGCCAAACCCTTATCAAGATCCCTGGGATCTTCTTGACCCAGGAATCAAACCTGGGTCTCCAGCATTGCAGGCAGATGCTTTACAGTCTGAGACACCAAGGAAGCCCAATTGGTGATGATGAGCACCTTTTGTTCAAGTTGTTTTGTGGCTAAATTATATGAGTCCCCCTTTGTATATTTTGGTATTAGCTCCGTATTCAATATATGATTTATAGATATTATTTCCTATTTTTTAGCTTGCTTTTTTGTTTTGCTGATAGTTTCTTTTTCTGTACAGAAATTTTTGTTGTTGTTTGTTTGTTTTTTAGCTTAATGTAGTCTTGTTTGTAGATTTTTGCTTTTGTTGCTTACGCTTTTGGCATCTTATTTAAAAAACAAACACACAATATTGAACACTACTGTCAGGTATTGTCTTCTCTATGTTCTCTTCTGGAAGTTCTATGGTATTAGGGCTCACGTTTAAGTCTTTAATTTGCTTCAAGTTAATGTAGATCAGTGGTGTAAGATAGACATTCGATTTCATTTCTCTGCATATGGTTATCTAATTTTCCTCACATCTTTTGATGAAAAGACTATTCTTTCCCTGTTAGGTGTTCTTGACTTCCTTGTCAAATATTTATTGACCATATAAGCAACAATTTATGTCTAGGCTTTTGATTCTGCTCCATTGGTTTATGTGTCTAATTTTATGCTGGTGCCATACTTTTTTAAATACTAAAATTTTGTAATATAGTTTGGAATCAGGAAGTGTGTTGTCTTTAGCTTCTTTCTTCTTTAATTGGATTAATTTCGCCACTTGAGCTCTTTTGTGGTAACATACAACTTTATGGTTGCTTATTTTATTTATGTAAAAAATGCCATTTGAATTTCATTAGGGATTGCATTGAATCTATAAATAGTTTTGGGTAATATGCACACTGTAAAAATATCAATTCTTCTGATAGTAAACATGGGATATCGTTCCATTTATTAGTGTTTTCTTCAATTTTATTTCATTAAAGTCTTATAAATTTCAGTGTACAGGTCTTTCATTTCCTTGGTTAATTTTTTCTAAGTGTTTTATTGTTTTTGATACTATTGTGAGTGGCATTTTTAATTCTATCTCAGATTTTTTGTTGTCAGTGTATAGAAATACAACTAACTTTTGTATTTTTATTTTATAGATTGCAGCTTTACTAATTTCATTGATTATTGCCAACAATATTTCAGTTGGGTCTTTAGAATTTACTATACATAAGATGATAGCTGCTGCTGCTAAGTCACTTCAGTTGTGTCTGACTCTGTGCGACCCCATAGACGGCAGCCCATCAGGCTCCACCGTCCCTGGGATTCTCCAGGCAAGAACACTGGAGTGGGTTGCCATTTCCTTCTCCAAAGATGATAGCATCTATAGATAAAAACAATTTTATTTCATCTTTCCAATTTAGACATATTCTATTTATTTTTTTCTTGACTATTACCTTACCTGGAACTTTCAGTTCTACAGTGAAAAAGAGTAGTGTGAGGAAGTACACTTGTCCTGATCCTGATTTTAGAGGAAGAGCTTTTAACCTTTCACCACTGAGAATATTAACTGTGGGTTTGTCCTATATGGGTTTATTGTGTTAAGGTATGAATTTGAGCAAACGCAGGAAGATCGTGGCACACAGGGAAGCATGATTTACCAACTGAACAACAACATGTTCCTTTTACGCCCAATTTGATGAGGATCATTACTATGCAAGATACATTTTGGCACGTGCTTTCTATGCATTTACTAGAAAGATTACATGACTTTTATCTCTCATTGTCTAATGTGTTATATCACATATATTTATTTGCCTTATGTTGAATCAACTTTATGTGCCAGGGATAAACCCTACTTACTCATTCTGTGTAAATCCTTTTAATGTGCACTAGAATTCATTTTGCTAATATTTTGTTGACAATTTGTGGGTCTATTTTCATTAGGAATGGTGGACAATCGCTTTCTTTTCCTGTATTCTTGTCTGACATTGACATCAAGCTAATGCTGACTTCACAAAATCAATCTGGAAGTGTTTTCTTCTTCAATTTGTTGGAAGCATTTGAGAAAGATTGCTGTTAAGTCTTCTTTAAAAATTGATACAATTCATCAAGAAAACAATCTTTTCAGAAGATTTTCTATGTGGGAAGTTTTTAATTACTGATTTAAATTACTGATTATCCTTATTTGATATTGGACTGTTCAGATCTTCTATTTACTCATGATTCACTCCTGGTAGGATGTAAGCTTCTAGGAATTTATTCATGTCTTATGTGAGGCTGCTTAGTTGCTCGGTTTTGTCAGACTGTGACTCCATGCACTCTAGCCCTTTAGGCTCCTCTGTCCGTAGGATTACCCAGGCAGGACTACTGGAGGGGTTGCCATTTCCTCCTCCAGGGGATCTTCCCCACCCAGGGATTGAAGTTGCATCCTATGTATTGGGAGGCAGACTCCCATCAACTGTGCCACTAGGGAAAATCCTATTCTTTGTTTAAAAGAATAGTAATTGATTTAAGCATTTTTCCAAGCTTTTCATACTGAGGTTTTTGAGACTTAAAGAATCAATTAAAATTTTCTGCAATGCAAGGCAGAATCTAAGCCACTAGACCACCAAGGAACCCAGAGGGATGGTGTGGGGAGGGAGGAAGAAGGGGGGTTCAGGATTGGAACACGTGTATACCCGTTCATGTTGATGTATGGCAAAACCAATACAGTATTGTAAAATAAAAAAAAAATAAATAAATAAAGAGCATTTCAGGTAACTAAAAAAAAAAATTTTCTGCAAAAGTCTAGTTTTATTTCTTAATAATCTGCTCTCTCCCAGGAGTGCCAAATTTAAGATATTAGGTGTTTAACAACATATTTTCCACATAGGTTATAGTAGTCTACTGAGAGCACAAGTATTAAAGGGCACTTTGGTCAAGCCAGTGAATTTAATTATCAGAAAAGGACCTACCTTATGTTGATAACTTCAGTTCAGTCAGTCACGCAGTCCTTTCTGATTCTTTGTGACCCCATGGACTGCAGCACGCCAGGCCTCCCTGTCCATCACCAACTCCCAGAGTTTACCCAAACTCATGACCTTTGAGTCGGTGACACCATCCAACCATCTCATCCTCTGTCATCCCCGTCTCCTCCTGCCTTCAATCTCCCAGTGTCAGTGAGTCAGTTCTTTGCATCAGGTGGCCAAAGTATTGGAGTTTCAACTTCAACATCAGTCCTTCCAGTGAACACTCACGACTGATCTCCTTTAGGATGGACTGGTTGGATCTCCTTGCAGTCCAAGGGACTCTGACGAGTCTTCTCCAACACTACAGTTCAAAAGAATCAGTTCTTCAGTGCTCAGCCTTCTTTAGAGTCCAACTCTCACATCCATACATGACCACTGCAAAAACCATAGCTTTGACTACAGGGACTTTGTTGGAAAAGTAATGTCTCTGTTTACCTCTCACAAATGTGAATTATTTTTACTGTATAAAATTTGTATTAAGTGTTCCTCCCTGTAGCTCAGATGATAAAGAATCTGCCCATAATGCAGGAGACCTGGGTTTGATCCCTGGGTCAGGAACACCTCTGGAGAAAGGAAAGGCAACCCGCTTCATTGTTCTTGCCCAGAGAATTCCATGGACAGAGGAGCCTGGGAGCTATAGTCCATGGGATTGCTGAGAGTTGGACATGACTAAGTGACTAACACTTATTTACTTACTTAATATGTATAAATAGCTGTAAACTTCTTAGATGAAATAATTACAATTTTTACATTATTAAATTACAGTCTTCTTCATACTTTGTTAGTTGAGTTTTAGTTTTAAAAGGATAATAGAATTTTTTTTCTTTAATTGAAGAACTTAATATACAATATAAGCATCATTTAAAGTAAGATGGCTATAGGTAATTCAAATTGAGAGTTCTTGTTCAATATGAGAGAATTACAGGTGCTAATTATTTGATATTCTATGTTTCTCTTCCTTTCTCATGTCTGATTTAGTACCAATATTTACTTGATAAGAATGGTGTATGATTTCATTGTCTAAGACCTTTAAGAATTGTAGGAAACAATGTCTTTAAGGAACTCATAGTGAGGAATTGATGAATTATGAGAAATATGAATTGATGATTCATACAAGTATAAATCTTACAAGTATAAAGCAGATTATTAAATATTTGAGAAACATAGCAGATACTTCCTATGTGAACCTATAAGGCTGATTAGCCAAACTTATTCTGAAGTTGGGGGGAAGAATTCCACTGAAGATATAAGAGATGAACAGAGTTTTAAAGGACAGGGAGAAATTTGCAAGGATAAAAACATAGGTAACTCCATCTTGAGAATGATATCAAAGGCTTGACTATTTGGAGAATAGAATTAGAGTAATAATGGCAATAAGATCTGAGACACAAGTAGCTGGAAAAGAAACTGTGAGAAGCATGTCATGTTTTTCTACTGTAGACTAAAGTCTTCCAGCAGAATTTTGCTTTGTTTTGCTTATAATCATTGAATGAACTGATATGAACTACTGTCAGTATAGAATCTGCAATAAGATGATAAAGGAGGATATTATTTCAGCAATTTATAAGGCAACTGAAGCAGTCCTTACCTAAGAAGAACTGGAATGGTTAGTGTTTACACTTAATGTTTAAAACGTTAGAAAATGAGAAAGAAAATCTGTTTGACACCAAAAATTATACTACACAATTATATTGAAAGGTTATTCAATTAACAAGTCTAAAGAAATAGGTAGTATAGAAAATATTTTTGAAGTGATAAATTCACATTTGTACTTGCTATGAATGAAACTGTGCAATGTTTTCAGGTTGCCAGGTGGCTATGCTAAAGATCAAATATTATAAGTTTTGGACTTTGAAGACAGGCATACAATAGAGATATAGATCTAAATTTCATAGACCTAAAGTAAGTTGTGTGAAATCCATGGGCTTTTATCTCAATGAGCTTACACAATCATGCATACACACTGAAAGTCTCATACCATTCTGGTGATATATGATAATGAATGAAATATATTAATACAATAGATAACCAAAGGAAATATTTTAAGTTAAAATATAATAAAACTTTAGATGGAACTTCAATCAAATGTAGGCTGGAGTTCATGAAGTTGAAAAAGAGCAAACAACAAAAATAAAGGATAAATAAATAGTAAGAGTGGTACTGAAGAAAATAAAAAAGGCAAGCATTTTAAATATTAGTGGGAAGTTCACAATTGCCAAATACTCTTCTGCAATCAAAGGAGGTGAACATTGAGTCACTTTACTGCATAGCAGAAATTAGCACAACATTGTAAATTAACAATACTTCAATAAAACAAAAAAATAGGGTGTGGGTTATCAATTATAAAATTGTTGGCAATCTTAGTTTGGATAAAGTCTTCTGATGTGGTAAGAGAAGGGAACAAGTTATAATGGATTGAAGCATGAATTTCCATCACAAAAGTTAAAAGATAGTAATTGAAGCTATCTTTTTATTTTTTTTCATTTGATACTTGAGTACTGTTGATGTACCACATGGTACTGTTAATGTTACAGATTCTTATTGATAGCAGGCATTATAACTATTGACTAAACTCCCATAGTTTTCTTTGTAGTGAATCTGTACCATTCTTGGTTTCTGTAAAAGTAAGTGGAAATATACTAGGAGATCTCATTTTCGTCATAACTAACTAGAAGAGCATCCCTGAATCTGAAGCCTAAGTATTCTTCCTGCTACCGAGTGTATTGAGATTTCTCTGTGTTTAGCCAATAAATTACCTTACTTGTTGCTGCTCAGACTCTAAGTCATATCTGACTCTTTGTGACCCCATGCACTACAACACGCCAGGCTTCCCTGTCCTTCACCATCTCCCTGAGTTTGCTCAAACGCATGTCTGTTGAGTTGATGATGCCATTCAACCTACTCATCCCCTGTGCCCTTCTTCTCCTCTTGCCTTCAATCTTTTCCAGCAACAGGGGTTTTCCAATGAGTTGCATCAGGTAACCAAAGTATTGGAGCTTCAGCTTCAGCATCAGCCTTTTTAACGAGTATTCAGGGTTGATTTCCTTTAACGTTTACTGGCTTTTATCTCCTTGCTGTCTAAGGGACTCTCAAGAGTCTTCTCCAGCACCATTGTTCAAAAGTATCAATTCTTCAATGCTCAACCTTCTTTATGTTCCAACTCTCACATCCGTACATGACTACTAGAAGAACCAATATATATTTTTAAATTTAATTTATTTATGTTAATTGGAGGCTAATTACCTTACAATATTGTATTGGTTTTGCCATACATCAACATGAATCCGCCACGGGTGAACACATGTTTCCCATCCTGAACACCCCTCCCACCTCCCTCCCTATACCATCCCTCTGGGTCATCCCAGTGCACCAGCCCCAAGCATCCTGTATCCTGCATCGAACCTGGACTGGCAATTCACTTCTTATATGATATTATACATGTTTCAATGTCATTCTCCCAATTCATCCCACTCTCTCCCTCTCCCACAGAGTCCAAAAGACTGTTCTATACATCTGCGTCTCTTTTGTTCTCTCGTCTCTATCATTACCATCTTTCTAAATTCCATATGTATGCGTTAGTATACTGTATTGGTGTTTTTCTTTCTGGCTTACTTCACTCTGTATAATAGGCTCCAGTTTCATCCATCTCATTAGAACTAATTCAAATGTATTCCTCTTAATGGCTGAGTAATACTCCATTGTGTATATGTACCACAGCTTTCTTATCCATTCGTCTGCTGATGGACATCTAGGTTGCTTCCATGTCCTGGCTATTATAAACAGTGCTGCGATTAACATTGGGGTACATGTGTTTCTTTCAATTCTGGCTTCCTCGGTGTGTATGCCCAGGAGTGGGATTGCTGGGTCATAAGGCAGTTCTATTTCGAGTTTTTTAAGGAATCTCCACACTGTTCTCCATAGTGGCTGTACTAGTTTGCATTCCCACCAACAGTGTAAGAGGGTTCCCTTTTCTCCACACCCTCTCCAGCATTTATTGCTTGTAGACTTTTGGATCTCAGCCATTTTGACTGGCGTGAAATGCTACCTCATTGTGGTTTTGACTTGCATTTCTCTAATAATGAGTGATGTTGAGCATCTTTTCATGTGTTTGTTAGCCATCCATATGTCTTCTTTGGAGTAATGTCTATTTAGTTCTTTGGCCCATTTTTTGATTGGGTCGTTTATTTTTCTGGAATTGAGCTGCAGGTGTTGCTTGTATATTTTTGAGATTAGTTGTTTGTCAGTTGCTTCATTTGCTATTACTTTCTCCCATTCCAAAGGCTGTCTTTTCACCTTGCTTATAGTTTCCTTTGTTGTGCAGAAGCTTTTAATTTTAATTAGATCACATTTGTTTATTTTTGCTTTTATTTACAGTATTCTGGGAGGTGGGTCATAGAGTATCCTGCTGTGATTTATGTTGGAGAGTTTTGCCTATGTTCTCCTCTAGGAGTTTTATAGTTTTTGGTCTTACATTTAGATTTTTAATCCATTTTGAGTGTATTTTTGTGTATGGTGTTAGAAAGTGTTCTAGTTTCATTCTTTTACAAGTGGTTGACCAGTTTTCCCAGTACCACTTGTTAAAGAGATTGTCTTTTCTCCGTTGTATATTCTTGCTTCCTTTGTCAAAGTAAGGTGTCCGTAGGTGTGTGGATTTATCTCTGGGCTTTCTATTTTGTTCCATTGATTTATATTTCTGTCTTTGTGCCAGTACCATACTGTCTTGATGACTGTGGCTTCAACTAGAAAAGGAAGAAATGAAGAACCCCAGGGTTAGTAGAAGGAAAGAAATCTTAAAAATTAGGGCACAAATAAATGCAAAAGAAACAGAAGACACCATATCAAAAATCAACAAAGCTAAAAGCTGGTTCTTTGAAAGGATAAATAAAACTGACAAACCATTAGCCAGACTCATCAAGAAACAAAGAGAGAAAAATGAAATCAATAAAATTAGAAATGAAAATGGAGAGATCACAACAGACAACACAGAAATACAAAGGATCATAAGAGACTACTATCAGCAATTATATCCCAATAAAATGGACAATGTGGAAGAAATGGACAAATTCTTAGAAAAGTACAACTTTCCAAAACTGAACCAGAAAGAAATAGAAAATTTTAACAGCTCCATCACAAGCATAGAAATTGAAAGTGTGATCAGAAATCTTCCAGCAAACAAAAGCCCAGGTCCAGATGGCTTCACAGCTGAATTCTACCAAAAATTTAGAGAAGAGCTAACACCTATCCTACTCAAACTCTTCCAGAAAATTGCAGAGGAAGGTAAACTTCCAAACTCACTCTACGAGGCCACTATCACTCTAATACCAAAACCTGACAAAGATGCCAAAAAAAATAGAAAACTATAGGCCAATATCACTGATGAACATAGATGCAGAAATCCTTAACAAAATTCTAGCAATCAGAATCTAACAACACATTAAAAAGATCATACACCATGACCAAGTGGGCTTTATCCCAGGGATGCAAGGATTCTTCAGTATCTGCAAATCAATCAATGTAACACACCACATAACAAATTGAAAAATAAAAGCCATATGATTGTCTCAATAGATGCAGAGAAAGCCTTTGACAAAATTCAACATCCATTTATGATAAAAACTCTCCAGAAAGCAGGAATAGAAGGAACATACCTCAACATAATAAAAGCTATATATGACAAATATACAGCAATCATTATCCTCAATGGTGAAAAATTGAAAGCATTTCCCCTAAAATCAGGAACAAGACAAGGATGCCCACTTTCACCACTACTATTCAACATAGTTTTGGAAGTTTTGGCCACAGCAATCAGAAAAAGAAACAAAAGGAATCCAAATTGGAAAAGAAGAAGTAAAACTCTCACTGTTTGCAGATGACATGATCCTCTATGTAGAAAACCCTAAAGACTCCACCAGAAAATTACTAGAGCTAATCAATGAATATAGTAAAGTTGCAAGATATAAAATCAATGCACAGAAACCCCTTGCATTCCTATACACTAATAATGAAAAAATAGAAAGAGAAATTAAGAAAGAACCAATAATTTTAAGGTATTTTTCTGTACTTTGAAGCAGAAGAAAAAACTACACCAAAATACCTTATCTTAAAAGTCCCTATATATTCCCCCAGAAATTCCAAGTTACAATGGTGGGGTACAAGGAAAAACTAAGAAACTAATAATTATAGGACTTGTGGCTCCCCTGGTGGCTCAGATGTTAAAGCCTGAAATGCAGGAAACTCAGGTTTGATTCCTGGGTTGGGAAGATCCCCTGGAGAAGAATGTGGCTATCCACTTCAGTGCTCTTGCCTGGAGAATTCCATGGACAGAGGAGACTTATGGGCTACAGTCCATGGGGTTTCAAAAAGTTGGATAGGACAGAGCAACTAGCACTCAGTACATATTCAACAATAAATGAACACCCGACATAATCAAGCTCCATTTTCATTAATAGTGAACCCCACACTGCCCTGGCTTAATAAGAGTTGACTCCTATCCCCATCTCTGGTTGAAGAGAAATTAATAGTTCTAGCGAGGAAACGACTTGTCTATTGTTAAATTCAATTACCCTGTTTATTTAACCTATATGTTGAACACATCATCAGAAATGCCGGGCTGGATGAGTTACAAGCCAGAATCAAGATAGGCAAGGGAAACTTCAACAACCTCAGTTATGCAGATGATACCACTCTACCAGCAGAAAGTAAAGAACTAAAGAGCCCTTTGATGAGTGTGAAGAAAGAAAATGAAAGAGCCAGCTTACATCTAAATATTAAGAAAACTAAGGTCATGGCATCCGGCCCCATTCCTTCATGGCAAACAAAAGGGAAAAAGGGGGAAACAGTGACAGATTTCCTCTTCTTGGGCTCCAGAATAACTGCAGATGGTGTTGGAACCATGAAATCAGAAGACGCTTGCTTCTTGGCAGGAAACTGATGACAAACCTAGACAGTGTGTTGAAAAGCAGAGACATTGCTCTGCCAACAAAGATCCATACAGTCAAAGCTGTGGTCTCTCCAGTGGTCACATACAGTTGTGAAAGCTGGACCGTAATGAAGGCAAAGCATCAAAGAATTGAACTGTGGTGCTGGAGAAGACTCCTGAAAGTTTCTTGGACTGCAAGAAGATCAAACCAGTCAGTCTTAAGGGAAATCAATCCTGAATACTTGTTGGGAAGACTGATTCTGAAGCTAAAGCTCAAGTGATTTGGTCATTTGATACAAACAGCCAACTCACTAGAAAAGTTCCAGAAGCTGGGAAAGATGGAGGGCAGAAGGAGAAGTGGGCATCGGAGGATGAGATGGCCAGATGGCATCACTGATGCAATGGTCCTGAATTTGGGCAAAATTTGGGAGATTCTGAGGGATGAGGAGACCTGGGCTGCTGCAAGTCTATGGGGTCACAAAGAGTTGGAGATGGCTGGGTGACTCAACAACAATGACAAGGACAATAGACATTAAATAAATATTTATCGAGGGAAATGAAAGTAATGTATTTTAAGTGAAATTAACCTTAAGGAACACATGTCACATTAATCTTGATAGACTGAAATTATTTAGAAATTCCAAATGAATCTCCACAAGCTTCCATGCACCTCTCTTTTTCTCCTTTAATACAACCCTTCATCCTCTAAGAATTAGAATTCACAGCAGACTTTTGAATTCCCATTCAAAATTTCTCTTTACTATTAATATCATAATATGTTTCCATTGAATTACATTGAAAACACATATGTTTTAGAACCAATGTGGGATAAAATTGATATTTGTTTACTGTGCTCAGAAACATCATCAGTATTCAAATATTGCTTCTGTGAGTAACCCACTTGACATTTTTTAAAAGATCTTTTTAAAGTTGGAATTTTTCATTGTTATGAAACATTGCATAAATCAACAGGAAATGGACATAAAAAAGTTTAAAAACAATCTTAAAAATAGGTCAATGAAAAAAAAGATACCTGAAATTATATGAACTCACTATTTCCATTTGTGGATCTTTTCTTGGATAATCACCAGTTTGTTCATCAAAGTTAACATTTTACCAGCGGTGAGCAAGTTTTCCCCATGATTAGAAGCATCTAAATCGGAATAGCACTCTTTGGCATAGCTCTAAATTATATGCCATTTATTTAGCAGTTACTGTGTAATTAGTGTGTCTTAATTTGAGCATTAAAAATGTATTGAGTTCTACATACAGCATTTATAATTACAAGATCAATTTGTGGTTAACTGATTTCACTGCTAAGATTTTGTATTGGGAATATTTATATGCACTTTCAAAATTGCCACCAGAGGATTTTGTGTTGGAACTTCAATAAAAGTAAATCATTTGTATTTTATACTGGTTTAATATTAAAATATTCAAATTATAAAATCCATGAAAGAACTAATCCTATACTATAAATAAAGTTACATAAGCTGTCATATATATGTTCATACATTTGCGTGTGTACGTATATACACACACACACAAACACACAAGCACCTGTATTGTCATTTCAGGTTAAAACGTCTGATCATGCACAGGCACTAGACAGAAACTGGGGCATAAGCAATCGTATATGTGTTCATATGTTTACATGTATACATATACACACAGGCTGTCCAAATACTGGCATATGAGGTTGAAATGTCTATTTAAGAAGAATAAAGCTTTATTGGAGCTTGATTTGTATTCCTCAATTCAAGGAATTTTGAGCTAATATGACCTATTAAAATAATTATCTTATGAACTCAATAATGTTCTGAAAATACTCATATGTTATACATTTGTATTGGCAGAAACATTTAGTTGTAAAGTCTATGTACTTTCCTATGCCACTTAAACTTCACAATGACACAAGCTTGACTTTCACCCATAACCAAGCATAAAATGATTGACTTGGTAGATTTTGTCATGATATAAACATGTTTATTCTCTGACTAAATTTGATAAACTGAGTTTTTCAAGGGAGAAAACCATTTCAAAAGGCTATTATTTGGAGTTGCAGAACTTTACAGAACTATTTAAGAGCATAAATCTGGAGTACAGCAAAATATGCTAAAAGAAGGCATAATTAGGTAGCTTGGGGTGCAAAATTTTGCATGAATGACCCCATTAATTTTTCCCTTTAAGTGATAATAATAATAATAATAAATCCCAAAGACTCATTTTAAAAATGAGATTTTGGTAAAGTTGGCATAAACTGTGTGTGAGATTTTAAATGAAACAGTGGGTTAACATTTTAGGCACTAATGAAGAAAGGATATGAAAACAGAAAACAAAAATTGGAAAGAAAAAAAAAGATTTAACTGGAGAGCTTAACAACAAAATATAAACAATTAATATATCTATGGAAACATAAAATACTTAACATTTACCACCAGAGTTATATTTTTGGAAATTAAATAACATAGAATTGAAATATCATATAAAATGAATATATAACTGAAATTTAGTGTAATTTATATACTTTGTATTAATATACTAGTATAGTTAATATGTACACTAATAAAATTTGAAAGTAAGTGGAAATATGAGGAAGATTTTGAAATACAGATTTCCCACAACACTAGTGGCATATATTTAAGGCATAGGCCAGGTGCTTTATCTGCAGAGTAGTCCTTCACTTAATTTCACTCACCTTTTCTTAGAAATGCTATTATTTGGTCTTCTATCCTAAGAAGCATTTATTTGAAATGAAATGACATTTTCTTTCTGGAATTCTTCTAAGATGGACACTATCACAATCTGGGCTAATCCTTTTCCCCAGCTTTAAAAGTTTTTAAAAAATAGAGTGGAGAGGAAAAGTAAATGAGATACACAGGGAGAAGGAAGAGGGGACAGGGAGAGAGAAGGAGAAGAGGAGAGCAGAAACAAGAGAGAAAAAAGGATGGAAGAAGAGAGAAAGAGACAGAAAGATACGGGGAGAGGTGGGCTGAAAAAGAGAAATCTATCTTTAGTGCCAACAGTACAATATAGTACGCCTCACTGACTCATGTGCCAGCTCTACTAACTAGTAAAGGATACTTTCTATAGCAAGCATGAAGAATGAAGCAGAGATGCATAGACTAAAAAAGAAGAAGAAGAAGAAAAAGAAGAAATACTGTCTTGATGAAATTTTAATACCTGGTTCCCAGTAGATTCCAATATGATTTATATCTTTGCCTTAGGTTCTTTGAGAGCACTAAAATCTTTTCTACTCAAGATAATTGAATGGGCTTCTGTTACTTGCACTGCAGAGAGTCCTCATTTTGTGAGATATAGATGAGGGAAGAGTGATAATATTAGAAAATGTTTTAAAAATGAAGTAATTTAGATCTAAGGTTATAGTGAAAGAAACAACGAGTTAGAAAACACCAACTAGTTATGGCTTAGGTATATTCATGTAAATATTTCACATTGAGAAAAAATTTATCTATGAAAGAAAACTATAGGTTGAGGCAACAGACTGGAGAAGACAAGTATGTATTAAATTCAAATATGTTTAGAATTTATGGTTGTTCATCCATTTATCTATCCTTTACTACAGAGAACTCTTGTAAGTAGAATCACTGTTGCAAATTATGACCTGTCAAGAACTGAATTAGTGAGATTCAGCATTTTTCAATCCATTTTCTCATGACATCCCATCCACTTCTGATTTCAATCTGTAAGTGCTATCTATATTTGTTTTATATTAATGGTCTGGCACAATTTCATGTTGCAATAAAATTCTTTATTGATAACTTCTCTGAAAGAGCTTTTGGATAAGAATGTTATTTTGATTAATAAAGAGCCAAGGTCTCTGTTGAATGCCCCTATTAATAATATACTGGAGATGCTCTTTAAGGTGAATGCCAGTGGCTCTTCAGTCAACACTTCATCTTACAACTACACACACACACACACACACACACACACACACACACACACACCAGCTGAGCACAGAGACAGACATTGTCAAATATCTGTCCTTAATCACTGAAAAAACAATGAAAAGATACAGATGCAGTTTTTAAGGAATGTAAAACTTGTATGATAAGAAAATCAGTAAATCACTGACTGGCAATTTTTAGAATTTATCAGAAAAGCAATCAGAATGGCTCTTTTATTTTTGCTACATTTTTTAGCTTGATTGAATAGGTGTGAAAAAAATGACGCCTACTTTAATTTTTGTGCTTTAAGAGTTGAGGAGTGAAATGCTATTACTTCCATTACTCCTGTAAGGTAGAAAGAAAGAGCAACAATCTACTGTCACCTTAATTATTCCTCTTTTCTTTCAACATTCGAAGTTCTTATTTAGGTTGAATTTATAAAAGGCTGCAGAAAATTAGTTGGTCATTAAATTAATCTAACTAATTCTTAAACAGTGAATATATATTGATTATCTCTATTGCCTAGATTCCTGGTTTCAATAAAAATAATCCATCTTTATTAGAAATATGTTTTAAAGTGAACTTTATACTCTACCATTTGGAGAAGGAAATAGCTACCCACTCCAATACTCTTGCCTGAAAAATCCTATGGGCAGAAGAGCCTACCAGGTTCTAGTCCATGGGGTTACAAAGAGTCGGACACGACGGAGCAGCTGAACACACTCTATCAATGTCAGTAATACTGCAACAAATCAAATGTATAAATATTTTGTCTCTCTTACTACTTTCCCCTCACTTTTTTTTTCTTTCCATAAGTATGAACATTACTGAGCATTAGTTCAGTTCAGTTCAGTTCAGTTCAGTTCAGTCGCTCAGTTGTGTTGACTCTTTGTGACCCCATGAATCACAGCACGCCAGGCCTCCCTGTCCCTCACCAACTCCTGGAGTTCACTGAAACTCACGTCCATTGAGTCAGTGATGCCATCCAGCCATCTCATCCTCGGTCCCCTTCTCCTCCTGCCCCCAATCCCTCCCAGCATCAGGGTCTTTTCCAATGAGTCAACTCTTCACATGAGGTGGCCAAAGTACTGCAGCTTCAGCTTTAGCATCATTCCTTCCAAAGAAATCCCAGGGTTGATCTCCTTCAGAATGGACTGGTTGGATCTCCCTGCAGTCCAAGGGACTCTCAAGAGTCTTCTCCAACACCACAGTTCAAAAGCATCAATTCTTCGGCGCTCAGCCTTCTTCACAGTCCAACTCTCACAGCCATACTTGACCACAGGAAAAACCGTAGCCTTGACTAGACGGACCTTAGTCAGCAAAGTAACGTCTCTGCTTTTGAATATGCTATCTAGGTTAGGTACACCTCTGTTCTTTTTTTGTATGCTTTCCCCAAAGAATTTATGTTACAAAAGGATTTCAACTACCATATCAGTGCAAATGAAACATACATGTCTGGAACACTCTTCTACTTTTACATTTCATTGTAAAATTAGAGATACTTAACTTTGGGAATTACACACTGTAAAACACTTTAGAAAATATACACTTTAGTTCTTTTATATCATGAAAGAGTGGTCTTCCTAGGTGGTGCTAGTGGTAAAGAACCTGCCTGCCAATGCAAAAAGATTTGGGGTTGATCCCTGGGTCAGAAAGATCCCCTGGGGGAGGGCATGGCAACTCACGCCAGTATTCTTGCCTGGGAAATCCCATGGACAGAGTTTCCTAGCCAGATCCAGTCCATAGGGTGGCAAGACTCAGACACAATTAAAGGGCCTTAGCACACAGGACATGTGATGTGACAAATGAGAGGTAAAACCAAGAAGAAATCCGGTTACAAAAAATAATAAAATAATCCTATTGAGTGTCAAATATTTACAAACGATGAGATTAAATATCTTTATAATTTTTAAAATCAAAGTGAAGGTCAATGTTGCTCAGTTATGTCTGACTCTTTGCAACAGCGTTGACTGTAGCCAGTCAGGCTCCTCCGTCCATGGGCTTCTGCAGGCAAGAATACTGGGGTGGGTTGCCATTTCCTTCTCCAGGGGACCATCCCAGTCCAGCGATTGAACCTGGGTCTCCTGCATGGCAGGCAGATTCTTTACCATTTAAGTCCAGGAGCAGTCTAAGAGTTATACAATTTTTTTGTTGCCTGGAAATTATCTAAACATGTAGAAATTTCCTGATTAGTGCAATTAGAACCTATAGTTGGAAATTTATCTGAAATTAGAAAGAAGCATCAGACTATTTAAATTTATGCTGTGTGTGTGTTCATTCACTCAGTAGCCTCTTACTCTTTGAGACCCAAGGACTGTAGCCCTCCAGGCTCCTCTGTTCATGGGAATTTCCAGGCAAGAACAGTGGGATGAGTTGCCGTTTCCTACTCCATGGGATCTTCCCTACCCAGGGATTGAACCCGCATCTCTCCTGTTTCCTGCATTGGCAGGCAGATTCTTTGCCATATCTAATAAAATCTGAAGAATGGAAAAAAATGAATGACATAATTAACACAATGCTTCCCATAAAAGTCCAAGTTGAAAAAACTTACAGGGATATCTATGAGCTAAAATTTAATCTTATCAAGGTATATGAGTTATTTTTTTCACATAGCCAGAATATCACAAATGCCAAAATATTATAAAAATAAATATTAACGTGGTAAATTTAAAACTAGTTTATTGATATTGCTTCCCTGGTGGTGCAGAGGTTAAAGGGTCTGCCTGCAATGTGGGAGACCTGGGTTTGATTTATTGATATTAACTTTATAAAATCCTAACAAATAAAATTCAAAAGTATTTACAAATGGGAATTTTCCCCAAGAAGGTAAGAATAGATTTTTTTCATCTAACTACTGCTGCTGCTGCTACAGCTGCTGCTAAGTTGCTTCAGTCGTGTCCCTCTGTGCGACTGCATAGACGGCAGCCCACCCAGCTCCCCCGTCCCTGGCAAGAACACTGGAGTGAGTTGCCATTTCCTTCTCCAATTTTCTTCTAACTACATGAGTGCAATTTGCCTTATTAGGGCAGAAAATGAATACAAAGACAACTGACAAAACAAGAGCAACAGTTTATGGGGTATGACAAAGATGGAGATTCAGTAGACTGCCTAGAAATCAATAGAATCCATACTTAAAATAACATTTCAACTTCAATTAATTGCAGACTAAATAGATTATAATAGGTAACATTGAGAGCTCAGAGAGAAATTTTGTTTTCTCTTTTAGAGCTATTTGCCTCTCTCTATACACACACACACACACACACACACACACAGAGACACATTTAATGAGTATTTTTCTATTAATTTATTTTTTATTCAAGTATGTTGTGCCAATCTCTACTGTACTGCAAAGTGACTTAGTTATGCACATATATACATTCTTTCTTTATGTTCTTTTCCATTATGGTTTCTCACAAGATATTAAATATTCCCTGTGATATACATTCAGTTCAGTTCAGTTCAGTCACTCAGTCATGTCCGACTCTTTTCGACCCCATGAATCGAAGCACGCCAGGCCTCCCTGTCCATCACCATCTCCTGGAGTTCACTCAGACTCACGTCCATCGAGTCCGTGATGCCATCCAGCCATCTCATCCTCTGTCGTCCCCTTCTTCTCCCGCCCCCAATCCCTCCCAGCATCAGAGGCTTTTCCAATGAGTCAACTCTTCACATGAGGTGGACAAAGTACTGGAGTTTCAGCTTTAGCATCATTCCTTCCAAAGAAATCCCAGGGTTGATCTCCTCCAGAATGGACTGGTTGGATCTCCTTGCAGTCCAAGGGACTCTCAAGAGTCTTCTCCAACACCACAGTTCAAAAGCATCAATTGTTTGGTGCTCAACCTTCTTCACAGTCCAACTCTCACATCTATACATGACCACAGGGAAAACCATAGCCTTGACTAGACAGACCTTAGTCGGCAAAGTAATGTCTCTGCTTTTGAATATACTATCTAGGTTGGTCATAACTTTTCTTCCAAGGAGTAAGCGTCTTTTAATTTCATGGCTGCAATCACCATCTGCAGTGATTTTGGAGCCCCCCAAAACAAAGTCTGATACTTTCCACTGTTTCTCCATCCATTTCTCATGAAGTGATGGGACCGGATGCCATGATCTTCATTTTCTGAATTTTGAGCTTTAAGCCAACTTTTTTGCTCTCTTCTTTCACTTTCATCAAGAGGCTTTTTAGCTCCTCTTCACTTTCTGCCATAAGGGTGGTGTTATTTGCATATCTGAGGTTACTGATATTTCTCCTGGCAATCTTGATTCCAGCTTGTGTTTCTTCCAGTCCAGTGTTTCTCATGATGTACTCTGCATAGAAGTTAAATAATCATGGTGACAATATACAGCCTGGACGTACTCCTTTTCCTATTTGGAACCAATCTGTTGTTCCATGTCCAGTTCTAACTGTTGCTTCCTGACCTGTGTACAGATTTCTCAAGAGGCAGGTTAGGTGGTCTGGTATTCCCATCTCTTTCAGAATTTTCCAGAGTTTCTTGTGATCCACACAGTCAAAGGCTTTGGCATAGTCAATAAACAGAAATAGATGTTTTTCTGGAACTCTCTTGCTTTTTCCACGATCCAGTGGATGTTGGCAATTTGATCTCTGGTTACTCTGCCTTTTCTAAAACCAGCTTGAACATCAGGGAGTTCACGGTTCACATATTGCTGAAGCCTGGCTTGGAGAATTTTGAGCATTACTTTACTAGCATGTGAGATATACATTAGGACCTTGTTTATCCATTCTCAATGCCATCGCTTTCATTTCCCAATTTCTAGCCCATCCCTCCTCCCTCCCCCTTGGAAACCATAAGTCTGTTCTCTATGTGTGTGAGTCTATTTCTGTTTTATGGATAATTTCATTTGTGCCATATTTTTGATTCCACATACAAGTGATATATGCATTCGTCTTTCTGTCTCTGATTTAACTTCACTTGGTATGATAGTCTCTAGTTGCATCCATGTTGCTGCAAATGGTATTATTTTGTTCTTTCATATTGCTAAGAAATATTCCATTGTATATACGTGTGTCTTCTTTATCCATTCATCTCCTGATGGACATTTAGTCTGTTTCCACATTTTGCCTATTGTGAATAGTGCTGCTATGAACATAGGCGTAATGTATCTTTTTGAGTTGTAGTTTTGCCTGGTATATTACCAGGAGTGGGATTGCTGGATTATATGCTAATTCTATTTTTAGTTTTCTGAGTAATCTCCATACTGTTTTCCACAGTGGCTGTACCAGCTTACATTCCCACCAGCAGTGTAGCATGGCTTTCTTTTCTTGACACCCTCTCCAGCATTTGTTGTTTGTAGACTTTTTAATGATGGCCATTCTGATCAACATGAGGTGGTATCTCATTGTAGTTTTGACTTACATTTTTGATGGGTATTTTTTTATTACATTTGTACATTTTATTAAGGAATTCTGCTGGAAATGTATCTTATGTAAGTAACTTGACACACTCAAATATTTAAACACTATAATATTTAAATCATTTGAAAATCATATAACTGATAGCACACTTTTTACAAATTAATGATTCCATCTAAGAATAATGCACTAATCATTGTAATGTGTTCAGTGAAAAACAAAATCCACTTTCAAAACCATATGCTTCCATGTAGCCAAGGTATAGAGCTATATAATAGCACATACACACTCACACACACACACATGTTGGGGAAAAAATTAAACATATGTGTAGTATTCTGAGAAGTTCTATAAATTTCAACAGACTTCTAAAGGTAATTATAATCTCCAAAACTACAAAAGAACATTATATGATAATCAGGATGGTCATGCAATTTAGAAGATACTTGTAATTTAAATTTCTTTTTACTGGCTATCCAGTTACGCTTATAATTTTTTTTTTTAATTAAGAATATTTTTGTTTGTTTTTTTAATCTCAGTTTTATTTGTTTCTTTATTTATTTTACTTTACAATATTATATTGGTTTTGCCATACATTGACATGAATCCTCCATGGGTGTACATGTGTTCCCCATCCTGAAAGCCCTCCCACCTCCTTTCTCATCCCATCCCTCTGGGTCCTCCCAGTGCACCAGCCCCAAGCACCCTGTGAAATATTCTTAATCTTAATTAATTAAGATTAAGAATATTTTATTTAATAATTATTAAAATATGTCTACAAAAACAATCCATACTTACTGGTACCAAATAGCACTAAAGATAAATTTTAGACCAATGCTAGAGAAGGCAATGGCACCCTACTCCAGTACTCTTGCCTGGAAAATCCCATAGACGGAGGAGCCTGGAAGGCTACAGTTCATGGGGTTGCTGAGGGTTGGACACGACTGAGCGACTTCACTTTCACTTTTCACTTTCTTGCATTGGAGAAGGAAATGGCAACCCACTCCAGTGTTCTTGCCTGGAGAATCCCAGGGATGGGGGAGCCTGGTGGGCTGCTGTCTATGGGGTCTCACAGAGTCGGACACGACTGAAGTGACTTAGCAGCAGCAGAGCCATAGAAGAAAAGCTATGACAAATCTATTCAGTATATTAAAAACCAAAGACATTGCATTGTTGATAAAACTCTGTATAGTCAAAGCTATGGTTTTCCCAGTAGTCATGTATGGGTTGAGAGCTGGACTATACAAAAAGCTGAGTGCTGAAGAATTGATGCCTTTGAACTGTGGTGTTGGAAAAGATTCTAGAGATTCCCTTGGACTGCAAGATCAAGCCAGTCAATCCAAAAGAAAATAAACCCTGAATATTCATTGGAAGGACTGATGCTGAAGCTGAAACTCCAATACTTTGGCCACCTGATGTAAAGAGTCAATTCATTAGAAAAGATGCTGATGCTGGGAAAGATGGAAGGCAGGAGGAGAAGGGGATAACAGAGGATGAGATGGTTGGATGGCATCACTGACCCAATAGACATGAGTTTGAGGAAACTGCAAGAGATGGGGAAGGACAGGGAAGCCTGGCAGTCCATGGGTCACAAGAAGTCAAACATGACTGAGCAACTGAACAACTACAGCACCTGTTGTAAATGTTCCTTAATTGCACAACCTCTTTTTTGTATTCACAAGTAACTTTTCTGAAATGCATTAAAAACATACTAAGACACATTTACTGATTCTTATACATTTTCTTGGACGTACCCCAGATTGTGTTTTGATAATGATTAACTTAAGTTAATAGTACATGATAGATTGTACAATTTGTTTTAGTCTAGTTCCCCTGAGGAGCAAACACTGATGCGTGATTAAATATGTTAGAATTTCATTAAAGTAAATGTCTATGTGAAAAAAAATAAAAAAGGAGTTGGACAGGCTGAGAGGGCAATGAAAATCTCATCCTAAGTGCCAGAAAAGAAGGGACAGTTTGCTGGAAACATCTTAGACTTTTGTGAAGTCTAAGATATTTTGGTAAACCCTCTGGAAGTCTTCAAGCCAGTGTTGGTCACTAGAGAAATTTGCTTGTAACTGAATCAGTTCTGCCCAAATATTTCTATTGCACTGAGTCTTCGCTGGGAGAGACTGTGGAACATGTGTGCTTGCAAAACTGTGGTGATGGATTTCAAAGTGCAGTAACTGGGACACCCACTAATTATATTATCAAAGCTACCACGATGAATGTCTCTTATAACTTACTCTAAAATTATTAATATAACTCATTATAGATTGTTACCATTACTTTTTTCTGTTTATTCTACTTAATTATTTGTTTCTGCATGTTTATGCTTATGGTATATATCTATTTTTGTTGTTTATCTGACAGTTTTGTTACCCCATTGACTGTAGCCCACCAGGATCCTATATCCATGGGGTTTCCCAGGCAAGAATGTTGCCATTTCCTTCTCCAGGGGATCTTCCTTCTCCAGGGATCTAACCTGCCTCTCCTGCATTTGTAGGTGAATTATTTACCACCAACTCACCAGAGAAGCTTGATATCTATGTATTATTGTTGCTGTTTAGTCACTCAGTCATGTCAGTTCTTTCGTGACACCATGGACTGTAGCCCACCAGACTCCTCAGTCCATAGGATTTCCCAGGCAAGAATACTAGAGTGGGCTGCTATTTCCTTCTGTTGAATCCACTTTTCCTGCATTGGCAGGTGGATTCTTTACCACTGAGGCACCAGGGAAGCCCATATATCTATAGATACACACATATAAATAAATGCATGCATGATATGCATAAAGAAATACATAGAAGCAATTATATACATGGAAATGAGTGCATTGATATTTAAATATATGCATTATATGTATATATGTATATATTACACACACATATATATATATATACAACATTTACTTAAGCTCTGCCTAAAAGCTTAAAAGTGCAGTGTATCATTTTCTATGGCTAATTACAGGTTTCAGAATATAAAATGTTCTTATATACTATGAAAAATTAAAAATAGAATGGTTATTATTGCACATATTTTAGCAATTCAATTTCTGTTAAAAAAAACACTGAGCATAAAGATTAATTATATATGAAATAGAAAGGAGAGGGGGCCAAGATGATAGGTTAGGAAAGCCCTGAAATTACCTCCTACCAGGGAAACAGTAAATTAAAACTACTTATAGTGTAGTAATCTAAGAAAATGACCTGAAGACTAACAGAAAATAATTCCACAAATAAGCTTCATGTAAAAAAGGAACCAGAAGAAGAAGAGGGGAAAAGACGTGATCTTCTCAGGATCCATTGCCTTGGGTCAGTGACTCTCAAACTGGAAGAATACCACAGTCATAGAGGACCCCAACAAAGACTGAAGGGGTCCAAGCCCCACATCCAGCTTCCCAACCTGGATACACCCTGCACTGGAAGAGAAGTCCTATAACATCTGGGTTTGAAAACCAGTGGGGTTTATGTTCAGGAGAACCATAAGAAGACTATAGGAAACAGAAGGGTGCTCACAAGTCTCAAATACTTCCAGCACAGAGGAAATAACCTGAAAGAAATCTGGGTCAGATCAGCTTAATGATACTGAAGAGTCTCCCACAGAAGTAAAAGGTGACTGAAAATCTCCCTGGTCATGGTGATACAAAGTGAAGTCTCTCAGTCATGTCCAACTCTTTGTGTCCCCATGGACTGTAGCCTACCATGCTCCTCCATCCATGGGATTTTCCAGGCAAGAGTACTGGAGTGGGTTGCCATTTCCTTCTCCAGTGATGCAGGCAGAAGTCAATTTGGAAGGTTGTTCTGCTGTGATAACACTAACACAGAAAAGAAGCATTTGGAAATCCTTTTACTAGCCTATTAGCCTGTTCCCCACTGGATTGATAATAGACACAATTGCCATGAAACTGTGCAGATGGCTGAAGAGGGTCCCAGTCCTCCCCTCAAGTGGGTGGACACCAGCCTGGAGCCCGGCCAGTCCCTGCAGCCAGTGTGTGAAAGTATGGCCCTGTCCTCCAGTGGGTGCACCCCAGCCCCAAGCCCCCATGGGCGGTGCAGAGAGTCTTATGCACCAGTGCTGCATAGTCACCTGCCTGGGGGTACCCCTTACCCTCCATCGGGCACACAGCCACCCCACAAAGGACAGCTCTGTAAGCAGCCAGATAGGAGCTCAGACCTGCCTACCAGCACTCCCACAATAACAAGCCCTTTCAAAACAGAAGGGTGCATGGAGCTTGCATGTGGGGGATACCTAGAGAATATAGTTCTAGGGAGCAGAAGGTATGCTACTGAGCCCTATAGGATGTCTCCTATATTGGGCCATTTCTCTAAGATCATGAAATATAGCCAATTGCTCCAACACATAGAAAAAAGGACATAAGTTTGTTCTAATTTACCTTACAACCAGCAATGTATGAATGCCCCTCAAGGCATTTTTTAAAACATAAATTTATTTATTTTAATTAGAGGCTAATTACTTTACAACATTGTAGTGGTTTTGCCACACATTTACATGAATCTGCCATGGGTGTACATGTGTTCCCCATCCTGAACCCCCTGCCCACCTCAAAAAGAAACTTAGCAGTACTAATAAAGAGCTTTATAATGTAAAAAAGGAAAGAAAAAGAAAAATACACAAGAAATGTATATGGTTGCCAAACTTAAAAAAAATAAAATAAACACAGAACACTAGGTGAAATGTGAAAATGGTCGAATGTGTTCCAGACTAAGAAGCAAGACAAAATTTCAGATGAGAAACCAAATGAAGTGGAGATAAGCAATCTACCTGACAAAGAGTTCAAGGCAATGATCATAAAGATATTAATTGAACTTGAGAGAAGAGTGGATGAATATTATGAGAATTTCAGCAAAGAGAAAGCTTGAAGTAGAATCAGAGCTGAAAAATAAAATAACTATAATAAAAATACACTCAAAAGAATTCATAATAGGTTAGATCACACAGAGGAACAAATCAGCAATGCAGAAGATGGAGTATTTGAAAGTACCCAAGCTGAACAGAAAAAAAAAGAAATTAGTAGTTTTTAAAAGTGAGAATAATTTAAGATTCATCTGGGAAATTAATGGAACTGACATTCACATTATAGGAGTTCCACAAGGAAAAGAAAGAGAAAAAGTGATGGCGAAATTATTTGAATAAATAATTGAAAGCTTCTCTAACCTGGTAAGAGAAACAGACATCCATATCCAGAAAGCTGAAAGAGTCCCCAAAAGATGAACCAGAAAAATCCTCACCAAGACAAATTGCAATTCAAATAGAAAAATTAAAGGTAAAGAATTTAAATGTAGCAAAGGGAAATTAATTAGTTACATGCAAGAGAAATTTAATTGACTTTTCATTGAAAACTTAGTGAGTCAAAAGAGAGTGGCACAATCCATTCTATATGATGAAAGGAAAATCTTACTACCAAGAATGCACTACCTCAGAAGTTTATAATTCAGATAAGAAAGAAGCATGAAGAGTTTTACAGATAAATAAAAGCCTAAAGAGTTCATCACCACTAAACCAACTTTACAAGAAATGATAAAGGATCTTTTCTAGAAAGAAAAGAAAAAATATAACTTCAGTTCAGTTCAGTCACTCAGTCATGTCCAACTCTTTGCGATCCCAAGAACCACAGCACACCAGGCCTCCCTGTCCATCACCAATTCCCAGGGTCCACACAAACCCATGTCCATTGAGTCAGTAATGCCATCAGCCATCTCATCCTCTGTCATCACCCCCTCCTCTTGCCCCCAATTCCTCCCAGCATCAGGGTCTTTTCAAATGAGTCAACTTTTCACAGCGGGTGACCAAAGTACTGGAGTTTCAGCTTCAACATCAGTCCTTCCAATGTACCCACCCAGGACTGATCTCCTTTAGGATGGACTGGTTGGATCTCCTTGCAGTCCAAGGGACTCTCAAGAGTCTTCTCCAACACCACAGTTCAAAAGCATCAATTCTTCAGCACTCAGCTTTCTTTGTAGTCCAACTCTCACATCCATACATGACCACTGGGAAAACCATAGCCTTGACTAGATGGACCTTTGTTGGCAAAGTAATGTCTCTGCTTTTTAATATGCTGTCTATGTTGGTCATAACTTTCCTTCCAAGGAGTAAGCGTCTTTTAATTTCATAGCTGAAATCACCATCTGCAGTGATTTTGGAGCCCAGGAAAATAAAGTCTGGCACTGTTTCCACTGTTTCCCCATCTATTTGCCATGAAGTGATGGGGCCAAAAGCCACAATCTTAGTTTTCTGATTGTTAAGCTTTAAGCCAACTTTTTCACTCTCTTCTTTCACTTTCATCAAGAGACTCTTTAGTTATTTTTCATTTCCTGCCATAATGGTGGTGTCATCTGCATATCTGAGGTTATTGGTATTTCTCCCAGCAATGTTGATTTCAGCTTGTGTTTCCTCCAGCCCAGTGTTTTTCATGATGTACTCTGCATAGAAGTTAAATAAGCAAGGTGACAATATTCAGCCTTGACGTACTCCTTTTCCTATTTGGAACCAATCTGTTTTTCTGTGTCTAGTATCACTAGTGATATAATATGACTAGTGATATAAAAATTATGAATGGAAAAATCTCATTGGTAAGATTAAAAGACAAAAGTAGTAAAATCATATATATCCCCAATATTTAAGATACACAAAACGAAAAATGTAAAATATGATGTCAGATATATTAAATGTGGGGGTGAGTAAAATAAAGTGTTGTTAGAACACATTCAAGCCTAAAATAATCACACATATGTAAATTATTATATATAAATCTTATGTTAAGCACAAACCAAAAATCTAAAATACAATGCATACTCAGACTAAAAGGAGAATGGAATTCAAACATAATACTAAAAATATTTATCAGTTCACAAGGGAGAGAGTAAAAGAGGAGGAAAGAAAGAAAAAAGAACTACAAAAACAAACAGAAAACAAGTAATAAAGTCAATGAATATACATCTATCAAAAATTCCTATTTATGTAAATAGACCAAATGATTCAGTCAAAAGACACAGTGACTAGTTGGACACAAAAACAAGTGAAGAGAAGTGAAGTGAAGAAGAGGATATTCCATACAAATGGAAATGGAAAGAAAGCAATACTTATATAAGACAAAATAGACCTTAACAAAACCTGCTACAAGAGACAGAGAAGGGCATTACATAATGGTGGATGAGTCAATCCAACTAGAATTTAAATATATATAACATAAATATGTAAATTGCCATATAAATATGTAAAGAAAATATTAACACAAATATAGGTAGTATGAGGCAATAAACAATAGTTAGGGACCATGGCAAACCTAGATAGCATATTAAAAAACAGAGACATCACTTTGCTGACAAAGGCCCATATCATCAAAGCTGTGGTTTTTCCAGTAGACATGTACAATATGAGAACCGGACTCTTAAGACTGAGCACCCAAGAATGGATGCTTTCAAATTGTGGTGCTGGGGAAGACTCTTGAGAGTCCCTTGGACATCAAGGAGGTCAAAGAAGTCAATGGGAAAGGAAATCAACTTGAATATTCATTGGAAGGACTGATGCTGAAGCTGAAACTCCAGTACTTTGATCACCTGATGCAAAGAGCCTATTAATTGGGAAAGACTCTCATGGTGGGAAAGATTGAAGGCAGGAGGAGAGATGAATGATAGAGGATGAGATGTTTGGATGGCATCACCGACTCAATGGATGTGTGTTTGAGCAAGCTCCAGGAGACAGTGAAAGACAGGCTAGCCTGGCGTGCTATAGTCCATGGGGTTGCAAAGAGTCGGACACAATTTAGTGACTGAACAATAGCAAAGAGGCTGTAATCTCACACTTACACCAATATCAGATCATCTGAACAGAAAATTAATATAGAAACATAGTCACACATGATACCAGATACACTTAATAGATATAGAACTTTCTACCCAATAAAAAAGAAAAAAAAAAAAAAGAGAGAGATTACAGTTCTTTCAAGTGAGCATGGAGCATTCTTCATAATAAATAATTATGTTAGGTCAAAAGCCAAGTTTTGTCTAAACAACAAAACAATCAATGGATCATTGGAAAAAAATCAAAGAGGAAATTTAAAAATATGGAGATAAATGAAAATGGAGAAAAAATCAGAATCTGTTGGATATAACAAAAGCAGTTCTAAGAGGGACATTATAGCCATACAAGTCTACCTCAGGAAACAAGAAAAGTCTAAAACAACCTAAATTTACATTTAAAGGGACTAGAAAAATAACAAATAGATCCTAAAATTTGTAGAATGAAAAGAATAAGGATCAGAGTACAAAGAAATTAATATAGACACAAAATAGAGAATACCAATGAAACTAGTTTACAGTTTGGAAAAATAAACGGGTGATAAACCTTTAGTCAGAGTCATGAGAGAGGCCAAGTTAGTGAGGCCAGAAAGAGGAGTCAGAACCAAACTGCAGAAAAACAGAGGATGGTGAAGATTCTACAAACAGCTATATCATAAGCTAACAGAATGGAACCTGGAAAAAGGATGAATTCCTGGAAAGACACAATCTCCTAGGACCGAATTGGGGGAAAAAATAGAAAATATGAACAGACTGATTACCAATCAGTAAATTGAATTGATGATAAAACAGCTCCAAGAAATCCAAAAGTCCAGGACTGTCAGATACCTTCACAGTGAACACCA
This sequence comes from Oryx dammah, assembly GCF_014754425.2. NCBI lineage: Eukaryota > Metazoa > Chordata > Mammalia > Artiodactyla > Bovidae > Oryx > Oryx dammah. Next base: position 5,825,192 of record NW_024070189.1, read on the forward strand.
CAAAACAATTAAAGAGAGGTGAGGCCCTATCCTTCTCACCGTTCCAAATTCTCTCACTATGTAGGGACCAGAAGTAAACCCATGCTTGTATAGTCAACCAATCTATGACAAAGGAGCCATGAATATTCGATGGAGAAAAGATGGCATCTTCAGTAAATGGTGTTGGGAAAACTGGGCAGCTACTTGTAAAAGAAACAAATGGACTATTTTTCCACACCATATACAAAAAAAAGAAAAACTCAAAATGGATTAAAAACTCAAACATGGCACCTGAAATCATAGAAATCTGAGAAGAAAACATGAACAGTAAGCTTTTTGACATGAGTCTTAGCAATATTTTTGGGTCTGTTTCCTCAGGCAAGGGCTACAAAAACATAAACAAATGGGATCACATCAAACTAAAAACAAACTTTTGTGCACCAAAGGGAAATGTTAACAAAATGAAAAGGCAGCCTATTGAATGAGAGAAGATATTTGCAAGCAGTCTGTCTCGTAAGTGGTTAATATCCAGGATATACAAAGAACTTGCACAACTCAACATAAAAAACAATTTCAGTTTAAAAATGGGTGATGGGCCTGAAAAGACCTTTTTCATAAGATATACAGATGGACAACAGAAGCATTAAAAATATTCAATATCAGTAATCATCAGGGAAATGTAAATCAAAACCATAACGAGATGCTAGCTCACACCTGTCGAATGGCTATCATCATCAAGACCACAAATATCAAGGGTTGGCCAACTTGAGGAGAAAATGTGGGATTGTCAATTGGTGCAGCCCATATGCAAAATGGTGTAGACGAGCCTCTGGAAATTAAAAATAGATCAGGCAATGTCGTATGTGCGTGTTTATGCAAAAAAAGGGAAACATTTATTTGAAAAGAAAATGCACATTAGTGTTCAATGCAGCGTTGTTTACTACAGCCAAGATGTGGAATCAACCTAAGTATCGATTGATAGCTGAATGAATATAGATGATGATGTGTGTGTGTATATATTTATTCAGCAGAATATCCCTCGGCTGTAAAAAATGAAACCCTGCCATTTGCAACAATGTGGATGGCTCTAATGGGTATCATGCTAAGTGAAATAAGTAAAACGGAGAAATAAAAATGCTGTGTAATCTCACTTATAGGTGGAATCTGAAAGTCAAAACAAAAGAAAGCAAAAGTAGAACAGGTTTGTAGTTTAAGAGAACAGAGTGTGATTGCCAGAGAAGAGAAGGGTGAGGGAGCAAAACAGGTTAAGGGTATCGAGAGGTATAAACCACCAGTTAGAAAATAAGTAATCCACAATGTTGCATTATACAGCATAAGGAATATGGTCAATAATACTGTACTATGGATGGGAACAGATGGTTCCTCGCTTTATCACACTGATCATTTCATAACCCATGTAAATGTCAAATCAACACAAAGTACCCATAAAAGTAAAATAATATTGCTTAATTTTAAAAACAAAATAGAAAAATATGTCCACATTAGTATATGGACTAGTAGGTTTCAAAGAGAAGTCTTAAATTACTAAGAAAATTTATTGCCGTGTAAGTCCGTGAATACAAGTTTCTCTTTATTATTCCTGTAGTTTTGGTCTTTCTTGTGAAAGAAATTTATCCATTGCCATTATATATAAATTTATTAGTGCTGTATTTTAAATCTCCAATTTAACAGCAATTTTATCTTTGGTCTGTATATTTCATCAATCTTGTCAAAATGTCTCAAAATCTTGAGCAGTCTTTGACATTTATTTGTTTTTAATCTTGGCTGTTTTTGTTTTCTATCTTATTGCTTTCCATCTTAATATCCTCTCTTGTTTCTTTGATTTTATTGTGCTGTTTTTCCAGTTTCTTTAGGTTTTTTAATTCTTTTTTTTCTTGTGTTCTGATATATTGAAAGCTGTGTCTTCTAAGTATTAAGATGTTCAATTTTTTTTTATCATTGCCTTGTGTATGTTCAGAGGCTAGAGTTATAACATAAAAATATGTCTAGTTGAATATTTATTTTAGTCTTTTAAGTGGATATAGAATAGAATGTAGACCATTGCCAGCTTTTAGGTGCCTCTTACTGACCTGTCTCAACTCATAAGCAGCAATTTAGAGAAAGTGTAAGACTTTTATGGTAACTGGAACTAGACAGTTTTCATCATCCTTGATGCAATTAAGAGGTCAATCAGTCCAGAGCAGATACCAGGAATAATTGAAATCAATAAGGAGAGCATTTTTTTTTAATTTTAGCATACTCAGCATATACAAAATAGTCAATGTGTCCAAACTATTCCATATTTTCCGTATTCAGATATGTTTTATTATAGAAGTCATGAAAATGGAAAAACTCCCCAAGCTAGAATAAAGAAATATTCAGTTAATGAATTTGAAGTGTTTGTATTTGGATCTGTATCTATATTGCATGATCATAAATCCAAAATCTATTTCTATTTTGTAATCTGACATTTTTATTTAGGTGGTAAATGCAAATGTCTTTAAAATTAAGAGTTCATTGACTCAATTTGTGGGAAAGCTTCTGGCTCAAAAACAATTCAGAAATGATTTATTTACCTTAGTTTTTTCTTAAAACTTGTTTCTCGACCTTACATGTTCCTTCTCATCTTGTGCTTCAAGGAGTCAAGGCAACTGCAGCATGTGGTTGCCAGGATACATGGGCAGACATTGCCTGATGAAAGTATAATGTAACAGCTTGATTTGTCATCAAAATGGAGAAACCTTGAAGGAAAGGTGATTTGGTGAGTGGCAACTAGAATTTGAAAATGCTGATTTTCCCGTAACTTAACAAAACAAAAATTTTAGAAAGTTGTTACCAGGCACACGTTTGTGTGTGTTATCTGTATACTAAAAGTTGCATAGATATATGTTCCTTATGTGAAAACCACATGAGAAGAAATAATGATTTATTATTAATATTTGTTAAAGAGTTTGTGTTTCTTATATAAAATCAGTAGGTAATAAAATTGCATCATTTCCAGGATTAGCTTGTCATACCTGCTTAGTCTTACTGTTTAAATACTGTGGCAACAATTGACTTATTTTTTCATGTATTTTTTAGTGAGATAACATTGGTATTTAATATTATATGTCTCATGTGTACAATATTATATTTTCTACTTCTATATACACGACACTGTGCCAACCCCCCAAAATTTAGATTCCGTATTTATTTTTCATAGTTAGTAAATATTGCCCTTAAAGAATTTTCAGAAAGATCTTAAATAAACTGTGATTACTGAGTTTACCATTTGCTATTTCTTCATTTCCAAAATAAGCATCATTTTTTTAAAAAAATTAATAGAGTCTCTAAGTTAATTTTAGCATTGTGACCCTATGACTGTGTTGTTTGAAGTGGTCAACAGTTAGAATTTGTTAGGAGATGGAGTTCTCTGCAACCCTAAGAGATGTTCAGAGTTGCATGATATTTATTTATATAAGCAAGATATTTTTAGAAATTTTGATTTATTTTCACAACATTGAAGCTATACACAAAGTGTTATATAACGAGCTATTGATAAAATGTCAATTATGTACTTTCTTATTACAATTTGATACATTTTATCCCATAGAATCCTTAATTTTTTGATTATATTTAGTTATATTTATAACTTATTAACTTTTAATGGAATCAAAGTGGTTAAAGATGATTGATAAAGAGGACTAAAAATGAATGGGAAAAAAGATTAAACTTCTAGATGTACTAGGAAATTAAAATTTTAAAAGAGCTGTGAAGTGACTTATGAGTCGTTTACTGTTTAAAAATTGCAGAACTTTTGTAAATTAAATTTTCCCACTCCTCCAACCTTACCATGGTTTTAGAAAGGTCAAATATACAGATATAATCTTTTTTAAGACAGAAAAACTCATAAAGGAATATCAAGTTGTAAGAAATTTCTGTGTCAAAATCTTACATAACATATAGAAATTTAATTGAGGATATTAATTTCTGTACTCTAGATGCTGACACATAGCCATTTAACATCCATGTCATTGACAGATATTTATTTCACCACTGCAAGATATAACATATAAAAATTTAATTATGGATATTCATTTCCTTCTTTTAGCCCTGATGTATACCCATTTAATATCATATCATAGATACATATTTTTTTTCATTATTGAAGCTGTGAAATGTTAAAATTAAACTGCAAATATCCATTGCCTTGTGGTAGTTCCATGCACATAAGAACCAATCTCCAAACTGTACACAGATATTTTGCTTTCAAATACTTGTAATAAAATGATATTTTCAATCATTAGTAAGTGAATATTTAATCTTTTAAAGGATTACTGTAACTATAAATTTAGATGTGACCAATTACCAAATAATAAATAATATGAAGCTAAAGTCAGTTAATATTACTTCACAAATAAGACTTTGGTTTTTGTGAAAATGACAGATGTGTGTTAAACATTGTCAAACTAGAAAGAAACACATAAACTTAAAAATTTGCACAAAATTCCTAACACTTGAAGACAGTCTCTGACAAGATTCATCTATGCTATAGACAGTATCTCTTTACTGTATATGAAGACATACAAAGAAATAGATAGGCAGGTAGATAGATAAAGTAACATAAAGAATACCACTTTAGAAGGACATGTTTAAAATGCCATTGCATTTAAACAAAGAAAATGAAGCTAAAGTCAACGTGAAGAAATTAATGAAAATGAATTTCAAATGAAGTTTGTTTTACCACAGAGGTACAGTTACTAAAAATTGATTTAAATTTAGAAATATACCCAGAGTTGATTACCTCTGCACTGGATCAATAGAGAGGCCTTATCAATACTGATACCTGAGTCTCCACCTCAAAGGTTTTGATTTAGGATGTGGTTGGATTATCAAGAGCTCTATATATGATTCCAGTGTAAAGTCAAAGTGAGAATCATGGTTTTAAAGCAAGGAACATTATAGCAAAAATCCTAAATTATGTAAAATTATACAATGTTAATTTTGTAACATTAAATATCCTTTAACTATATAAAAGTACACATAGTAAAAAGAGAAAAAATTAGCAGCTCACAATTCTATTATGAGTCTCTCACCTCCCTATTTTTTTTTTGTTGTTGTTGTTACTTTAACGTCTAGGAGTGAAATGTATTTTTTTTAATCAGATAATTCTCACTCTTGTTGAATTGGCTTGATGACCGGGATACCCTCGGCTAGCCCCACTTTTTTTTTACTGAATATATTTTACTTACAATTGTGTATTGGCATACTATTGACTGGGGGATTTTTGCAGAAACTAATGCCTGTGGCCAGTGATGTAAATGAATATTGAAACACTCCAGTTAATAACATTCAGGTAACAAAAGACTTATTAATAAGTCTCTGGCCAATACATTGTTGGTTTCAAGTATGTGCATGCTGTGTGCTAAGTCACTTCAGTCACGTCCGACTCTTTGCGACCCCATGGGCTGTAGCTCATCAGGCTCCTCTGTCCCTGGGATTCTCCAGGCAAGAATATTGGAATGAGTTCCCTTGCCCTCCTCCAGAGGATCTTCCTGGCGCAGGGGACGCACCTAAGTCTTGAGTGCAGTCTAAGTTCAGAGGCTCGTGCACTGCAGGCAGATTCTTCACTGCTGAGCGACCAGGGAAGCCCAGTTCCAAGCAAACAACATAGCCATTGATTTTATTTATTCATTTATTTTTAATAAATTACACTCCATAAAATATGGGTGATGCTCCTTTTGCTGTACATTGCAACCTTATTTGTTTTATATGTAGTTTTTGTATCTCTTAACCCCTACTCTTATCTTGCTCATCTCCCCTCCCACTGGTAATGACTAGTCTGTTCTCTTTATCTGTGCGTCTCTTTCTGTCTCATAATACTCAATCATTGATTAATTTTAGAGTCCACATGTAACTGAAAGCATATGTATTGGCCTTTCTCTGTCTGACTTATTTCACTAAGCACAGAACTCTCCATAACCATCCATGTTCTAGCAAAAGACGAAATTTCATTTTAATGTTTGAGTAATATTCCATTCCATACACAAATACCACACCTTTATGCATTCTGTTAATGGATACTTAGCTGCTTTCATATTCTGCTGCTGTAATTAATGCTGCTGTAAACACTGGACAGCATGTATTTTTACAATTAGTGTTTTAACTTTATTCTTTCATTCCATTCCTACATACTTAGGAATGGAGGTGTTGAATAATATGATAGTTCTATTTTTAATTTTTTGAGAAATCTCTATACTGTTTTCAGCAGAGTCTATACCCATGTACATTACAGCCATCAGTATACTAATGTTCCCTTTGATCCACTTCTTTGTCAACATATGCTATTTGTTGTCTTTTTGAGCATACCCATTCTGACAATTGTGAGATGATATATTATTGTGGTTTTGATTTAGATTTTCCTGGTGACAAGTTTTCATTGAGCATATTTTCATGTGTCCATTGGATATCTGTACGTCTTTGAAAAAAAATGCCTATTCAGGACTTTTGCCCCCATTTTTTTCTTTTCTTTTTTAAAGATTTTATTGAAGTATACTTGATTTATAATATTGTGTTAATTTCTTCTGTATAGCAAAGTTACTCATATATATATATAAGTATATATATATATATATATATATGCTATTTTTCATATTCTTTTCCATTGTGGTTTGTCATGGGATACTGAAAACAGTTCCCTGTGCTATACAGTAGGACCTTGTTGCTTATTCATTCTGTATATAATAGGCTGCCTCTGCTAATCCCAAACTTCTATTCCTTTCCCTCTGCTACCCCACCTCCCCATTAACAGCAATAAACCTGTTTTTATGTCTGTAAGACTGTTTTTGTTTTGTAGATATATTAATTTCCTAAATCAAGTTCTCTGTCCCTTTGAGATTGGCTTGTATGAGCTATTTATATATTTTGAACACTAACCACTTATCATACGCATCATTCGCAAATAGTCTCTCCCATTCAACAGGTTGTCTTTTCTTTTCTTTTTTTTTTATAGCTCCATTTACTGTGGTAAAAGATTTTATATAATTATGTTCTATTTGTTTATTTTTGTTTTTGTTTACTTTGCCTGTGTTGACAAATTTAAAAAAAAATGTTTCTAAGCCTTCTATAAATGAGTGTATTGATTATGCAGCAATTTTCTCTAGGAGTTTTATGATTTCCAGTCTCATATTCAGGACTTTCATCCATTTTGAATTTATTTTTGTGTATGGTGTGAGAAAATGTTCTAATTTTATATAGGGTTGTGAAGATTTCAACAAACCACTTATTGAATCAAGTGTATTTTACACATTGTATGTTTTTATTTTTATTTTTTGCAATAGATTAATTTACTGTATATGTGAGGGTTTGTTTCTGGGTGCTCTATTATGTTTCACTGATCTATGTATCTGTTTTTTGTCAACATTATGATGCTTTAATTACCATATATTTGCAGTGTAATCTGAACTCAGGGAGCATGATATCTCCAATTTTATTCTTTTTTTTTTTTCTCAAGATTTCATTAGCTATTTGGCAGTTTTTCTTTCCTTTTTTTTTTCTTCCAAAAAAAAAAAAAAAAAGAAGAAGCTATTTATGTTTCCATATAAATTTTAAGATTATTTGTTCTAGTTTCATGAAAATGTCATGGGTATGTTCATAGGAATCGCATTAAAACTGTAGATGGCTTTCAGTAGTGTGAACTCTTTCACAATATTAATGCTTCCAATCAATTAATTGGGATATCTTTTCATTTATTTGTATCACCTTCAATTTCTTTCATCAATGCCTTACAGTTTTAAAGAGTATATCTTGTTGCCCTCCTTGGTTAAGTTTATTCATAGATATTTCATTCTTCTGGAACATTTTCTCTTTCTGACAGTTCATTATTAATGTATAGAGAAGCACTAGGTTTTTGTGTATTAACCTTATATCCTGAAAATTTACTGATTCATTTTTTAGTTCTAATAGTTTTTTTTTGGTGGACACTTCAGAGTTTTTTATGCACAGTATCATGTCATCTGCAAATATATTTTTATATCTTCCCTTCTAATTTGGATGCCCTTTAATTTACTTTTCTGATTGCTATAACTTGCACTTCCCTTCCAATACTATGTTAAATAAAAGTGGTGATATTGGGAATTCTTTTTTTCCTGATTTTAGAGGAAAATATTTCAACATTTGAACACTGAGAATGATATTATCTGTATGTTTGCCATAAAGAAGTAAAGTGAAATTCGCTCAGTCACGTCCATCTCTTTGCAAACCCATGGACTATACAACCCATGGAATTCTTCAGGCCAGAATATTGGAGTGGGCAACCTTTCCCTTCACCAGGGGATCTTCCCAACCGAGGACTCAAACCCATGTCTCCCTCATTGCAGCCGAGCATTACCAACTGAGCCACAAGGGAAGCCCAAGAATATAGAGTGGATAGCCTGTCCCTTCTCCAGCAGATCTTCCTGACCCAGGAATCGAACTGGGGTCTCCTGCGTTGCAGGTGGATTCTTTATCAACCTAGCATGAGGGAAGCCAGGTAGTCTTTATTTTATTGAAATAAATTCCTTGTATATCAACTTTGCTAAGAGGTTTTTTTTAATCATAAATGGATGTTTAATTTTGCTAAATGCTTTACAACATCTATTGAGATGATCACATTATTTTTATCCTGCATTTTATTAATATACTATATATCATACTGATTTATTTGCATATATTGAACCACCTTTATGTTCCTGGAAGAAATCCTACTTGCTCGTAGTATATGATCCTTTTTATATATTGTTGAGTTCAGTTTGTTAATATTTTCTTAACAAATGATATCTACATCTATATTTCTCAGAGATATTAACCTATAACTTCTATTTTTCAGTTTTAATTTTTGTAGTATCTGTCTGATTTTGGTTTCAGGACAATAGTGGCTTTATAGAATGAATTTGGAAGTGTTCCCACCGCTCCAATTTTTGGAAATGGTTTAGGAAGTATAGGGATTAACACTTTCTTGTATGGTTTGTAGAATTCCCCTGTGAAGTCATCTGGGACTGTACTGTTGTTTGTTGAGAGATTTTTGACTAGTGATTCTGTTTCAATCCTAGTGATCCATACTACTCAAATCTTTCTTCCTTATTCATTTTGGTAGAATGAATTTCAGCATGTTTCCAGAAATTTATCTACTTCTTTTAGGTTTTCCAATTTGTTGGTATGGAACTAGTCATAATATTCACTTATAATTGTTTATATTTCAATGATATCAATTATAATTACTCTTTTATTTCATGTTGTGTTTATTTGTGTTGGGTGTGTGTGTAATTTCCTTGGTTCTGTCTCACCCCAGCCAATATGTGAAATGCAGTCAAGTGTGACAGCTCAGAGTTTTATTAAGCAAGAGAAGGAAAGTACACCATCACGAGTGCAGGTCAACCCCAAAGGAGACGCCTTTATTTTTCAGGGCTCCAAAATTGAAATCAGTCTTGGCTTCCTCTTTTTATATGCTTGTCTTCTCCTCCCTGAAGCCACCCTATGTAAATTGAGCTAGCCAGGAGGAGTGTGTTTTTCACCTGAGGTTCTCACTGCAGCCCTCAGATTTTCTTTTGTTCCATTTTTGAGGGCTTTTCCATTCTTTTTCTTTAGCCACCGCCATTTTGGACTCCTTTTTCCTATTCTAACTACCTCAACAGGCTTCAATATGTGAACCGTGAACTTCCAGATGTTCAATCTGGTTTTAGAAAAGGCAGAGATTAAAAAAAAAAAAAAAAGAAAGAAAAGGCAGAGATTAAATTGCCAACATCTGCTGGATCATCGAAAAAGTAAGAGAGTTCCAGAAAAACATCTACTTCTGGTTTATTGACTATGCCTAAACCTTTGACTGTGTGGATCACAGTAATCTGTGAAAAATTCTTCAAGAGATGGGAATACCAGGCCACCTGACCTGCCTCTGGAGAAATCTGTATGCAGGTCAGGAAGCAACAGTTAGAACTGGACATGGAACAACAGACTGGTTCCAAATAGGAAAAGGAGTACGTCAAGGCTGTATATTGTCACCCTGCTTATTTAACTTCTGTGCAGAGTACATCATGAGAAATGCTGGGCTGGAAGAAGCACAAGCTGGACTCAAGATTGCCCGGAGAAATATCAATCACCTCAGATATGCAGATGACACCACCCTTATGGCAGAAAGTGAAGAGGAACTAAAACGCCTTGATGAAAGTGAAAGAGGAGAGTGAACAAGTTGGGTTAAAGCTAAACATTCAGAAAACAAAGACCATGGCATCTGGTCCCATCACTTCATGGGAAATAGATGGGGAAAGAGCAACAGACTTTATTTTTTGGGCACCAAAATCATTGCAGATGATGACTGCAGCCATGAAATCAAAAGACGCTTACTTTTTGGAAGAAAAGTTATCACCAACCTAGACAGCATATTAAAAAGCAGAGACATTACTTTGCCAGCAAGGTCCGTGTAGTCAAGGCTATGGGTTTTCCAGTGGTCATGTATAGATGTGAGAGTTGGAATATAAAGAAAGCTGAGTGCTGAAGCATTGATGCTTTTGAACTGTGGTGTTGGAGAAGACTCTTGAGAGTCCCTCAGACTGCAAGGAGATCTAACCAGTCCATCCTAAAGGAAATCTGTCCTGAATATTCACTGGAAGAACTGATGCTGAAGCTGAAATTTCAATACTTTGGCCACCTGATGGGAAGAGCTGACTCATTGGAAAAGACCCTGATGCTGGGAAAGATTGAAGGCTGGATGAGAAGGGGATGACAGAGGATGAGATGATTGGATGGCATCATCAACTCAATGGACATGAGTTTGAGAGAACTCTGGGAGCTGATAATGGACAGGGTGGCCTGTTGTGTTGTAGTCCGTGGGGTCACAAAGAGTTGGACACGACTGAGTAACTGAACTGAACTGAGGTGAATTACCTAAAGTCCCCCCTTAAGAGATGGGATGCCCAATTTGGGGGAGTAGGGAGTGGGAGGTCTCTCTGGGTAGTTCCAGCAGAGCTGTGATGGCGAGGGGACATTGGGCCTCCCCTTCTTGCAAGTCTCAAGCCTCAGGGTCCTTATATCAGTGTCCATCTAAGGGTGAGTGATTTTCTATGGTCGGCTGAAGTTTTATAGATCATTGTTGAACTGGCACTTCATGTTGTAGCTAGTAGAGACAAAACGGGTTAGACAATGATACATGCAGCAATCATAAGCAGCATCAATATGGTAAAAACAGGGATTAGTAGAGGCATTAGCCAACTCCAAATTCCCCCCTCACCAGGAAAAGGATCCCCCCAGAAGAGATTGTAGCCACCCTGGGATCTCTTCAGCTTGTTCTTTGGGAACAAGGATCTGAATGGTTTTCTTGAGTACTGTGAGACTTTCTTTAACTTCAGTTCAGTTCAGTTGCTCAGTCATGTCTGACACTTTGTGACCCTATGAACCGCAGCAAGCCAGACCTCCTTATCCATCACCAACTCCCGGAGTCCACCCAAACCCATGTCCATTGGGTCCGTGATGCCATCCAACCATCTCATCCTCTGTCGTCCCCTTTTCTTCCTGCCCTCAATCTTTCCCAGCATCAGGGTCTTTTCAAATGAGTTAGCTCTTCGCATCAGGTGGCCAAACTACTGGAGTTTCAGCTTCAGCATCAGTCCTTCCAATGAACACCCAGGACTGATCTCCTTTAGGATGGACTAGTTGGATCTCCTTGCAGTACAAAGGACTCTCAAGAGTCTTCTCCAACACCACAGTTCAAAAGCATCAATTCACCGGAGTTCAGCTTTCTTTATAGTCCAACTGTCACATCCATACATGAGCGCTGGAAAAACCATAGCCTTGACTATATGGATTTTTGTGGACAAAGTAATGTCTCCACTTTTGAATATACCATCTATGTTGGTCATAACGTAGCTGGAGGTGTTTACCCAGAAACAACAAGTCTCATCCAAGATGGCTAAAGTCCCTCTTTATTCAGGGATCAGGAGATCTATCTCCTGTCTATTTTGGAGTACAATCCCTGCCAAGCTGTGTTGGCTAATTAGAGCTATCTGAGCAATCTTATCTCCAGAAACTTAACTTTGGGGGTGTTCATTAAAATGGCACTCACTTGTAGTCCTGAATAGGCATCTGAGATCTCCCAGGGCTCACAGGTGTATTGATTTTGGGGGTGTTCATTAGAATGGCACTCATTTGTAGTCCTGAATAGGCATCTGAGATCTCCCAGAGGCTCACAGGTATATTGAGTGTCCTCTTCTGTTTTATTCCATGGCTTGACCCATGAGTAGTGAATCCAGGAGTCCTGTCCTGGAACCTTGACTGCTGTGGGGATAGAAAACATTACAGGGTAGGGGCACTTCCATGTGGGCTGGAATTGAGCCTTTGGGGATCCATCTTACCAGATTTTAATTAGGATGTGAGTCCCTAGAGCATAGAGCGGTGGCTCTTTAGAATTCTCAGGGTCCTTATTGACACTCCACAAGAGTATATCTTGTTGGAATTTTTTTTTTTTTAACCACCTCCTCAGCCTTCTCAATCTGGGTGGGAAAGCCTTCAATCCATCCTGTGAATGTGTTTATCATGACTAGTAGATATTTGTACCCTTGAAGAACTGGCATCTGGGTGAAGTCCATCTGCCAGTCCTCTCCTGGGCTGGCCCCACTCCATTGGATGGGCTGGGCCAGCTGGGGTCTTTGAGCTTCTTGGGGGCTGTTTAATTGGCAAGTGGACAAGAAGAGACTATGAGACTTGCCTTATAGTCATTTGGAGGCCTGTTCCTCTGAAAAACCTTTCTAGTTGTCTTTGGAGAGCCTTCTCCCCTAATTGAGTAGTGGCCTTTAAGGAGTTAACCAACTTCCGCTGAGGTTCCCAGGCAGAAAAATGAGTCCCTCCTTTTGGAATCACCCCATATGATTGTCTTGAAAGCCTTAACTCTTAGCTTTTAGAGTCTCACCTTTAGTATATGAAGGAGTTTTCGGCTAATTAAATCTGCGGAACTAAGGTGGCAACCCCTATTATGTCATTTTTTGGTAATGCTGCTCTCTTAGCTGCCTGATCAGCTGTTTGGCTCCCTCATGCCACTTCCATGCTCCCTTTTTGGTGTCCTTTACAGTGGGAGACTGAAACCTCAGCAGGTAGGTGGACTGCCTCCAAGAACCTAAGGGTTTGATCACCACATTTGATTGGGGACCCTCGGGCGGTCAAGTGGCCTCTTTCTTTCCAAATAGCAGCATGTGCATGTAGCATCAGAAAGGCATACTCGGAGTCGGTGTAAATGGCTACTCTTTTTCCTTTTCCCAGCTCTAGAACTTGAGTTAGGGCTATGAGCTCAGCCAATTGGGCTGAAGTACCTGGTGGCAAAGGGTTAGCCTCTATTTATCGTCTCAAAATTGGAGGCTACTACATATCCCAGCTCTTCTTTTTCCATCCAAGACAAAGCTGTTTCCGTCACTATAACAGACTTCCTCAGGATTGGTCAGAGGATCTTCCGACAATCCCTCTCAGGGTTTTGTCCAGTGGTCCAAAGTTTCTAGGCAAGAGTGAAAGGGGAGAGAGCCCTTGGGGGTAGGCAGGAGGATAGTTGGGTTAAGAACCTCACGAGGGGATATAATGAAGCCTGGATTTTCCATTAGCACTGTTTGATATCTGAGGATCCTTTGATCAGACATCCATAAATGTCCTCCCCCATTCAGGAGTTTCACTTGGTGGCTGATAAAAATAGTTAGTTTGCGCCCAAGAGAGAGTTTTAAAGCATCTTCTATCAGGAATGCAATAGCTGCAAGATTTTGAAGGCAGGGAACGATGTCTTCCAAATAAGGGGTAGGACACTCAGGGACCACCCAAAATTGGTGGGAAAATATTTGTCCATCCCAGCAACAAAGGAGTGCCTGGGTGAATGTTTTGCAATTGTTTATCCTGAAGCACCCCAAAATGGTACAGATTTGGTAGGAGAAGTCTTTGGAGTAGGAGGTCAGGACAAAGTGGGTAGCCCCTGTGTCAACCAAGAAGTTCTTGGACCTACCTGCCACATCCAGTTTCAGCCTTGGCTCCAGCCCTGTGATGGTTATCTGTGACAAGTGGGCTGTCTGGAGCAGGCCATTTCACTCCTGTTGAGCCATCGTGAGGGAAGGCTTGGCGCTTGACCTTGAGGCTCTCAGGTCCCAAAGTCAGAGTGCTGCCCAATGTCTCAATTGATGGCATTTGTAGCAAGCCATTTTAGGAGACTTGTCACAGTTTAGACACTCTCTGGCCCAACATCCCACCTGTCTACAGGTTAGGCATTTGCCTCGTGGCTTGTCCTTCAAGGACTCGGGGTTTGCCATACGGCTTCCCTGGAGGGCAGTCAGCTTCTGGGCATGCCTTGGCTCTTTCCTTGTCTCCCTTTCCTGGGCCTTGACCTCCCTCCCCTGTTCTCTTTTATAAAAGGTATTGGTGGCTGTCTGGACCATCTCATCTAGAGAGCAAGCAGGGTCCTGCTGCTGTTGCTGTTGTAACTTTATCCTGATGTCTGATGCACTTTGGGACAGGAATTTGTCCTTTAAAATCATCTGTCCTTCGTAAGAGTCTAAGTCTAGATTGGTGAACTTTTGGAGGGCCTCTTTTAGACTTGCCAGAAAGGCAGTGGGGTTCTCGCTGGATGCCTGAGTTATTAATGAGACCAGGCACGGTCCCAAAACTAATAAGCTTCCTTCTGTTTCCAGGGGTCGACGTCCTTAGGGGTGAGTCTTCCTGAAGCTTTTCCTACCCAGTACTGTTGCAGCCTGAGAGTCGGGCATCTCCGGGTCAGGGTACAGATCCCCAGACAGGTTGAGGTGTGACAACCTCCTGGAGATCCGATCCCCAGGGAGGGTGAGGCATGTCAGCCTTCTGAGAATTGGGTCCCTGGACATGTTGAGGCAGGCCGACCTCCTGGGACTCCCTGGACTGGTGGTTTCCTGAGCAGATCAAGGTGTGATAACAACCTGAGGACCATATCCCTAGGCAGGTTGAGACAGGTCGACCTCCTGGGATCCCCAGGCTGGAGTTGGGTGTCCCCAAGGCTCCAGTGTGACTAGTGCTAGATAGGATTAAGGATTAACACATTGCCAGTTTGTCCACTGTGGGTGGGAATAGATACCATGATGTAGAGTAATCCAAGACTGTGCCCTGAGACTAGGAACCTGGCAGAACAGCCATAAGGCTTATCCTCTTATTGCTCTGAGGGAATGGAAATCACTGATTTCCCTCATCCTCCGTAAGAGCAGTTTAGGGTGTTTCCAATGGTTAATCTAAATGACACACCCAGAGGCGCCATGACAGTTCCAAGGCACTATTAAAAGACCAGGGAGTGGGTGGTTCTCCAGTTGTTGGAATGATCCTCCCACTCATTAGCATATGAAATCACCCAGCTTACAAAAACTAGCCACAGCACATTTCATGGCCGCTGCATACATCCTCTGTGATGGCCCACACTCTGTGGAGTGTGCATCTCTCTGACTCTGAACACATCTAACTCTTACCTATCACTGTGTATCTCACTGAATTCTTTTTTCAATAAGACATCAAGAACCTGAGTTTCATTAGGTCCTGAAACCAGGTACCATGGGTTTTGGCCAGGTTAAAGTCCCGGTTGGACATGACTGAGTGACTAAGTATAGCACAGAGTCCCTGCCACATGGGTTTGAGTCCCAATTGGGTAAACAGTTTCAAACACAACTTTCAGAAATGGAAAGATGATGGCCTGCCCAATACTTTGTAAACAGTGGCATAGATGGAGAGAGGAACTGAAGGACAGGAGGAAAAGGCAGTAGGAAAATTGTGCCGAGGAACCCCTTTCATAACTTGCTGGAAACACTGCTAAATGCGTGGCCTGTGTCTACAATTTTCATTGGCCTGGTCCCTGGCACAAAGGAGATTAAGGAGAGCAGAACCCTCACCCACTTGAGCAAGGGCTACTAAGGTGCAGCAGATAGTGGAGCCTTCAGGGCACACTGGGGAGTAGCCCCTGCCAGAGTTCCTCAGTTGCACCCACTGCTTCTCGCCTGTTCACAGAGGGTTTGAGGAAACAAGAAACACGAGATTGTAAAGGAATTAAGATTTTGTTAGCCGTATGTCCTTCCAGTCATAGGGGCGAGGACCTCCTACCTTAATTGGAGGTCTTCTGGAATCTGAGGCTGAGCTGTGTGAGATTTCTGCTAAGTTCCTTTTTCCTTGTCCTGGTTTCCAGCATGCTGGGCTTCTTGTCACTTCCACTGTGCTGGATTTCCTTCACCTTCAGCTTCCACAGCATGAGCTTTCACCGAGTTGGGCTTCTGCTGTGCTTGGTGTCTGCTTCACTGAGGCCAAGCTGAAGTTGTTTCAGCCAGGTTAAATCTGAGACACAGCACCAGATATGTCCTGGGAGTGTGTAATTTCCTTGGCTCTGTCTTGCTAGAGCAAAGATTTGATATGGCGGGCCAGTGTTACAGCTTGGTTACAGCTCAGAGTTTTATTCCACAAGCAAAGCAAAGTACACCCTTGAGGTGTGAGGGTGGGCCAACCGCAAAGGAGGGGTCTCAATCAGTCTTGGCTTCCTCCATTTATATGTTTGTCTCCTACCTGCTGAGCCTGCCCTATGTAAATTGGGCTAGCCAGGAGGGCTGTTTGTTTTATCTGAGGTCCTCTGATTTTCTTTTGTTCCATTTCAAATTTTTTTTTTTTTTCCCTTTCTTTGTCTTTTAGCCACCACCATTTTGGACTTCTTTTCCCTATTCTAACTACCTAACATTTGGATCCTTAATTTTTTTTCTTGAAGAATCTGGCTACATGTTGATCAATATTTTATCCTTTTATGAAACCATTTCTTGGTTTCATTAATCTTTTCTGTTATTTTTCTTTTAATTTCTGTTTTATTTATCCTTTCTCTGATCTTTATTATTTCCTTCATTATGTTGACTCTGGGCTTTATTTGTTCTTCTTCATCTAATATTCATGCCTGGAAAATCCCATGGAGGGAGAAACCCGACAGGCGACAGTCCATGGGGTCGCAAAGAGTCAGGCACGACTGAGCAAATTTGTTTTATTTTATTTTCTTCTTTTCTTTATCTAATACCTCCAGACGTCAAGTTAGACTGTATATTTGAGTTTTTTCTACAAAATTATCTCTTGGAGTTAGCTTTGCTGTATCCCATAAATTTGCAAAGTTGCATTGTCATTTGTATCTGTCTTAATAATTTCCTCTTTGATTTCTTCACTGACCCACTGGTTTCTTGGTAGCATGTTGTTGAATTTTCACATCTTTGTACTTTCCCCATTTTTCTTCATAAAGTTGATTTCTAGTTTCATATCGTTGTGGTTAGAAAAGTTCTTGACTTAACTTTTATCTTTTGTAATTTGTTTGGACTTCTTTTGTGGCCAAAATATGATCTATTCTGGAGAAAGTGTCATATGCAGTTTAAAAGAATGTGTATTCTTATGTTTTTGTATGAAAACTCATAGATTTCAATTAAATCCAACTGGTCTGTCACTTATGGCCACAATTTCCTTATTAAATTTCTGAGCTTGATGATGTAAATGGGATGTTAAAATTCCCTACACTTAGTTATGGGCTTCCCTGATAGCTCCATTGGGCAAAGAATCCACCTGCAGTGCAAGAGACCCCGATTTGATTCCTGGGTTGGGAAGTTTCTACCTTTTGTGTGTCTCCTCTGCTGGAGAAGGGAAAGGCTACGCACTCCAGTATTCTAGCCTGGAGAATTTCATGGACTGTATAGTCCATGGGGTCACAAAGTGTGAGACACGACTGAGTGACTTTCACTTTCATACTTCATTATGGTATTATTATCAATTTCTCCCTATATATTTCTTAATATTAGCTATCTATATTTAGGTTCTTCCACTAATAGGTATATAACTAAAGGACTTGAAGACTTAATCCATTACAATGAACAAATGAACAAACAAACAAACTTGAACATGAATATTCATAGCAGTATTATTTATAATTAGGGTTTCCTTTGTGGCTCAGATGATAATAAACCTGCCTGCAATGTGGGAGACCTATGTTCTATCTCTGGGTCAGGAAGATCCACTGGAGAAAGAACTGGCAACTCCCTCCATATCCTTGCCTGGAGAATCCCATGTTTGGAGGAACCTGGTTGGCTATAGTCCATGGGTTCGCAGACTTGGACATGATTGAGCAACTGACACACAAAAGGTAGAAACTACTCAAATGTCTGCCATCAACTGATCAATAAATAAGCAAACTGTGATATATTCCTTCAATGGAATATTTATCAATCATCAAAGTGAATGAAGTATTGAACATGTAACAATAAGGGTGAATACTTTGCAAAATTAAAAAGGCACAGAAGACCATGTGTTTTAGAATTCCACTTATGTGAAATGCTCAGAATAGGTAAAATCATAGGGACACTGAGCAAATTAGTGGTTGCTAGGGGATTGAGAAAGGAGATACTTGAGAATGACTACAAATATAGATTTTCTGTTTGGATGATAAGAAGTGTTCTAGAATTAGATAGTGGGGTGATTACACAACCTTACAAATATACTAAAAACCATTGGAGTGTACACTTTAAAAGGGTGAATTTTATGGGATGTGAATTATATCTCAAAAAACAATGACATTATGCATCTAGATAAAATCATCCATTGACATTAAAACTATTAGGTGAAAGGTTGATGAGGAATTTATAATATGCGAATCTATCTGACAGGCAGTGAACTTATTCAAAATTGGACTTTTAAAGTGCCTTCTGATATTATACAGTGGGAAGAACACACCATATAGATAGTATTCTTTCTAAAAAATTGAACGTGGATTTATCAAATCTATAAGATTGTAGGAAATATGAAGGATAGATAAAAATATTAAATTATGTTTATGTCTCTCTCTATATATATACCACAAGAATATAAGAAATCAAGTCAAGAAGGTGGGAAATTCAATAAGAAAGCAATTCAATCTTTTTGATAAGCAAGTGTTCTGATAAAAAAAAATGTAGGGAATGGTAATGCACACTCAAGGAGACTTAAGACATAAGAGACATAAAAATTTGAAAAAGAAAAAAAGATATTTTTCCAAAAACTGAGGGAAATGTGCATGTCGGATATTAGAAGATATTAAGAAATTATTATACCCCTTAAAGTTCATGATTCACTAATATCATCTAACACTAAAACTGTGTAACTTTGCATATTGTTGCCTATGGGTGATAACTGGCACTTGTGATTCATACTACTATTTCTTCTCTTTTGTGTATGTTTGAAAATTTCCCTGTAATACAAGTTTAAAAAACAATAAGCCTAATATTCAGTAGCAATTGATCAGTTTTAATGAATTCACCTTTTTTTTTTTTTTTTAAAAATTTATTTATTTATTTTTAATTTTTACTTTATAATTCTGTATTGGTTTTGGCATAGATTGACATGAATCCACCACAGGTGTACATGCGTTCCCAAACATGAACCCCCCTCCCACCCCCCTCCCCACAACATCTCTCTGGGTCATCCCCGCGCGTCAGCCCCAAGCGTGTCAAATCCTGCATCAGACATAGACTGGCATTTCGATTCTTACATGTTATTATACATGTTTCAATGCCATTCTCTCAAATCATCACACCCTCTCCCTCTCCCTCTGAGTCCAAAAGTCCGCTATACACATCTGTGTCTTTTTTGCTGTCCTGCATACAGGGTCATCATTGCCATCTTCCTAAATTCCATATATATGTGTTAGTATACTGTATTGGTGTTTTTCTTTCTGGCTCACTTCACTCTGTATAATTGGCTCCAGTTTCATCCATCTCATCAGAACTGATTCAACTGTATTCTTTTTAATGGCTGAGTAATACTCCATTGTGTATATGATCTACACTTGCTTTGCTGGAGAAGGCAGTGTTGAGTCCAAGAGATCTTAGGCCTTAGAATTAGAAACACTTTGGTTTGAATATGGCTTTACTATGTTTAAGCACTATTATGTTGGACAAGTAATATATTTTTCTGGATCAATTTTCCCATTTATAAACAAGAATAATATTACCTACTTAAGAAAGTTTTGGAGAAACGTGTAATATATTTGACATAGAATAAATGCTCTATCAATGTCAATTATCTTAAAACTTGACACAAAGTAATCTCTATTGAATGTGACTCCTAAATAAATTAAAAAAGTAAAGCTAATTCTCATTAAAGGTCAATCAATGATCATTCCCTAACTCCTCATGAATCTCCATAATGTATTAGGGAAACCAAAATAGGCAACTCATAATACGTGAAAATAATTTGACAGTTTCTAATTTTTTAAGGAGGTGCCTGATACAAGCTGTCCCTATTTTGAAAAAAATCATGAACACAAAAATGCCAGGAAGCTTATTTCTGAAGAAGAAAAAAAAAAAAAAAAACCTGTTTTAAGATATTCAGCTCAGTTCAGTCATTCAGTTGTGTCCAACTCTTTGCCAACCCATGAACTGCAGCCTGCCAGGCCTCCCTGTCCATCACCAACTACCTGAGTTCACCCAAACTCATGTCCATAAAGTCGGTGATGCCATCCAGCCATCTCATCCTCTGTCATCCCCTTCTCCTCCTGCCCCCAATCCCTCCCAGCATCAGAGGCTTTTCCAATGAGTCAACTCTTTGCATGAGGTGGCCAAAGTATTGGAGTTTCAGCTTCACCATCAGTCCTTCCAATGAACACCCAGGACTGATCTCCTTTAGGATGGACTGGTTGGATCTCCTTGCAGTCCAAGGGACTCTCAAGAGTCTTCTCCAACACCACAGTTCAAAAACAGCAATTCTTCAGTGCTCAGCTTTCTTCACAGTCCAACTCTCACATCCATACATGGCTACTGGAAAAAACATAGCCTTGACTAGACAGACCTTTGTTGGCAAAGTAATGTCTCTGCTTTTCAATATACTATCTAGGTTGGTCATAACTTCCCTTCCAAGGAGTAAGCGTCTTTTAATTTCACGGCTGCAATCACCATCTGCACTGATTTTGGAGCCCAAAAATATAAAGTCTGACACTGTTTCCACTCTTTCCCCATCTATTTCCCATGAAGTGATGGGACCGGATGCCATGATCTTCGTTTTCTGAATGTTGAGATTTAAGCCAACTTTTTCACTCTCCTCTTTCACTTTCATCAGGAGGCTTTTTAGTTCCTCTTCACTTTCTGCCATAAGGGTGGTGTCATCTGCATATCTGAGGTTATTGATGTTTCTTCGGGCAATCTTGATTCCAGCTTGTGCTTCTTCCAGCCCAGCGTTTCTCATGATGTACTCTGCATATAAGTTAAATAAGCAGGGTGACAATATCCAGCCTTGATGTACTCCTTTTCCTATTTGGAACCAGTCTGTTGTTCCATGTCCAGTTCTAACTGTTGCTTCCTGACCTGCTTGTAGGTTTCTCAAGAGGCAGGTCAGGTGGTCTAGTATTTCCATCTCTTTCAGATTTTTCCACAGTTTATTGTGATCCACACAGTCAAAGGGTTTGGCATAGTCAATAAATCAGAAATAGATGTTTTTCTGGAACTCTCTTGCTTTTTTGATGTTGGAGGGAAAAAATAATGAAAGCCAAGCTATTCTAGCCATTAACAGTAAATTCCAGGCGAGATTTTGAAACTGTGTTACTTCATGAGACTTGCCATCTTAAAGCTAAATTCAAGACACTATACAGAAATTTTGATTAGCATTCTTACTTTAGCTTACTTGTCCCCAACTTTGAATCATTTATCACCTCATTTCCAAGAGCCAGAAGCTATTCAGATAGCTTGTATTTCAAACCTATTAATCATTTCTGTACATATAGATTGTTTCCTCATTGAAGAAGGTAAAGTAAAGGAACATGATCTCAAGATTTAGGTTGTGTAGTCTCCTCTTCTTTATGATGTGCTATTAGCTTTGTCAGTTGTTGTCACTTTATTTTCTTAATAATCAATAACATATATATTTTTTATATTTTTCAGGTCCTTACAGTTCTATTTTCATTTATTTTTACCTAATACAAAACTGGTATATGTTCTTTTTATAATTTAAATTTATTTATACTTAATTAGAGGATAATTGCTATACAATGCTGTGTTGCTTTCTGCCATATATCAGCCATAGCTATACATATGACCCTTCCTTCTTGAGCCTCCCTCCAACCTCCATACATCCCACCCCTCTAGGTTGTCATACAGCACCAGATTTGAGCTTCCTGTGGCTTGGAGTAAATTTCCACTGGCTGTCTGATTTTACATATGGTAATATATATGTTTCTATGCTACTCTCTCAGTTCGTCCCTTCTGCTTCCCCCACTGTGTCTCTTCTCTATGTCTACCTCTCCATTGCTGCCCAGCAGACAGGCTCATTAGTACCAGCCTTCTAGATTCCATATGTATGTGTTAATATATGATAGTTGTTTTTCTCTTTCTGAGTTACATAATTCCGTATAATAGGCTCTAGATTCATCCACCTCCTTAGAACTGACCCAAATGTGTTCTTTTTAATGGCTGAGTAATATTCCATTGTATATATGTACCAAACTTCTTTATCCATTCATCTGTCGATGGACATATAGGTTGCTTCTGTGTCCTAGCTATTGAAAATAGTGCTGCAGCACTGGGAAACGTGTCTTTTTCATATTCTTTATGAAGAAAAACCCAGAGTCTCTGAAAATCTCCTATGTACATATTTTCTCTATCTTTGCATATTTGAAAGTTATGAGTAAATATTACTCAGCTCACCTACTTGGAATGTAAATTAATTTAAACATTTTATTATTCCTTATTCTGAGCCTGAAATTACTTAGTAATATAACATTAAATATATTTAAATTAAATAATTTGAATTTAATGTAGTCTATATTAAATGTACACTTTTCTGCTTATTTTTAAATTAATAGGAACAAATAGTAAAAAGTGGAAATGAAATAAAACAATTTACACTAAAACAAAAAAAATAGAATGAAAGCTACATTTCCCTTATCAACTTACCAATCTTTTCAATCAGAAATGTGTATATTATTTTAAAACAAAATACTCTATGTATTATTGTGCCACCTTCTTTCTAGTTAACAACGTATTTTAGTGACATTTCCAAATCAGGAGAAATAGTTATGAGTCATTTGCCTTAAAGAATACACAGTATTTCCATTTAAAACTGTACCAAGATTAATTTTAATTACCCTATTTAGATAGTTTATTTTTATTTATAGATTGATGATATTGAAAATAATGCTATGGTAAATATCCTTACATTTGTATCATGGCAAAGTACTGCAGCTTCTTAGCGAGTTGGATTGCTAGTGTAACTGGTACATTTACATCTATATCAGTTTCTGAAATATTTGCATTAATTAACAATGATAGAAAAAATAATACTTGTGTCTAATTTTTTCAAATCCTTTGTTTTTACCAAATATATGCAAGTTTTATTTTACTCCAATGGGTAAAACATAACAGTTTGCAATTTTATTTCTCATATTTTTCAGGTTATGTGTGATACACAGCATTTTCAAATATTTGGGAGACTTTATTTTATTTTGTTTCATTTTGTTTTATTTCATATTCTTGTCTCAAGCTATTGATATCTTTTCCCCAATTTTTCCATTTTTATAATTGATTTATAAAAGAACAAATTTGAAGAGATTAGCCTTTTGTCTCTAGGAGATATTGCAATCATTTCCTCAAGACTCTCATTTCAGTATTGCATTTATTTATGATTTTTTTTTCATATTTGAAGTCTATTTTTGCTTTTAAAAATATTTTCTATTTTGTTGTGTCCAAGCTTTTCATTTTCCCTAATTTATTAAAACTATTAGGTTCTATGTAGAATAAATGACTTTTCTTTTGAATGATTTTTTTAAAATTAAAAGTTCTGTTAAATTTAATCCTTTTACTTTTATGGCTTCATTTTAATGTTTTTTTCCCAAATGTTCCTCATTACAAGAATATTTTAAAATGCTGCCATATTAAGTTTGGAGCTTTTCTACCTTTTTCTTTGTAAAAGAAACATTCCAAGGAAGTAAATATTTTCTTTAAGTTGCTTTAGTTAATGTGTTTACGTCTATTTTAATATTTGTATTCTGTTCAGTATATTGTTTCATTTAGCTATATGTCTGTTGTGTACAGATACTGACAGCTGTTTCAATCACTAGGATTTTAGAAAAAATTTTAATATTTGCTAATGCTTGTTTGTTTCCATTGCCTTTCTTTCATGTATATTACTTGATTTTTCTATCATGTTTGTATTTTCAGAGAAGCTAAATCAAGAGTCTGTAAATTTGAGACAAAACTTGGAGCATAATTGACCAAGGCAGCCCTGGATTTTGTGACCAAAATTACAAAAAGAAGAAAGCCCATTCAAGTGAGTCTCAAATTCGTAATTGTTTTTAATATGGAGGAATTTTTCTGATTTGTAAATGGCTTGGGCCATAGGCTAAGCATATGAAAAGAAAGTAGGGGTTGCTAAGAGGTCAGAACTCAAGCAAAATGGCTTTGGGAGCCTCATGAGGCTGGGGTGAGAAATATTTAAGTGGGAAGTCATTTCAGGGGGAAAACAAAACAAAAACAAAACCAGAAAAACTCCTACTAGCTGCAGACTCTATTGGTAGGATGAGCCATTTTTAGCAGAAGGCTTCAGGTTGGGATGCCCCTGACTAGCAAGGGCAGATGTGGTTCCAAGTGAGCGGCACAACTGTGCTTTCTTCCACCTCTTCTTTCAAAGCATGGCGTTCTGCCAGGATGCTTTTACTACTTCTTGGTTTTACTGAACTCCTTAGTAATAGGACAATTTATTAGTCACTGGTGAGTTCCTTTGAACTGATCCCACTGACACCATATTTTGCAGATATTTTTTGTTTTTCATATTATAAAGCCGGCCCTATTCCCTAATTTTGTACTGATACTGCCCCCCCCCACCATTTATCTTTATCTTTTGTTGATTCCTTAAGGTTGGGATACATCTGTGGTAGCTGGTATTTCCCATCCATCTTTTCTGCATACCATCATCAAATTATTTGTGGAATATTTCCCATAATGTCTAAAATGCTTCTTAAATTTGAATTTTCTACTTCATCTTATTAAAACAACCTTTTTTTTTTCCTCGTAAGTGCAATTTTAGAAAAAAAAAAGTAATAACAATTAAGAAAGTTTTTTGTTTTTTTTTTTTTACTGTTTCTGATCATTATGAGGCAGCTAGTTAAAGATAAATTTTGTATTATGTGTCCAAATCTGTGAAGGGTCTAAGATTTTACCCTACTTGCAAGGTTACGAGTCAGCCTTCCACACTTTCAAGGGTACTGGCAGAGGACATAAGATACCTTGTTCACGAACATAAACAGTTCGGCTCATGATACGGCATGACACAACAGCATCAGATTTACGCTGTTCCTCTTGCTGTTCACCTTCCCTAATGGCAATGCAGAGATGGCAGGTAGACATTGCACGCACAGGGGGTTTGTCCCATTTTTAAAGAATCTCAAGCCTGGGAAATCCTACTCTTTTACACTGAGGGACAACCATACTGCCCTTTGCCTCAGAAGATTTTATCTCTGACTTCCAAGGGTGTCTAAATTATATATGCATCTTAGTAAATATAGTCCAGAGAAAAAGGGGCAATTACTAATAGTATCTTCTTATTCATAAGATATGCATATTTCATAAAATATGAAGGGACCATAAATTACCTCCCAACATGAAACAAAATCAAAAAATGAACACACACACACACACACACCCCTATCTGTTTAAAGGTATCAGAAGCTATTATGCTAGACAGGGCATAGAAAACAAGACCCCCCTTACTTGGGAGTGGGAAAGAAACCTAAAGACAGATTACACTATAGGCTGGACATACAATTTAAGTTTTCTCAACTGTTTCAGATTGATCAAAATAAAAACTATCTACTTTGTATCTAAGAAAGCACAAGTAGAAAACAGAGGTTAACCTGAAAGCACTTTTCTCTAACCTGACTTTTTGCTAATTGGTCAGTTTACTTAAACTGGAAGAATTTTACACAATCAGAATTTCTCGACTGACCATTCACATATCCTCCTTCTACCCTGAAAAATGATGATCACCCAACCTGGAAAGCATATGTACTGGGAAATGATTGCATGCATGCGTGTTCAGTCACTTCAGTCGTGTCTGATGCTTTGCAACGCTATGGACTGTTCGTAGCCCAGCCGTCTCCTCAGTCCATGGGATTCTCCAGGCAAGAGTACTGGAGCGGGTTTCTATTTCCTCTTCCAGGGTATCTTCCCAATCCAGGGATCAAACCCACAGGTCCTGTGGCTGCTGCATTGCTGATGGATTCTTTACCCCTGAGCCCCCTGGGAAGCCCAGGGAGCCTGGTACTTGGGGTCATATTCAGGCATGTTTACCTATTAGGTGAGCTTTGATCCACCCACGTGCCTTCAGCTTTCCATGCCATTATTATTCTTTTCACTTGAAAATAAATATACTATTATTTACATAATGGGCTACCCTGGTAGCTCAGTCAGTAACGAACCTGCCTGCAGTGCAGGAGACCCGGTTTAGATCACTGCTTCAGGAAGATTCCCTGGAGAAGGAAATGGCAAACCACTCCAGTATTCTTGTCTAGAAAGTCCCATGGACAGAAGGGCCTGGCTGACCACAGTCCATGGGGTTGGAAGAGTCATACAGACTTAGTGACTAAACCAGTTATTTACTTTCCACAATTGTTAGGATGACTAAATAACTTAATAGAGAAAAAGTCTTTAGTACTAAATACATAGAAAAGCTCCTTAAGTAAGCTGTCATTATTATCAGGAAAAATAAAGAAATATAACCATTTTGTAGATAGGCCTGGTAATTTAATTTAATCAAATCTGTTAGGAAATGAAGAGCTAGATTACAAAGCAATATATTACTCTAAATGTAGTGCAGGGGGCGCTCCACAGAAAGAGAGAGGCAGTGGAACTTCCCTCAGCAAAGCCGAGGGGTCCCGAAGAGAGGTGAGCCTGCTGTCCGCCAACCCAGCCCCTCGGTGAGCGAGAGACAATCAGACGCGACAGGGGTTCCAGTTTATTGTTGTAAGCTCTTGGTTTATAAAGGCAAGCAGGAAGGGGTTTGTGAGGGACTTTCCATAGTTGCACCAATCACATTAAAGGTCAAATCATCATGTGCCATCATTATAACAGGAGTCTATGGTGATCACGTGCTGTCTATGTGCACAGAAATCAAGAAAACCAATCAAGAGTTTTGACAGACAACTTAGGCCACGTCCTCATCTCTTCCGCCAGGCGCCATCTTAGCTCTAAACCGCAAAGCTAGCCCTTCTTTTTTAAGGTTTCCCATTTAGGGCCCCGCAATGTAGATTTCTCCTAGTAAATATTAGATATCAAAGTGAAATAAAGTAGCCATAGAGTTTGAGAGTTATCAATGGTTATATAATGACAGTATACTAAGTAATATGCAATTTATATATGAATGTAATATAATATTCAATGGACATGAGTTTGAGTAAAATCCGGGAGTTGGTGATGGACAGGGAGGCCTGGCCTCCTACAGTCCATGGGGTTGCAAAGAGTGGGACATGACTGAGTGACTGAACTGAACTGAACTGATAATATAATACATATTCAGATATTTCTAAAAAATCATATGTACTTCTCATAAATGGGTGAAAGGGATAAGACTCTCTAAAAAACATATTCAAACTCTTATGAAATAATCAAAATGAAAGACTCAGGATTATTTGAAAATCATACTAAGTTTCATGTGAAAATATTTAAATTAATTAATTATATCATAAGTAGAAATGTACTCTAAATTTTCAAGAGTAAGATTTAATATGTAGCAATAGTAAGAAAACAAAGGAAGAAGCAAAAATCAGCTTACAAAATAGTAATCAACCTATCTATAATGAAATAAAGATTAATGAGATCTTTTAGTTTGAAAACTGTACTCAAATGCTCTCATATTACAAATTACTCAATATAAGCAAAGGTAAGCCCGGGAAATGTAAACATAAAATGAGCAGATATTTTAGTGTCAATATGAAATATGCAATAGAATGTAATAGTATAGCTGAAAATTAATGTTTTTTTTTTTTTTTTTACTGAAAAAGTGTTCAATATGTAATGGAAAAGTTTATTCAGTCTCAGTTTATATAAACATATATCGCTAATTACAGTGGAAAAGTAGAATAAAAACACAGTTGAATTTTCTAAACATTTTTCTCATTTTGAATGTATCAGATTCAGGAATAAATAAAAACATGGAGAATGAAAGCATTTCAATTAAAGATTGATGTCAAAATTCATGTCATATAAATAACTTTATTAAAACCCATGTAATAACTATAAATGTTACCATGTGCAAGAAAAGTTTAGGTGGTGATAAGTTTAGAATAAGTGTTTGACAGGGATATAGGCAAAACTGTAACCATATTCTACTAATACATGTGTGAATGGATCAAATTTTGTGAAGGAGAAGTAAGATCAGGATAATAAATGTGTATATATTTACCCCATCAGAGTTATTTTCAAAGCATGCACCATTTGACCAGAAAATATTACCTTTAGGAGTTCACCCTTAATGTAAAAACTGAAAATTACATAAAAACTTAGATACAAAGATAACTATGACTACAAATTTATAACAGCAGCGAATTACTACAGAAGCAGCCTATGTCACCTATATGTATTTCTTAAATAACTCTCATACACTTTTCATAATGCAGCCCAGATAAGGAAAGTGAACAGTCAATACCTATTTGAACATGCAGAAGAGAAAATACCTGCCATTGGTTCCTCTATTTTTTATATTTAAAATTGTGACTTAAATTGAATAGCTTTCAACAGAGATGGAATTTTAAAATAAACAGCTATTTGAGGTGTATTAGAATATAGCATTGTCATGTCTTACTTGGGAAAAATAGTTTCAACCTTATTGCAAATGGCTGTATGTATTTAAATTACAGATATTTTCCCTGAGCATTCCAGTTCTTTAAACTTTTTCTGAGTGATATTTGAATACATTTATACAGATATACATACAAGGATATCCTCTGAGCAATATGTAATAGTTTACAATAGAAGCAGCCTATAGGACTATCAAATAAGTGTTGGTTTAGTATTATTTTATATCCTATACTTAAAAAAAAAAGTATGATGCATTTTAAAATTCACACTTATATAGAACCATCTGAACTAGTATATACTTAGCATCAAATTCATATGAATTTAGCTCCATATTTAGTCAATAAATGAAAAACATGTTGGTAAATAGTATCAACAGTGTCATATTTGGGAGAGAAGGAGAATGAGAAAGAAGAGAGGACGGGAGGAAGGCGGAATTAGTAAGCCTGTATACAAAAACTTCAGTGATGTGTCCTTTGACATAGGATCTGTAGAGATCTCTCCTTTCTATCTAAAGTGAAAAACGGAAGGCATTTTTACATATTGCCTTATCTATAAAAGTTATTTTATACTATTTATAGTAAAATAGTATATTTTACTATACTATATATACTATACTGTATATGTACTATTTTACTATAAATAGTATAAAATAATAATATTTTCTTACTTTTATTTTTCTGTGAAACATATTATTTTTAATTTAAACAATTTTAAAGGGAAAATAAAAGCATCTTTACATGACTTCAAAGTATATTGTATATTTTTATTATTTTCTAATTGATGTGCCATAAGAAAATATCATTGTCATTTAACAAATCAAGGTACTGTGAACTATTTTTTAGAAATGTATTACCCAGGGTAAAAATATGTTTCAATATAAAATTTTTCCCAATGAGTTTTTTTCTTTGATACTTTTTCTTAGTTCTCAATAGAATATATTTATCTTATAAGGAATGGAAGGCATATCACTGCAGCAATAGGGTGCTAGACAAGATGCACTTTCTCCTATTCCCCTTTTTCCAGGCATTAATATTTTTAATACTGCTAATAATTTAACATTTTAAATGAAACCACCAATTCCAAAGTAATAATTAAAAGATGAATCTCAAAGGAGCTGGATGTGTAGAAAATAATGAAAGTTACTGCCATGTATTTAGTACCATTTGTCCCATTAGGCCTTATGATCTTGAGCATATATATGAACAAAATTTATTTGATTAGAAAAACCATTACCCCTCCTGAATGTAGATATATCAATTCTTCTGTAGTTTATTTCATGTACATATATGGAAAACTTTGGTATGAAAAGGAAACATCCTAAAGTACTAACCTATGGTGATAATACATTTTATGGAACAGTATTATAGTGATTTGTAATTATGGGCAGATCATTACTTGTCATATTCTCTGAATGAAGAAACCAAACTATGTTGAATTTGTCACTTTTAGCCCCAAATTCCACAAATAGTTATTCCTATCTCTAGCTGAAATCATATTTCATAAAATATCCAGTACTTTAATTCTACTTATTTTGGAAAACTTCATCATCATTATTATATATTTATTTTTAATGTACTTTATAGGAGATTATGTCTTATATATGGTAGAAATTACATGTAAATTTAAAAAAGGAAATGTAACATAAATAATAACAACAGACTGGTTCCAAATAGGCTGGAGTGAATCAAGGCCGGATATTGTCGCCCTGCTTATTTAACTTATATGCAGAGTACATCATGAGAAACGCTGGGCTGGGTGAAGCACAAGCTGGAATCAAGATTGCCAGGAGGAATATCAATAACCTCAGATATGCAGATGACGCCACCCTTATGGCAGAAAGTGAAGAGGGACTAAAAAGCCTCTTGGTGAAAGAGGAGAGTGAAAAACTTGGCTTAAAGCTCCACATTCAGAAAACGAAGATCATGGCATCTGGTCCCATCACTTCATGGGAAATAGATGGAGAAACAGTGGAAACAGTGCCAGACTTTATTTTTTGGGCTCCAAAATCATTGTGGATAGTGATTGCAGCCATAAAATTAAAAGACCCTTACTCCTCGGAAGGAAAGTTATGACCAACCTAGATGGTATATTAAAAAGCAGAGACATTTCTTTGCCAACAAAGGTGTGTCTAGTCAAGGCTATGGTTTTTCCTGTGGTCATGTATGGATGTGAGAGTTGGACTGTGAAGAAGGCTGAGTGCCGAAGAGTTGATGCTTTTGAACTGTGGTGTTGGAGAAGACTCTTGAGAGTCCCTTAGACTTCAAGGAGATCCAACCAGTCCATCCTAAAGGAGATCAGTCCTGGGTGTTCATTGGAAGGACTGATGTTGAAGCTGAAACTCCAGTACTTTGGCCACCTCATGCGAAGAGTTGACTCATTGGAAAAGACCCTGATGCTGGGAAGAATTGCGGGGAGGAGGAGAAGGGGACGACAAAGGATGAGATGGCTGGATGGCATCACCGATTCCATGGACATGAGTTTGAGTAAACTCCAGGAGTTGGTGATGGACAGGGAAGCCTGTCATGCTGCAATTCATGGGGTTGCAAAGAGTCAGACATGACTAAGCAAGTGAACTGAACTGAACTGAAATGAACATAAATAATATATAATTATTAAGCTGAGATAGGATAGTCGTTTAGTCTAAATCATGCCTGACTCTTTGCAACTCCATGGGCTGTACCCAAACAGGCTCTTGCATCCATGGAATCCTCCAGGCAAGAAAACTGGAGTGGATTGTCATTTCCTTCTCCATGAGATAGGATATTGGTTATTAAAATAGATACCAGTTCAGTTCAGTCACTCAGTTATGTCTGATAAACATGTTATAACTTCCTATCCAACTGTCCAGATACAGTCACTTCAAAGCACCACAACCATGAAACTCCACACACTTTCATAAGAATAGAGAAACTTGAAAATATGGGCATAGAAGTACTAAAATGCAAATAAAAATGAGCCAAAATAACAATATCATTTTACATAATTAGAAAATAGAATTTAAGAAGAAAAGGAGTCAAAGAGCTGAGAATAATGTAAAGCTCTTTTTAATTTTAGAGTCATAGTAGTTTTGTAGTTTAAACTGCTACTTTGGCAATAGTAACAGTACTAGATTCATCCAACCTTGTCCAGTTAAGAACCCCACTTGGTCTCAGTATTTTTTCTCTATAAAAAGTATCACAACTCCATCTCCATTGTAAATTTGAGATAAATGAGTTAATCTGACAAAAATCTCACAGAATTGCAGTTGACATATATTGAGCAGTATGGATAAACTTTTACAATAATAATTGTGTTTATGTGCAATCACAAAGTCATGTCTGACTCTTTGTGACCCCGTGGACTGCAGCATGCCAGGATCCTCTCGCCTCCGCAATATTCTAGAGTTTGCTCAAATTCATGTCCATTGAGTAGGTGAGGCTGTATAACCATCTAACCCTTTGCTGCCCCCTTCACCTTTTGCCTTCAAACTTTCCCAGCATCAGAGCCTTCTCCAATGAGTCTACTCCTCACATCAAGTGGCCAAAGTATTGGTTCTTCAGCTTCAGCAACAGTCCTTCCAGTGAATATATAGGGTTGATCTCCTTTAGAATGGACTGGTTTGATCTCCTTCCAGTCCACGGGACTCCCAAGACTCTTCTCCAACACCACAGTTCAAAAGCATCAGTTCCTCAGCACTCAGGCTTGTTCATGGCCCAACTCTCACATCCATACATGACTGCTGGAAAAAATATAGCCTGGACTAAACGGACCTTTGTGAGCAAAGTGATATCTTTACTTTTTAATACACTGTCTAGGTTTGCCATAGCTTTCCTACCAAGGAGTAAACACCTTTTAATTTCATGGCTGCAGTCACCATCCACGGAGATTTTGGATACCAAGAAAATAAAATCTGCCACTGCTTATCTTTCCCCCCATCTATTTACCATTAAGTGATGATGGGACCAGATCCCATGATCTTAGTTTCTGTTTTTTTTTTTTTTTTTTTTTTTTAATGTGGACTTTCAAGGCAACTTTTGAACTCTCCTGTTCACTTTCATCAAGAAGCTCTTTAGTTCCTCTTCACTTTCTTCCACTAGAGTGGTATCATCTGCACATATGAGGTTGTTGATATTTTTCCCAGCAACCTTGATTCCAGATTGTGATTGATTCAACCTGGCATTTCACATGATATACACTGCATAACTAAAGTGAACTGCAATGGGCGAATTTAACTCAGATGACTATTATATCTATTACTGTGGGCAAGAATCCATTAGACAAAATGGAGTAGTCACCATAGGCAACAGAAGAGTCCAAAATGGAGTACTTGGATGCAATCTCAAAAATGACAGTTATGTTCTCTGTTCATTTCCAAGGCAAAGCAGTCAATATTATGGTAATCCAAGTCTATGCCCTGACCAGTAATGCTGAAGAAGCTGAAGTTGAATGGTTCCATGAAGACCTACAAGACCTTTTAGAACTAACACCCACAAAAGATATCCTTTTCATTATAGGGGACTGGAATGCAAAAGTAGGGAATCAAGAAACACTTGGCATAACAGGCAAATTTGGCCCTGGAGTACAGAATAAAGTAGGACAAAGCCTAATAGAGCTTTGCCAAGAGAATGCACTGGTCATAACCAAGCATCATTTTCCAACAACACAAGAGAAGATTCTACACATGGACATCACCAGCTGGTCAACACTGGAATCAGATTGATTATATTCTTTGCAGCCAAAGGTGGAGAAGCTCTATGCAGTCAGCAAAAACAAGACTGGGAGCTGACTGTGGCTCAGATCATGAACTCCTTATTGCCAAATTCAGACTGAAATTGAAGAAAATGTAGAAAACCACTAGACCATTCAGGTATGACCCAAAGCAAATCTCTTATGATTATACAGCGGAAGTGAGAAATAGATTTAATTTAAGGGAGTAGTTCTGATAGACAGAGTGTCTGATGAACTATGGATGGAGGTTCATGACACTGTAGAGGAGACAGGGATGAAGACCATGGCCAAGAAAAACAAATGCAAAAAAAATCCAGAAGGGCTGTCTGAGGAAGCCTTGCAAATAACTGTGAAGAGAAGAGAAGTGAAAAGCAAAGGTGAAAAGGAAAGCTGTACACATTTGAATTCAGAGTTCCAAAGAATAGCAAGGAGAGATAAGAAAGCCTTCCTCAGGGATCAGTGCAAAGAAATGGAGGAAAAT
This sequence comes from Oryx dammah, assembly GCF_014754425.2. Classification (NCBI taxonomy): domain Eukaryota; kingdom Metazoa; phylum Chordata; class Mammalia; order Artiodactyla; family Bovidae; genus Oryx; species Oryx dammah. The sequence goes on from NW_024070189.1 coordinate 5,859,161, forward strand.
AATAGAATGGGGAAGGTTAGAGATCTCTTCAAGAAAATTAGAGATAATAAGGGAACTCTTCATGCAAAGATGGGCTCAATAAAGGACAGAAATTGTACAGACATACAGAAGCAGAAGATATTAAGAAGGGTGGCGGGGGCGGTCCTAAGATGGCAGAGGAATAGGATGGGGAGACCACTTTCTCCCTCACAAATTCCTCAAAAGAACATATCAACGCTGAACAAACTCCACAAAACAACTTCTGAATGCTGGCAGAGGACATCAGGCACCCAGAAAAGAAGATCATTATCTTCAAAAACAGGTAGGAAAAAATATAAAAGATGAAAAAAGAGACAAAGGAGGTGGGGAGGGAGCTCCGTCCCAGGAAGGGAAGCCTGTCCCGGGAAGGGAATTTTAAGAAGAGAGGTTTCCAAACACCAGGAAACACTCTCCCTGCCGAGTCTGTGGCGAGCCTTGGAAGCACAGAGGGCAACATAACAGGAAGGAAAAATAAATAAATAATTAAAACCAACAGATTACAAGCCCAACAGTAACTCCCCCAGTGGAAAAACAGCACAGACGCCTGCATCTGCCACTAACAAGTGGGGGCAGGGCAGGGAGGCGCAGGAGGCATGGGCTGCAGTGCTTTGTAAGAATCGGGCAGGAACGCCCCACGCGTAACCATAACGAACTAACTTGGGCTAGCAAACCAGACTGGGGGAGAGCTACCATGTGAAAAGCTCGAACATAAGACACTGCCAGGAACATGCACAGAACAAAGGATGGAACGGAAATAGCCAGCTGCAGACCATCCCCTGCCGGGGACAGGCAGCCAGAGCCATAAAGGCTGGAAGGGGGCAATTGCAGCCCCAGAGAGACTTTACCTACCAAACTGCAGGCAGGCTTCTTTGCTAAGACTTCTGGGGGTGCTGGACAGTCACCACCTGCCTCACAAGGGCCACCAATGGTACACCCAGAAAACTGAGCAGCAGAGACAGGAAAGGTGACAAGTCGCAGCAACCGCGCTCACCAAACACCTGACATACTCGGTCTTGGGAAGGGCACAAAACTCAGTCCCAACTGAATCTGCACTTCTGAGGGCTACCTGAGCGCTGAACCCGAGCGGCTTAGACTGGGGAGGTGCACGCAGCCTAGGGCTGGCCTCAGACAGTTCCCAGCTGAGCATCGTAGAGCCGGAGCGGTCTGTGCGCCGCGAGCAGGGGCAGGCCCAGCGGGGCTGAGACACTGTGTGCACGTGCCAGTGCTGTTTGTTTGCAGCATCCCTCCCTCCCCACAGCGCGACCGAACCAGCGAGCCTAAAAAAAGAGTGTCCACCACCGCCCCCCCGTGCCAGGACGGGAATCAGACACTGAAGGGACCAGCAGACAGAAGAAGTTAAACAGAGGGGACCGGCTTGGAAGTGACCCCACACTGCCCACAACACCAGAGAAAGGGCCAGATATATCTTTACCATTTTTACAATCATTCCTTTTTTCTTTCTTTTTTCTTTTTTTATTTTTTGTTGATGCTATTGTGGGGTTGTTTTTTCTTCTTTTCTTTTTCTTCTTCTTTTTTTTTTCCCTAACTTTTAAAAATTGTTAAGTCCTCTATTTCTCCTCTAATTTTTATTTCTATAACCTACTATTACTTTTCAAAAAAAAAAAGGCTCTATTTTTTAAAGCAAACACCATATATAGTCTTTGTGTGGTTGTTGGTGGTGTTTTTTTTTAATAATTCTTGTGGCTTTATTTTTTTTTATTTTTTCCTTCTTCTTCTTTTCTTTAATATTGTATTTTTGAAAATCCAACCTCTACTATAGATTTTTAATCTTTGTTTTTTGTTTTTTTTGGGGGTCAATTTTGTACATTTAAAAACCCAAACTTCACTACCCAATTTTACCTGAGAGCGAGATTACTGGCTTGACCACTCTCTCCTCCTTTGGACTCTCCTTTTTCTCCACCAGGTGGCCTCTGTCTCTTCCCTCCCCCTTCTCTTCTCTATCCAACTCTGTGAATCTCTGTGTGTTCCAGATGGTGGAGAACACCTAAGGAACTGATTACTGGCTGGATTTGTCTCTCTCCTTTTCATTCCTCTCTCTTACCCTCCTGGCCACCTCTGTCTACTTCCTCCCTCTCCTCTTCCCTGTATAACTCCGTGAATACCTCTGAGCAGTCCAGACCATGGAGCACACAAAAGGAAGTGATTACTGGCTAGCTTGCTCTCTCCTCTTTTGATCCCACCGCATCTCATTCCAGTCACCTCTAACTACCCCCTCCCTCTTCTCTTCTCCATGTAACTCAGTGAACCTCTCTGGGTGTCCCTCAATGTGGAGAAACTTTTCATATTTAACCTAGATGTTTTATCATCAGTGCTGTATAGATGGAGAAGTCTAGAGGCTACTTTAAAAATAAAATTGAAAACCAGAAGCAGGAGGCTTAAGTCCAAAGCCTGAGAACATCAGAGAACTCCTGAATTCAGGGAACATTAATCAATAGTAGCTCATCAAATGCCTCCATACCTACACTGAAACCAAGCTCCACCCAACGGCCAACAAGTTCCAGAGCAAGACATACCATGCAAATTCTCCAGCAACACAGGAACACACACCTGAGCTTCAATATACAGTCAGCTCAAAGTTACTCCAAAACCATTGACGTCTCATAACCCATTACTGGTCACTCCATTGCACTCCAGAGTGAAGAAACCCAGCTCCACCCACCAGAACTCCAACACAAGCCTCCCTAACCAGGAAACCTTGACAAGCCACTGATACAACCCCACCCACAGTGAGGAAGCTCCACAATAAAGAGAACTACACAAATTGCCAGAATATAGAAAGGCCACCCCAAACGCAGCAATATAACCAAGATGAAGAGACAGAAGAATACTCAGCAGGTAAAGGAACAGGTGAAATGCCCACCAAACCAAACAAAAGAGGAAGAGATAGGGAATCTACCTGAGAAAGAATTCTGAATATTGATAGTGAAAATGATCCAAAATCTTGAAATCAAAATGGAATCACAGATAAATAGCCTAGAGACAAGGATTGAAAAGATGCAAGAAAGGTTTAACAAGGACCTAGAATAAATAAAAAAGAGTCAATATACAATGAATAACGCAATAAATGAGATCAGAAACACTCTGGAGGCAACAAATAGTAGAATAATGGAGGCAGAAGATAGGATTAATAAAATAGAAGATAGAATGATAGAAATAAATGAATCAGAGAGGAAAAAAGAAAAACTAATTAAAAGAAATGAGGACAATCTCAGAGACCTCCAGGACAATATGAAACACTCCAACATTCGAATTATAGGAGGCCCAGGAGAAGAAGACAAAAAGAAAGACCATGAGAAAATACTTGAGGAGATAATAGTTGAAAACTTCCCTAAAATGGGGAAGGAAATAATCACCCAAGTCCAAGAAACCCAGAGAGTTCCAAGTAGGATAAATCCAAGGCGAAACACCCCAAGACACATATTAATCAAATTAACAAAGGTCAAACAAAAAGAACAAATATTAAAAGCAGCAAGGGAAAAACAACGAATAACACACAAGGGGAATCCCATAAGGATAACTGCAGATCTTTCAATAGAAACTCTTCAGGCCAGGAGGGAATGGCAAGGCATACTTAAAGTGATGAAAGAAAATAACCTACAGCCCAGATTACTGCACCCAGCAAGGATCTCATTCAAATACGAAGGAGAAATCAAAAGCTTTACAGACAAGCAAAAGCTGAGAGAATTCAGCACCACCAAACCAGCTCTCCAACAAATGCTAAAGATATTCTCTAGACAGGAAACACAAAAAGGGTGTATAAACCTGAACCCAAAACAATAAAGTAAATGGCAACGGGATCATACTTATCAATAATTACCTTAAACGTAAATGGGTTGAATGTCCCAACCAAAAGGCAAAAACTGGCTGAATGGATACCAAAACAAGACCCTGCTATATGCTGCTTACAAGACACCCACCTCAAAACAAGGGACACATACAGACTGAAAGTGAAGGGCTGGAAAAACATATTCCACGCAAATAGAGACTAAAAGAAAGCAGGAGTGGCAATACTCATATCCGATGAAATAGACTTTAAAACAAAGGCTGTGAAAAGAGACAAAGAAGGCCACTACATAATGATCAAAGGATTAATCCAAGAAGAAGATTTAACAATTATAAATATATATGCACCCAACATAGGAGCACTGCAATATGTAAAACAAATGCTAACAAGTATGAAAGGGGAAATTAACAATAACACAATAATAGTGGGAGACTTTAATACCCCATTCACACCTATGGACATATCAACTAAACAGAAAATTAACAAAGAAATGCAAATTTTAAATGATACAATAGACCAGTTAGACCTAATTGATATCTATAGGACATTTCACCCCAAAACAATGAATTTCACCTTTTTCTCAAGTGCTCACGGAACCTCTGCCAGGATAGATCACATCCTGGGCCATAAATCTAACCTTGATAAATTAAAAAAAATCGAAATCATTCCAAGCATCTTTTCTGACCAAAATGCATTAAGATTAGATCTCAATTACAGGAGAAAAACTATTAAAAATTCCAACATATGGATGCTGAACAACACGCTTCTGAATAACCAACAAATCACAGAAGAAATCAAAAAAGAAATCAAAATATGCATAGAAACTAATGAAAATGAAAACACAACAACCCAAAACCTGTGGGACACTATAAAAGCAGTACTAAGAGGAAAGTTCATAGCAATACAGGCATACCTCAAGAAACAAGAAAAAAGTCAAATAAATAACCTAACTTTACACCTAAAGCAACTAGAAAAGGAAGAAATGGAGAACCCCAGAGTTAGTAGAAGGAAAGAAATCTTTAAAATTAGGGCAGAAATAAATGCAAAAGAAACAAAAGAGACCATAGCAAAAATCAACAAAGCCAAAAGCTGGTTCTTTGTTTTTTGTTTTTGTTTTTTTTATTTTTAATTTATTTATTTTTTATTTTACTTTACAATTCTGTATTGGTTTTGCCATACATTGACATGAATCCACCACGGGTGTACATGCGTTTCCAAACCTGATCCCCCCTCCCACCCCCCTCCCCACAACATCTCTCTGGGTCATCCCCGCGTACCAGCCCCAAGCATGCCATATCCTGCATCGGACATAGACTGGCAATTCAATTCTTACATGATTTTATACATGTTTCAATACCATTCTCCCAAGTCATCTCACCCTCTCCCTCTCCCACTGAGTCCAAAAGTCTGTTACACACATCTGGGTCTTTTTTGCTGTCCTGCATACAGGGTCATCATTGCCATCTTTCTAAATTCCATATATATGTGTTAGTATACTGTATTGGTGTTTTTCTTTCTGGCTTACTTCACTCTGTATAATCGGCTCCAGTTTCATCCATCTCATCAGAACTGATTCAAATGTATTCTTTTTAATGGCTGAGTAATACTCCATTGTGTATATGTACCACTGCTTTCTTATCCATTCATCTGCTGATGGACATCTAGGTTGTTTCCATGTCCTGGCTATTATAAACAGTGCTGTGATGAACATTGGGGTACATGTGTCTCTTTCAATTCTGGTTTCCTCCATGTGTATGCCCAGTAGTGGGATTGCTGGGTCATAAGGTAGTTCTATTTGCAATTTTTTAAGGAATCTCCACACTGTTCTCCATAGTGGCTGTACTAGTTTGCATTCCCACCAACAGTGTAGGAAGGTTCCCTTCTCTCCACACCCTCTCCAGCATTTATTGCTTGCAGATTTTTGGATCGCAGACATTCTGACTGGTGTGAAGTGGTACCTCATTGTGGTTTTGATTTGCATTTCTCTAATAATGAGTGAAGTTGAGCATCTTTTCATGTGTTTGTTAGCCATCCGTATGTCTTCTTTGGAGAAAGGATAAATAAAATTGACAAACCATTAGCCAGACTCATCAAGAAACAAAGAGAGAAAAATCAAATCAATAAAATTAGAAATGAAAATGGAGAGATCACAAGAGATAACACAGAAATACAAAGGATCATAAGAGACTACTATCAGCAATTATATGCCAATAAAATGGACAACGTCGAAGAAATGGACAAATTCTTAGAAAAGTACAACTTTCCAAAACTGAACCAGGAAGAAATAGAAAATCTTAACAGACCCATCACAAGCATGGAAATTGAAAGTGTGATCAGAAATCTTCCAGCAAACAAAAGCCCAGGTCCAGACGGCTTCACAGCTGAATTCTACCAAAAATTTCGAGAAGAGCTAACATCTATCCTACTCAAACTCTTCCAGAAAATTGCAGAGGAAGGTAAACTTCCAAATTCATTTTATGAGGCCACCATCACCCTAATACCAAAACCTGACAAATATGCTACAAAAAAAGAAAACTACAGGCCAATATCACTGATGAACATAGATGCAAAAATCCTCAACAAAATTCTAGCAATCAGAATCCAACAACACATTAAAAAGATGATATACCATGACCAAGTGGGCTTTATCCCAGGGATGCAAGGATTCTTCAATATCCGCAAATCAATCAGTGTAATTCACCACATTAACAAATTGAAAAATAAAAGCCATATGATTATCTCAATAGATGCAGAGAAGGCCTTTGACAAAATTCAACACCCATTTATGATAAAAACTCTCCAGAAAGCAGGAATAGAAGGAACATACCTCAACATAATAAAAGGTATATATGACAAACCCACAGCAAACATTATCCTCAATGGTGAAAAATTGAAAGCATTTCCCCTAAAGTCATGAACAAGACAAGGGTGCCCACTTTCACCACTACTATTCAACATAGTTCTGGAAGTTTTGGCCACAGCAATCAGAGCAGAAAAAGAAATAAAAGGAATCCAAATTGGAAAAGAAGAAGTAAAACTCTCACTGTTTGCAGATGACATGATCCTCTACATAGAAAACCCTAAAGACACCATCAGAAAATTACTAGAGCTAATCAATGAATATAGTAAAGTTGCAGGATATAAAATCAACACACAGAAATCCCTTGCATTCCTATACACTAATAATGAGAAAGTAGAAAAAGAAATTAAGGAAACAATTCCATTCACCATTGCAACGAAAAGAATAAAATACTTAGGAATATATCTACCTAAAGAAACTAAAGACCTATATATAGAAAACTATAAAACACTGATGAAAGAAATCAAAGAGGACACTAATAGATGAAGAAATACACCATGTTCATGGATCAGAAGAATCAATATAGTGAAAATGAGTATACTACCCCAAAGCAATCCACAAATTCAATGAAATCCCTATCAAGCTACCAGCGATATTTTTCACAGAACTAGAACAAATAATTTCAAGATTTGTATGGAAATACAAAAATCCTCGAATAGCCAAAGCAATCTTGAGAAAGATGAATGGAACTGGAGGAATCAACTTGCCTGACTTCAGGCTCTACTACAAAGCCACAGTCATCAAGACAGTATGGTACTGGCACAAAGACAGAAATATAGATCAATGGAACAAAATAGAAAGCCCAGAAATAAGTCCACACACGTATGGACACCTTATCTTTGACAAAGGAAGCAAGAATATACATTGGAGTAAAGACAATCTCTTTAACAAGTGGTGCTGGGAAAACTGGTCAACCACTTGTAAAAGAATGAAACTAGATCACTTTCTAACACCATACACAAAAATAAACTCAAAATGGATTAAAGATCTAAATGTAAGGCCAGAAACTATAAAACTCCTAGAGGAGAACATAGGCAAAACACTCTCCGACGTAAATCACAGCAGGATCCTCTATGATCCACCCCCCAGAATTCTAGAAATAAAAGCAAAAATAAACAAATGGGATCTAATTAAAATTACAAGCTTCTGCACAACAAAGGAAAATATGAGCAAGATGAAAAGACAGCCTTTGGAATGGGAGAAAATAATAGCAAATGAAGCAACTGACAAACAACTAATTTCAAAAATATACAAGCAACTCCTGCAGCTCAATTCCAGAAAAATAAACGACCCAATCAAAAAATGGGCCAAAGAACTAAATAGACATTTCTCCAAAGAAGACATACGGATGGATGGCTAACAAACACATGAAAAGATGCTCAACATCACTCATTATTAGAGAAATGCAAATCAAAACCACAATGAGGTACCACTTCACACCAGTCAGAATGGCTGCGATCCAAAAGTCTGCAAGCAATAAATGCTGGAGAGAGTGTGGAGAAAAGGGAACCTTCCTACACTGTTGGTGGGAATGCAAACTAGTACAGCCGCTATGGAGAACAGTGTGGAGATTCCTTTAAAAATTGCAAATAGAACTACCTTATGACCCAGCAATCCCACTGCTGGGCATACACACCAAGGAAACCAGAATTGAAAGAGACACATGTACCCCAATGTTCATCGCAGCACTGTTTATAATAGCCAGGACATGGAAACAACCTAGATGTCCATCAGCAGATGAATGGATAAGAAAGCAGTGGTACATATACACAGTGGAGTATTACTCAGCCATTAAAAAGAATGCATTTGAATCAGTTCTAATGAGATGGATGAAACTGGAGCCGATTATACCGAGTGAAGTAAGCCAGAAAGAAAAACACCAATACAGTATACTAACACATATATATGGAATTTAGAAAGATGGCAATGATGACCCTGTACGCGAGACAGCAAAAGAGACACAGATGTGTAGAGTGGACTTTTGGACTCTGAGGGAGAGGGAGAGGGTGGGATAATTTGGGAGAATGACATTGAAACATGTATACTATCACGTAAGAAACGAATCACCAGTCTATGTCCGATGCAGGATACAGGATGCTTGGGGCTGGTGCACGGGGATGACCCAGAGAGATGTTATGGGGAGGGAGGTGGGAGGGGGATTCATGTTTGGGAATGCATGTACACCCGTGGTGGATTCATGTCAATGTATGGCAAAACCAATACAGTGTTGTAAAGTAAAATAAAGTAAAAATAAAATTAAAGAAAAAAAGAAGGGTGGCAAGAATACACAGAAGAACTATACAAAAAAGATATTCATGACCCAGATAACAATGATGGTGTGATCACTCACCTAGAGCCAGACATCCTGGAATGTGAAGTCAAGTGTGCCTTAGGAAACATCAGTACGAACAAAGCTAGTGGAGGTGATGGAATTCCAGTTGCAAATCTTAAAAGATGATGCTGTGAAAATGTTGCACTCAATATGCCAGCAAACTTGGAATACTCAGCAGTGGCCACAGGACAGGATAAGATCAGATTTCATTCCAATCCCAAAGAAGGCAATGCCAAAGTATATTCAATCTACTGCCCAATTACACTCATTTCCTGCCAGTGAGGTAATGCTCAAAATCCTTCATGATAGTCATCAACAGTATGTGAGCCTAGAACTTCCAGATGTTCAAGCTTGATAAAGAAAGGGCAGAGAAACCAGAGAACTAATTGCCATCATATGTTGGTTCATAGAAAAAACAAGAAAATTAAATAAAAAAATCTACTTCTGCTTCATTGACTATGTTAAAGTCTTGGACACTGTGGATCACAACAAACTGTGGAAAATACTTAAAGAAATGGGAATAACAGACCACCTGACCTGCCTCCTGAGAAATCTGTATGCAGGTAAAGAAGCAACAGTTAGAACTGCACATGGAATAACAGACTGGTTCTAAATAGGAAAAGGCATATGTCAAGGCTGTATATTGTCACCCTGCTTGTTTAACTTATATGCAGAGTACATCATGAGAAAGGCTGGACTGGATGAAGCACGTGCTGGAATCAAGATTACTGGGAGAAATATCAATAACCTCAGATATGCAGATGACACTTTGCTTCTGGCAGAAAGTGAAGAAGAATTAAAGAGCCTCTTGATAAAAGTGAAAGAGGAGAGTGAAAAAGCTGGCTTAAAACAACATTCAGGAAACTAAAATCATGGCATCTAGTTTCATCACTTCATGGCAAATAGATGGGGAAACAGTGGAAACATTGGCAGACTTTATTTTTTTTGGCTCCCAAATCACTGCAGATGGTGACTGCAGCCATGAAATTAAAAGATGCTCTCTCCTTGGAAGAAAAGTTATGACCAATCTAGACAGCATATTAAAGAGCAGAAACATCACTTTACCAACAAAGGTCTGTCTAGTCAAGGCTATGGTTTTTCCAGGTAGTCATGTATGGATGTGAGAGTTGGACTATAGAGAAAGCTGAACACTGAAGAATTGTTGCTTTTGAACTATGATGCTGGATAAGACGCTTGACAGTCCTTTGGGCTGCAAGGAGATCCAACCAGTCCATCCTAAGGGCGATCAGTTCTGAATATTCATTGGAAGGACTGATTTGAGGCTGAAACTCCAATACTTTGGCCACCTGATGCGATGAACTGACTCACTGGGAAAGACCCTGATGCTGGAAAAGATTGAGGGCAGGAGGAGAAGGGGACAACAGAGGATGAGATGGTTGGATGGCATCACTGACTCAATGGACATAAGTTTGAGTAAACTCCGGGAGTTGGTGATGGACAGGGAGGCCTGGTGTGCTGCAGTCCATGGGGTCACTAAGAGTGGGACACGACTGAGCGACTGAACTGAACTGAACACTGCATAGGAGTTACACAAACAGAGTGACAATATATAGCTTTTCCCAATTCTCTTTTCCCAATTTTCCCAACTTTGAAACAGTCGAGTTCCATGTCGTTGTGAAGTCTTTCAGTTGTGTCTGACTTTTTGCGACTGCATGGACTGTGGTCTGCCCGGCTCCTCAGTCCATGGGATTTCCCAGGCAAGTATAATGGATTGGGTTTCATTTTTGTTCTATATCATGCCTATCATTGAATGAAATGTTCCCTTGATGTCATCAGTTCTCTTGAAGAGATTTCTAGTCTTTCCCATTCCATGGTTTTCCTCTATTTTTTTTTTCATTGTTCATTTACGAGGGTCTTTTTATGTCTCCTTGCTCTTCTCTGGAATGCTGCATTCAGTTGGGTATATCTTTCCCTTTCTCCCTTGCCTTTGCTCCTCTTCTTTCCTCAGCTGTTGTAAGGCCTCCTCAGACAACCACTCTGCCTTTTTGCATTTCTATTCCTTTTGGAATTGTTTTGGTTACTGCCTCCTGTAAAATGTTACATATCTTCATCCATAATTGTGTTTTTACATATTGTACATTATATTATTTTGTTATTATATAATATAGTAGAAAATAAAAGATTATTATAGGTACTATGTCATATGTATCATTATATTTTATAAAAATAAAATTTACTTGAAATATAAATCCAATGTGTATTAAAAATGCATCAGTGGAATACTTATGGCAAATATTCTGTAAGTAGACAAAAGCCTCATTTTCTATGGATGTTTATGTTTATAATTTGTTACTATCTTATTATCCTACAAACAGAAGAAAAATATGTTCCTGAATATTCACAAAATGTACATTGAAATACAGGTGCAAAATTTCTCAACAACTCTTATTGAATAGAATCCAACTATGTGTAAAAAGAATTATACACCATGACTAAGTGGGATTTAGCCCAGATATTCAAGGGTGATTCAACGTTTAAAATCAATTACTGTAATCCATCACATCAACAGACTTAAAAAGAAAATCACATTTTCACATCAGTAGCTGAAGAAAAAGCATCTGACAAAATTCAACACTCATTCATGATAGAAACTCTCAGTAAACTATGAATAGAAGAAAATTTCCTCAACCTAGTGAAGAATAGCTACAAAAACCTATAGCTAGGTCGTCATCATTTAATATGTCCTAGTGGAGAAGGAAATGGCAACCCACTCCAGTGTTCTTGCCTGGAGAATTCCAGGGACGGCAGGGCCTGGTGGGCTGTCATCTATGGGGTCACACAGAGTCGGACACGACTGAAACAACTTAGCAGTAGCAGCAGCATTATTCTTAATGTTGAGACTAGAAGCTTCCCCCCTAGGATCTAAAGTACAAGGCTTCGTTACATGTTCTCTTTAATATTGTACTGGAAGTTTTAACCAATGTAATGTTTCAGCTAATGCAACAGGAGAAGAAAAGGAAATAAAAGGAATATAGATTGGGAAGAAAGACATAAAGTTGTTATTGTTTATAGATGACATATTCATCTATGTGAAAGTTCCAAAAGTATTGACCAAAAAACCTCCTTGGGACTAAAAAGTTTTGTAGCAGCGCTGTAGTACATAAGATTAATAGGCAAAAGTCAATTGTTTTCCTATGTATCAGCAATGAACAAGTATAATTTGAAATTAAAAACACAATACAGTTTACCACATTCAAAGATAAATATTTCAGTGGATATCTAACAAAATAAGTATAAGATCTCTATTAAGAAAACTATGATACTCTGATAAATCAAAGAACTCTATAGATAAATATTTCATATTCACTGATAAAGAGACTCACTATTATCAAGACGTTAATTATTCTCAACTTGATTAATAGATTCAATGCAGTCTCAACAAAAGTTCCAGCAAGTTACTTTGAGAATATCTCTAAACTGCTCCTGAAGTTAACATGAAGGGGCAAAGACCTGATATGACAGCTCAGGACTGGAGTAGAGGAACAAAATTGGATGACTGATAGTACCTGACTTCAGGACTTAATATTTTGCTATATGATGCAAGGAGATCAAACCACTGCTCTGTGATATCATAGAGGGGTGAGATAGGGTTGGGAGGGAGGTTTAAGGGGAAGGTAAGATATGTATTCCTTGACTGATTGACTGATTCATGTTGACATGTGGCAGAAACCAACACGGTATTGTAAAGCAATTATCGTCCAATTAAAAAAAAATATATTAAAAAATACAACATATGATTAAGCAATACAGTGCAGTATTGGTGAAAGAATCCACATATAGATCAGTAGAACAGAATAGAGAGCCAGAAATAGACTCACATTAACATAGTCAGCTGATCTTTGACAGAGCACCATACAAAGATGTTGTATTATTATTGACTGTCTTCCCCTTGCCGTCCATTTTATCCACACGGCTCATTTATTTCATAACTGGAAGTTTGCATATCTTTATTTTCCTCCCCTTTCTCACACATTCCATACCTCCATTTCCTCTAGCAACAAACTGTTTGCTTTTTCAATATGAAACCCCATTCCTTTTTTTGTATTTGTTCTTTTTTTTTTTTAATTTCCTGTAAGTGAAATAATATGATATTTGTCTGATTTTTGTCACTTAGCATAATATCCCCCAGGTACTTCCATGTTGTCTCAAGTGGTTCCATTTCCTTCCTTCTCATGGTTGAAGAAAATTGCAAGTATCCAATGAAATATTATTTCACATCTTTATCTAATGTTCAGCTATGACAGTCCATCTTGATTATGTTGATATTAATATAAAATAATTTGGCAGTAATGAGAGGAAAATTAATAGAAAATACTTCATATTTATATATAAACTTTGATATACAATTATTCAAAGCTATTGAAAGTTAATTTATTCATAATGGGAATGACAGGGAAATACATTTGAAAATTTGGCAGTGGTGGTGAGTTTTAATATCAGGAGATAAATTAAAAACATAATTATTTTTACTCTAAGAAACAAGTAAATTTATTCTATGTAAAATACATATTTATTGGTTTTTATAACTATGTACACAAATGAAAAAAATCCTCTTTTATGCAGATATACTAGTGTTGAGGCTATCACTTCTTTGTGATTGCATTATTTTTTCCTCTATTCAGTTTTTTACATTACCCAGTAATTTTACATTATCCTCTTGGTTCAGAAAATCTTTTCCCTAGGAGTTGCTGTTTGCTTATATACTTTGTTTTAACTCCTCAAATGTGACAATTATCTAGAATACACTTAGATGGACAGTGAAAATACAGCTTATTTGTTAAAACTGCTTTAACTTTCCTCATGAGTTGAAGAAGCAAACAGGAAACAAAAAACATATTTTTAGTAAGATATTATTGGGTTAATCCCTTGCCTGTTTAGATTACTTAATACGTTGTGGTTAAGTGATCAGCTTTTGAGATATTCTGTGTAAAATCTTTCTCTTGTCCAAAACACTATCTGCGTTCCTAAAGAACTGTGGCCAATTTTAAGCTACTGATATGAGCTTATGAACAAGAAGTTAGAAAAACATACCTGTAGTTAGCTCCAACCTAGTAAAATGTAAATGTCAGAGAAGAGTAGGTTTAGTTCAGAGTCATAAGCTTAACAGTTAAAGTAAGCCACTATCTCTTGGAAATAGTCTCAAATTTTCAGGCTTCATCGTATTCCCTGCTCTTCCCCTAGCTGATAGCTAAGGAGATAAAGGACGGTTTGCCAATCTCCTTTCAAATCACCAAATTTATTGTCTAGTGATGAGGATGGAAGGTGGAGAACTGTAAGGTTAAGTTTAATTTTTTCACGTCAACCTATCCTCAAAATGCGAACATTTAAATAAAAAAGACTTTTTACAACAAATGCCTTGGTTTTCATATCTGAGAGTGCCCTGCTTCTGGATGCTCTAGTCACAGCAAGGCCCCTTGATCAAAAGGTCATTCTTTATTCTGATGGCATTCATATAATGACTTTTAATGCTGTGTTAAGTGTTTAGCTTGAATATTAGGAAATAAATCAGCATTGAGATGCACATTATTCAGTCTGATCTCTCTTCAGACTTGGTCAAGGTGTATGAAACTCTGATATAAGATATAAAAGTTGGTTCCCTTTTATCTGACTAGAAATATGGTCACTTATGAGTCTTGATCATGTTCTCCATCGAGCCACTGTGAAAGTCTGTCCAGTGCCTTCTGTGGGATCACCGAGATCTTTGCTGTGTCAGGAAAAGTGGAGGACTTTTCTCAACTTGGTGTCATATTACATACTATGTGGACATGAGGGTTAGTTCGCTGCCCTCTCTCTGAATGATCTTGCTGTGAAGGTTGCATCTGCCTTGTGTCCACTCCCTTGATGAGGACTCACCATTCCTCATCTCAGGATTACAATGAGAATATGAAGCAAGTAACTCCTCCATTATGAGTTTTTAAAACTCAGAAGTATTGTCACTATGACAAAAATCTTGCTATATTCCTTTCTTATCTCTGTCTTTTTTCCTTACAAAAGCACAGGAAATGAGAAGGAAGTCATTTTTTTTTCACTTTATTTGTTCCACTTTGGATGCATAATTCTTTCTATGTTTTCAGCTCAGTTCAGTTTAGTAGCTCAGTCGTGTCCGACTCTTTGCGACCCCATGAATCGCAGCACACCAGGGCTCCTGACTATCACCAACTCCCACAGTTCACTCAAACTCACGTCCATCGAGTAGGTGATGCCATCTAATCCTCTGTTGTCCTCTTCTCCTTCTGCCCCCAATCCCTACCAGCATCAGGGTCTTTTCCAATGAGTCAACTCTTCGCATGAGGTGGCCAAAGCACTGGAGTTTCAGCTTTAGCATCATTCCTTCCAAAGAACACCCAGGACTGATCTCCTTTAGAATGGACTGGTTGGATCTCCTTGCAGTCCAAGGGACTCTCAAGAGTCTTCTCCAACACCACAGTTCAAAAGCATCAATTCTTCGGTGCTCAGCTTTCTTCACAGTCCAACTCTCACATCCATACATGACTACTGGAAAAACCATAGCCTTGACTAGATGGAACTTTGTTGGCAAAGTAATGTCTCTGCTTTTGAATATGCTATCTAGGTTGCTCATAGCTTTCCTTCCAAGGAGTAAATGTCTTTTAATTTCATGGCTGCAGTCATCATCTGCATTGATTTTGGAGCCCAGAGAAATAAACTCAGCCACTGTTTCCACTGTTTCTCCATCTATTTCCCATGAAATGATGGGACCAGATGCCATGATCTTCGTTTCTGAATGTTGAGCTTTAAGCCACTTTTTCACTCTCCTCTTTCACTTTCATCAACAGGCTTTTTCATTCCTCTTCACTTTCTGCCATAAGGGTGGTGTCATCTGCATATCTGAGGTTATTGATATTTCTCCCAGCAATCTTGATTCCAGCTTGTGCTTCTTCCAGCCCAGCATTTCTCATGATGTACTCTGCATATAAGTTAAATAAGCAGGGTGACAATATGCAGCTTTGATATACTCCTTTTCCTATTTGGATCCAGTCTGTTGTGCCATGTCCAGTTCTAACTGTTGCCTCCTGATCTTCATATAGGTTTCTCAAGAGGCAGGTCTATGTTTTACTGAGATATAATTCATGTATTAAAGAATTTCACATAACTTAAATGAACCATTTTAAGTGGTGTAATTATTAAATTTTAGTATAATAAAATGCACAAAGTTATGCAATCAGCAACAGTTTTCAATTCCAGAATATTTTTATTATCCCCAAAGAAACACTATAAATATTGTCACTCATGCCCTCCTATCTCTGAGAAATACTAATCTATTGTCTGTATGGATTTATCTATTCTGGTTATTTCCTATAAATAAAATGTCACCCTCGTGGCTGAGTGCTTTCACTTAGCAAAACTGTTTCTAAGTTTGTTCATGTTTTCATTATTAGTGTGGATATAGTGAATACAATGAAAAATTGTAGATGTTTGAGATGACTGGATGCCTCATACTTTGCTGATGTGAGTATTAAACAGTGCAGCTCCTGTAGAAAATAGTTTGGCCGTTCCTCAGAACATTAAAAATACAACTATGTTACCTACAATTTCAGTCCTGGAAATACATCCACTAGAATTGAAATCATGTTACACAAAATCTTAGACATGAATATCCACAGCAGCATCATTCATAAGAACAACAAAAAAAGAGGAAACAATGTAAATGTCCATTAACTGATGAATAAGGGATTCCCTAGTGACTCAGACAGTAAAGGGTCTGTCCGCAATTTGGGAGACCCACGTTCTATACCAGGGTTGGGAAGATCGCCTGGAGAAGAAAATGGCAATGATGAATGAAGGAACTGAGAATGGATGAAAAATTGTGGCTTAGCAACACAATGGAATACTACTGAGCCATTCTTATTGTTGCTGCTCAGTCACTAAGTCGTGTCCAACTCTTTGTGACCCCATGGATGGCAGCACGCCAGGCCTCCCTGTCCATCACCAACTCCCAGAGTCCACCGAAACCCATGTCCATCAAGTCAGTGATGCCATCCAACCATCTCAAACTCTGTCGTCCCCTTCTCCTCCAGCCTTCAATCTTTCCCAGCATCAGTGTCTTTACCAGTAAGTCTGTTCTTTGCATCAGGTGGCCAAAGTATTGGAGTTTCAGCTTCAGCATTGGTCCTTCCAATGAATACTCAGGACTGATCTCCTTTAGGTTGGAATAGTTGGATCTCCTTGCAGTCCAAGGGACTCTCAAGAGTCTTCTCCAACACCACAATTCAAAAGCATCAATTCTTTGGTGCTCAGCTTTCTTTATACTCCAACTCTCACATCCATACATGACTACTGGAAAAACCATACCTTTGACTAGATGGACCTTTGTTGGCAAAGTAATGTCTCTGCTTTTTAATATACTGTTTGTCATGGCTTTACTTCCAAGGAGTAAACTTGGCCATTTTAATTTCATGGCTGCAGTCACCATCTGCAGTGATTTTTTTTTTTTTTGCCCCAGTGAATCCTGAAAATTTATTATTTGGGAGAATATCAGATATTGATCCTTTTTTTTTTTACAGCTCATGATAATAATCAGAAAATATACATTTTGAAATGACAGTCAAAAGAAAAGAAATAATTACATATAATACAGATTACAGGTATTTTACTTGTACATAAGCAAAGCAGTACTAAAAGCATACTTATGACACAGTGATGAGCCCTAAATGTATTTCTCAATCTGTCTTTCTTTATTGACCCGAAGAGGATTTGAGTTGCTGCAGCTTTACACAGAAAATTGCCATGTTCACCTACTATGAACCCATAAGTATGCAGTGATTTTGGAGGGCAAAAAAATAAAGTCTGTCACTGTTTCCATTGTTTCCCCATCTATTTTCCATGAAGTGATGGGACTGGATGCCATGATATTGTTTTTTGAATGTTGAATTTTAAGGCAACTTTTTCACTCTTCTCTTTCACTTTCATCAAGAGACTCTTTAGTTCTTCTTCACTTTCTGCCATAAGGGTGGTGTCATCTGCATATCTGAGGTTATTGATATTTCTCCCGGAAACCTTGATTCCATCTTGTGCTGCATCCTGCCCAGCATTTTGCATGATGTACTCTGCATGTAAGTCACATAAGCAGGATGATAAAATACAACCTTGACATACTCCTTTCCCATTTGGAACCAGTCTATTCCATGTCTGGTTCTAGCTGTTGCTTCTTGACCTGCCTACAGATTTCTCAGGAGGGAGGTAAGGTGGTCCTGTAGTCCCATCTCTTTAAGAATTTTCCACAGTTTGTTGTGATCCACACGGTCAAAGGCTTTGGTATAGTCGACAAAGATGAAGTAGGTGATTTTCTGGAACTCTCTTGCATTTTTGATGGTCCAACTAGTGTTGCTAATTTGATGTCTTGTTCCTCTGCCTTTTCTAAGTCCAGTTAGAAACTGGAAGTTCACAGGTCACACACTGTTGAAGCCTGGCTTGGAGAATTTTGAGCACTACTTTGCTAGGGTGTGAAATGAGTGCAATTCTGTGGTAGTTTGAGCATTCTTTGGCATTGCCTTTCTTTGGGATTGGAATGAAAACTGACCTTTTCCTGTCCTGTGGCCACTGCTGAGTTTTCCAAATTTTCTGGCATATTGAATGCAGCACATTCACAGCATCATCTTTTAGTATTTGAAACAGCTCAACTGGAATTCCATCACCTCCACTAGCTTTGTTTTGCAGTGATGCTTCCTAAGGCCTACTTGACTTTGCATTCTAGGATGTCTGGCTCTAGGTGAGTGATCACAGCATCATGATTATCTGGGTCATGAAGATCTTTTTTGTATACTTCTTCTGGCATTCAAGACTTCTCTGGTGGCTCAGATGGTAAGGCATCTGCCCACAGTGCAGGAGACCCAGGTTCAATCCTTGGGTTGGGAAGATCCTCTGCAGAAGGAAATGAAACCCACTCCAGTATTCTTGCCTGGAAAACCCATGGTTGGAGGAGCCTGGCAGGCTATAGTCCATGGGGTCAAAAAGAGTCGGACACAACTGAGCAAATTCAATTTCTTTCTGTGTATCCTTGCCGCCTCTTCTTAATATCTTCTGCTTCTGTGAGACTGTAGCATTTCTGTCCTTTATTGTGCCCATCTTTGCATGAAATTTTCCCTTGGTATCTCTAATTTTCTTAAAGATATCTCTAGTCTTCCTCATTGTATTTCTTTTCTCTATTTATTTGAACTGATCCCTGAGGAAGGCTTTCTTATCTTTCCTTGCTATTCTTTGGAATTCCTCATTCAGGTGGATGTATCTTTGCTTTTCTCCTTTGCCTTTTGTTTCTCTTCTTTTCTCAGCTACTTGTAAGGCATCCTCAGACAATCATTTTTCCTTTTTCCATTTCTTTTTTCTTGGGGATCATCTTGATCGCTGCCTCCTGTACAATGTCGTGAACCTCTGTCCACAGTTCATCAGGCATTCTGTCAGATCCAATCTCTTGAATCTATTTGTCACTTCCACTGTATAATCATAAGGTATTTGATTTAGGTCATGCCTGAATTCCATGGACTATGTAGTCCCCATGGGGTCGCAAAGAGTCGGACACAACTGAGCGACTTTCACTCAAATATTGAATGGTCTAGTGGTTTTCCTTACTTTCTTTAATTTAAGTCTGAATTTGACAGTAAGGAGTACATGATCTTACTCAAAGTCAGTATCCGGTCTTGTTTTTGCTGATTGTATTGAGCGTCTCCTTCTTTGGCTGAAAAAAAATTAAAAGCAATCTGATTTCAATATTGATCATCTGGTTTTGTCCATCTGTAGAGTTGTCTTTTCTGTTGTTTGAAAAGGATGTTTGCTATGACCAGGACATTCTCTTGCCAAAATTCTGTTAGCCTTTGCCCTGCTTCATTTTGTACTCCAAAGCCAAATTTGCCTGTTACTTCAGGTGTCTCTTGACTTCCTACCTTTGCATTCTAGTCCCCTATGATGAAAAGGACATCTTTCTCGGGTGTAGTTCTAGAAGGTCTTGTTGGTCTTCATAGAACCATTCATCTTCAGCTTCTTCAGCATCAGAGGTTGGGGCATAGACTTGGATTACTGTGCTATTGAATGGTTTGCCTTGGAAATGAACAGAGAACATGCTGTCATTTTTAAGACTGCACCCAAGTAGTGTGTACTGGACTTTTTGGTTGACTATGAGGGCTACTCCATTTCTTCTAAGGGATTCTTGCTCACAGTAGTAGAAATAATGGTCATCTCAATTAAATTTGCCCATTCCAGTTCATTTTAGTTCACTGATTCCTAAAATGTTGATGTATTACTAACAAGACATATATAAAATATATTGCTAATAAGATATATATAACTCAAAGATTATTTTTGAAAGTATTAAATCATGAGAGTTGACAGTATAATATGAAAGTGAGATATGTAAATATTTAATTCAATAGTGTATGAGAAATAGTACTCTCCCTGAGAGTGGTGTATCAGGTGAGATGCTATATAAAAGGAGACCTTAATTTAACTCAACAATGCATAATTATTTATCAAGGGACAAGCAGGAAAGAGGCTGCCATTCCATGCAAGGAGGAAAAATACTTACAAAGGTGAGGCATAATATAGTTTGAAGCTGAGCTGTGTGGGACATGATACTGGACAGTGTCCACTAACAAATCCAATATGGTCTGAACTAAGGGAATGTAGGTTTCATTATACAAACTGTGAAAAGTTGTATATGGAAGAGAAGAAGGGTGGAAGAGAGGAGTTCACTTAGGAGACCATTTACATGTTAAGTTAAAGATGGCTGAGGCATCTAGATAGAGTGTATATGCAGACTAAGTCCCTTCAGTCATGTCCAGCTCTGTGTGACCCCCATGGACTGTAGCCCACTATGCTTTATCATCCATGGGAGTCTTCAGGCAAGAGTACTGGAGTCAGTTGCCATGCCCTCCTCCAGAGAATATTCCCAATCCAGGGATCGAACTGCATCTCTTTTGGCCCCTGAATTGACAGGAAGGTTCTTTACCACTAGCACCACCTAGGAAGACCAGATGGAGAGCATAAAACACTGAAGTTCAGAGAAAAAGTCAGGCCTCTAGACACAGATTTAGGATTCAGTCGTTATTTATTAATTATTGGAGCAACTGTAGCAGAATGCAATTGCATTATTTTGTATTGGGTTGACCCAAAAGTTTATTTGGGTTTTTGCATACCATCTTCAGTTCAGTTCAGTCACTCAGTCATGTCCGACTCTTTGCGACCCCGTGAATCACAGCACACCAGGCCTCCCTGTCCATCACCAACTCCCGGAGTTCACTGAAAGTCATGTCCATTGAGTTGGTGATGCCATCCAGCCATCTCATCCCCTGTCGTCCCCTCTTCCCCTGCCCCCAATCACTCCCAGCATCAGGGTCTTTTCCAATGAGTCAACCCTTCACAAGAGGTGGCCAACATATAGGAGTTTCAGAATCAGCATCATTCTTTCCAATTAACACCCAGGACTGATCTCCTTTAGGATGGCCTGGTTGGATCTCCTTGCAGTCCAAGGGACTCTCAAGAGTCTTCTCCAACACCACAGTTCAAAAGCATCAATTCTTTGGCACTCAGCTTTCTTCACAGTCCAACTCTCACATCCATACATGACCACTGGTAGAACAATAGCCTTGTCTAAATGGAACTTTGTTGGCAAAGTAATGTCTCTGCTTTGCAACATGCTATCTAGGTTGGTCATAACTTTCCTTCCAAGGAGTAAATGTCTTTTAATTTCATGGCTGCAATCACCATCTGCATTGATTTTGGAGCCCAGAAAAATAAAGTCAGCCACTGTTTCCACTGTTTCCCCATCTACTTCCCATGAAGTGATGGGACCAGATGCCATGATCTTCGTTTTCTGAATTAAGCCAACTTTTTCACTCTCCTCTTTCACTTTCATCAACAGGCTTTTGAGTTCCTCTTTACTTTCTCCCATAAGGGTGATGTCATCTGCATATCTGAGGTTATTGATATTTCTCCCGGCAATCTTGATTCTAGCTTGTGCTTCTTCCAGCCCAGCGTTTCTCATGATGTACTCTGCATAGAAGTTAAATAAGCAGGGTGACAATACACAGCCTTGACAGACTCCTTTTCCTATTTGGAACCAGTTTGTTGTTCCATGTCCAGTTCTAACTGTTGCTTCCTGACCTGCATATAGGTTTCTCAAGAGGCAGGTCAGGTGGTCTGGTATTCCCATCTCTTTCAGAATTTTCCACAGTTTCTTGTGATCCACACAGTCAAAGGCTTTGGCATAGTGGGAACCCAAATGAACATTTTGTCTAACCCAATATAATGAGATCCACGTATACGCAAATATTCACATGCAGTATTTGGGTTTACACATTTTCAGCTTGAATCATTTAGAATTTCAGGGTGTAGAGGAGGAATTTAGAGTCAGCATTTATAATGAATGCTTAAATATTCATAGAAAATTTCCCACTGGAATATTTGAAGCCAAATTGAAGTTACAATATTATTGACATGAAAGTGCAGTACTAAGATTACAAGCATTTTGTGTTATTTAAAAAATAAAGTGAAGATATGTGTTTTACATTGGCTCTAGACTTGTATTACTTTGTTGATAATAGCATCGGGTCCTAGTAGTACTATGTGTATAGAGTCATTCTACAGAAACAATGATTGCTCTGAAAATTTTAGCTAGACTCATCCTATTTTGATTTACATTTTTGTTACCCCTGGGCCTAGAATTTAAATCTGTTGAATTGCAGTTATCCCCTTTCACTGGGGATGCTTAACCATCTTGGCCAGCATTTATATACTCTTAATGCCTTACCACAGTTAATTTGCATGTCTATTTCATATTCCATATTAACTCTTTTGGATGTGTGGAATTCTCTTTAAAGAATTCATTGATGTATAATTCATTAGCATTCACTTGGAAGCTCCTGTTCTTAAAAGATTTTAGGGAAGATAATTACTAGTACTGAAAGATGGTTTTTGGTATATTTTCTATATTAGGAAATATGCTTTACATTAAAAACTCATCAAATATGCATAATACCTTATTAAGACCATTATTATTATTTACTGAACAAATATATGGAGTTGACTTCCTTTGAATAGTGCAATATACACTTATTAAAGGTATAATGCTTAAGTCCATTGATACCACATAGCAGTTAACTTGTTTTACTTTATAAAGTGATTTTGTAAATGATTTTGCTGATTAGGGTTTTAAAGAATATATAAGGGAATTAGGGGAATAATATAAGAAAAAGACTAATGGCCTCATTAAAAACTGTTTTGCAGAAACTGCATGCACTGAAATGAGCACAGGAGCAACAATTAGTGGAGCAAATAGGCAAGAGTCCTGATTCTCTTACGTCAATTCTGCCCGTACATAATTTGTGAGGCATAACCTTACCTGCTAATGACTTTATGATACGGTGAGATAGATTTTTTACAAGGAAAATCAATAACTTCAGAAAGCATGTAGAAGGTTTTACTTTGACTGCTAATATGATTAATTGTGGGGGAAAAAACATCTATAATTTCTTTAAACCTTTCTCTTACTGGAATAGAACTCCTTTAAAAAAATAAAACCATAGTGACTTCTACTCTAAAGGAGAGTTTGTTTAAAAAACAAAACAACAGACCCAAAATGAAGTCACTTATTATAACCACAAGTCATCAAATCAAGACTTACAGGTTTGGTCTCTTTCAGAAATTAAATCTTGAACTAGTTAATCAGGAATCACCTGGTCAGCCCCAGTAAGGTAATTGGCCCAGTGGACAACTTGCC
Source organism: Oryx dammah (assembly GCF_014754425.2). Lineage (NCBI taxonomy): Eukaryota > Metazoa > Chordata > Mammalia > Artiodactyla > Bovidae > Oryx > Oryx dammah. The sequence goes on from NW_024070189.1 coordinate 5,882,922, forward strand.
ATCCCCTAAAAGGAAGTGACCTTTGCCACAACCAATCCACCTTTTGCTAGCATAACTTCCTTTTTCCCACTTCCTTCTGTCTCTAAAAGTCTTTAATTTTGTACAGCTCTTTGGAAACTTTTGCTGTCTGCTAGATAGAATGCTATATGATTCATGAATTGTTGAATAAAGCCAGTAAAATATTTTTAATTTACTCAGTTGAATTTTGTTCTTTTCTTTAAAAATTTTCCAGTGATTTTAGTGTAATAGTTGTATGTATATTTTTACATAGTTTTAATAACCACAAATCTATTTTGAAATATTATTGTAAAGAAATAATATCTACTGTGAGCAAGCCATGACAAAGCTAACTTCAATTGTGAGTAGGTGTTATTTCTGTAGTTGCATAATACAATTTTATATAGATGTTTGTCTATCTGAGTACATGCCACTGTACATTATGTTACTGTGGAGAATTAGTGTATGCTTTTGTGGTCTGTGGACTCTCCTGTTCCTGAAAGATGATAGAAGATCTTAGGTTTCCACAGGCTACTTGCTTCCAGATAGAGCTTTGACTTAAGATCCTCAGGAAGAATTTTAGATAGAGCTAGGGAAAGGAAGTGAAAACTCAATGATGAAAATTATGGTTTTCATTTGCACTTCAATTTCTTGACTCTGGCTGCTGTGAATTATAACTTTACCACCAGTTACATGTAGATTTGGAGGCTGCATGTGTAATGAATATACACATAAGTATTTAAGTGCTTTTAACTGTGGTTGATCTAACTAAAAATTCATTGCTATCCTTTTTTAAACTCGTCTCTATTACTGCTTACACATTCAGTGGAAAAATCACTTTGTATAGACTAGCCTCTTTTTTCCCCCCCTCTGTACATGTTTTTATAGACTTAATTAGAGTTCAAAGATTCTAATATGAAATATTATCTTAGCCATAAATCTTATGTCTTTTTTCCTGCTTTGCCTTTTGAAGTTTTATTCTCAAGTTTATCTAGTAATAATTGGTGTATCCTTCATTCAGTTCCCTGGAAATCATTCAATGAAGCAAATTGCCAATTTTATAATATACTAGCCTTAATGGGGTATTTTTAGACATCCAGAGGAAATGACACATTTCATTAATTTTATTTATATAGCTTTTACGATTCCTGCACTGATTGTTTTTTTCTTACAATCATTTATTTGACTTAATCTATACTCACTGATAGGCCTTCCCTGATGGCTCAGCAGTAAGGAACCCACTTGCCAAAGCAGGAGATGTGGGTTCTGTCCCTGGGCCTGGAAGATTCCCTGGAGAAGGAAATCACAACTCACTCCAGTGTTCTTGCCTGGGAAATCCCACAGACAGAGGAGCCTGGTGGACTACAGCCCTTGGGTTTGCAAAATAATTGGACACAATTTAGTGACTAAACAACAGCATAGTCACTAATGGAATGATATTATGGAAACCATAATACTATCAGTCAGTTACAATTTGGCACATATTTATTGAACACTCACCATGTTCTGGTACATTTCTAAGATCAGATAAAACAATGATAAATAATAAAAGCTCCATTTCCTATGATGTTTTGCTAGTACCTAAAAGGAAAAAAAAAAAAGATAAAGAGATAGCTAAAATATCATGTGATGAATTTAAAAGAAGTAGATAATATGGGATCGGAGAAGGTAATGGCACCCCACTCCAGTACTCTTGCCTGGCAAATCCCATGGACGGAGGAGCCTGGTAGGCTACAGTCCATGGGGTCGAGAAAAGTAGGACATGACTGAACTACTTCACTTTCACTTTTCACTTTCATGCATTGGAGAAAGCAATGGCAACCCACTCCAGTGTTCTTGCCTGGAGAATCCCAGGGACGGGGGAGCCTGGTGGGCTGCCATCTCTGGGGTTGCACAGAGTTGGACACGACTGAAGCTACTTAGCAGCAGCAGCAGATAATATAGGATAACATTGAAAGAGACTCTGACTAAGCTAGATTTGGTCTAACGTAGAGTGGATTTTGGATGTTGTCCTAGAATAAATGACACCTAAGAGGAAACCTGTATTTCAAGCAGTAATTGTATGGGTTCAGAGAAAGAAGACAAATATTCTAGACAGAAGAAACAGCATGTACTTCAAACCAGGGTGAAAGAGTGGCATTTTTAAATAACTGATAAATGTTATTTAAATATGGAAGACGGGATGAAGATAAGAGTGGTAAGGTAAATAGGAGCCAGATCATACCATATTTGGATGTCAGCAGATGAGTGATGGGGAGCCAGTAAACAGCTTTTTAGATAAAGGGAAATTCAATCAAATGTGTCTCTGGAGGCATCACTCTGTACATAGTATGGGGACTAAATTGGAGGGAGAAAGATTTTATGAGAGGAAAACTGTTGAAGCAATTCAAATCAAGGAAATCAGTTATCTAAACTAGTAAACTTGTTGAAAATTGAGAACTACTGAGCAAAAGAAATTTTTATAACTTGGTTAATGAAGGGATAGGAGAAATGTAAGTCAAACACAGCTACCAGAAATTTGTGCACTTTTCATTTGCTAAAGTGGATGAGATTACCATCATTCTGCTTATGAAACACATTAGGAGGAGTGGATTTTTTTGGAGAAGATAATGAGTTTTCTTTTGGATCAAATAAGTTTAAGGTGATCTTGGGGCACCCAAATGAAGGTGTTTAAATGTTTAGCAGGAAATGTACAGGCAAAATGTACCTATCAAGGGCTCCGATGAAATTTGCCAAGAAGAGTCTAAATCAAAAGAGAAAAGAAAGGGGTAGGAAACAAAGCTAAGAAGAACACAAAGAAGGAGCAGCTTCAGAAATGTGAACTGAACCAGGACAATTAGTTATTATCAAATCCGAGAAAGAGAATATTCCAATAAGGGGAGCTGTCAATGCCATTGAGAATTTAAGAAAGATATAACTGAAGCGACCATCGGATTTATTAACGATAAAACTGTTTTTACCTTGCCAGGTTTTGGAGGTGATATTCAAAATGGTAGCCACATTCTAAAGGGTGGTCAGAGCATATGAGGTGAGTAAATAGAAAAAGTAAATTTAAATTAATGAAACACTACCTGAAACTTGGGCTAGTAAGAGAATTAGCAGTGTGAGAGTAAGTAGGAGTAAATAGAATCACAGGGAGCAGTGAGATTTCTGTAAGCCTTCCTCTACTCAATTTCCTTTTCTCCTAGCTATCTTTTCAGAAGACCACATCTCTACATATCCTCCAACCAAATATTCCCAGTAGTAGATCCTCCTTGCCCAGCTCCAGAAGGAATGAAGAGGCTGAGCCAAAGCAGGATGAGAAATACAGATGCAACAGATAGATATTATATGATAATCAAGTAGGGTTAACATCGTCAGCGTTTAGATACTATTCCAGCCATAGGCATTGCTGAATGCAGATGACCAGGGTACAGAGAGAGTACAAAGCGCTGCTGCTGCTCCCAAGTCCAGTCGTGTCCGACTCTGTGCGACCACACAGACGGCAGCCCACCAGGCACCCCCGCCCCCTCCCCCCGTCCCCGGGACTCTCCAGGCAAGGACACTGGAGTGGGGTGCCATTTCCTTCAATGCATGAAAGTGAAAAGTGAAAAAAGTAAAGTCGCTCAGTCGTGTCCGACTCAGGGACCCCATGGACTGCAGCCTACCAGGCTCCTCCGTCCATGGGATTTTCCAAGCAAGAGTACTGGAGTGGGGTGCCGTTGCCGTCTCCAATATAAGGCGCTCAGTTCAGTTCAGTTCAGTTCAGTTCAGTCGCTCAGTCGTGTCCGACTCTTTGCGACCCCATGAATCGCAGCACACCAGGCCTCCCTGTCCATCATCAACTCCCGGAGTTCACTCAGACTCACGTCCATCGAGTCCGTGATGCCATCCAGCCATCTCATCCTCGGTCGTCCCCTTCTCCTCCTGCCCCCAATCCCTCCAGCATCACAGTCTTTTCCAGTGAGTCAACTCTTCGCATGAGGTGGCCAAAGTACTGGAGTTTCAGCTTTAGCATCATTCCTTCCAAAGAAATCCCAGGGCTGATCTCCTTCAGAATGGACTGGTTGGATCTCCTTGCAGTCCAAGGGACTCTCAAGAGTCTTCTCCAACACCACAGATCAAAAGCATCAGTTCTTCGGCGCTCAGCCTTCTTCACAGTCCAACTCTCTCATCCATACACGAACACAGGAAGAACCATAGCCTTGACTAGACGAACCTTTGTTGGCAAAGTAATGTCTCTGCATTAAAACTCTAACTGGCTTTTGTACCCCAGAGCTCTGTTCTATCACACAAAGGCACTTTTTTTTTAATACCTAGGTCTTTAGAGGGTAGTGTCCTGGGTGCTTTCTAGCCATGTGGAAGATGCTCAGTTTGAATACCCCAACCTCCAATTTTCCATTTCTCTACTCTTCTTGGGTCCCTCTTCTTTAAACAAGTGTCCTCCCCTGAAGGTCCCAGCCAGCCATCCCTTCTGGAGGTGCCCTGACTCTTTCTACAGAATGATGACGTTCCCTTTCCTCAATCTTTTCTGTCTTATAATACTCTAGTCCTTGGTACCTGCTGACCTCCCATCAGTGTCTTTTGGCACCTTAAATAAAACGGTAAACAGACTTACATAACAAGGCAAATAGCTCTCCCAGCATGTATTAAGTTTTAGCTCTTCCATGGAAGTGGGAACATGCTGGGGACTTTCATGTCCTAGGTAGAATGTATTTTCTCTATTCCTTAGGTGAAATAAAATACAGGTTAGAGTCATATGATACATGTGTTCTCATTTGGAGGAGAAATAGAGAAAATATGTCTATATCATAATAGAAATAAGAGCATGAGGTAAAAGACTTTATGCTATCACTTATAACTGTAATTGAGGCCACATTACTTAGGATCTCTGATAATCAATTATTTTGACGAGTAAAGTAGGGACAACCGTGATGTTTACCCACTAGGACAGTAGTGAGAATGAAGAAAGATAATGTAAGGAATTCCTGGTATGTGATAAACTTTCAACAAATGCTATCAATTATTATTAGTGACTTTCACTTTTGGAAACTAATAGTGTTACTGTCTAATCTTATACTTCTTAAAAGGAAATTTATTACATTTTCACCTAAACTGTTTCCAAGCTTCTTTAGGTCAATAATTGTCAGCTATCAAGGATTTCATGTTGCTCCAGGTAATGTTATCTAAAAATGAATGATGCTACACGTTTGACTATGAGGTGGCAGTGGGAAGGAAGTGTTTTGAAGCACTTGTTCCCATTTTCCTACTAAGGGGGCAAGAGAACTTCTTTCATAAAAGAAAGACAGAAAAAGATATTTGCTAGTATGATGAGTGTAACAGCAAACTTTTAAAAGATTTTTCAATGAATGTTTAAAAATACAATTTCTTAACAATTAAAAAATTGTGTTTTTTTAATGTTATTTGGGTTTGAATTTGTTGTAAAATTAAGCATTAATAAAATTATTAGTACATATTAAGCTTCTTTCTTGTGCACGCCTGTTGTGATTTAAACACTATTATTAGTTCATGTTAATGAATTTCCTAAAGATCGGTGCAATTTTCCTCAAGCATTTGGTCATTTTAGTTATACTAAGCCTTTTTTAATAGTGCCCCAATGGAACTATTTTTTAAGCACTGGCTTCCAATACTAAATTGAGTTGTTGTAGACACAAATTTGTACTTGTTCTGTCTGAGTATAAGAAATAAGGAAGGAAGAATAAGAAAGTACACAATTGGGCTTAACATTTTAGGTATAATTTAATGGAAAATGTAATTTTCAATGAATATTTCTCTGTGGTCACAAGGAAGCAAAATGGGAAACGTGTCCTCTATCCAACAAAGTTTTTAATATGATTTCCAGTAATTAATTTGAAATCCCCAACTGACATACCTCAGTAAACAAGTACATTTCTTAAGCTGTCTTTTCCTACAGTCCATGAATTTATCTTCAGGAAACAAACTAATATTTAAAAATGCCAAGCAACTTTTCAGCCAGAATTTTTCTTGGAATGAGAGAAACAGGAGAAGGAGCACCCTAGAATTAAATTCAAACTCAAGTAGACATTCTATGGTATTATCTAACATGAACAAAATTCTAGGATTCATCTTTTAATAAGACAACATATATATTTTTTTAATAAAAGAAGAAAATAAACCCTTAGCAACTGCTGCTTCTGCTTGCTTCTTGCTCCTCAGCTAGTTACTTTCTCTTGGAATCCTTTTTCTTATGAAAGAATTTGTAGTGCCCCTCTCAATCTTCATGCTTCTGTAAAGAGGGGATTTGTACAAAGAATACATATTCTACTATTATATTTTTGAATAATGGAATGCAGCTTTATTAAGCTACAATCCGCTAGGAAATCAGTCCTGAAGATTCATTGGAAGAATTGATGCTGAAGCTGAAACTCCAATACTTTGGCCACCCGATGCAAAGAACTGACTCACTGGAAAACACCCTCATGTTGGGAAAGATTGAGGGCAGGAGGAGAAGGGGACGACAGAGGATGAGATGGTTGGATGGCATCACTGACTCAATGGACATGAGTTTGAGCAAACTCCGGGAGTTGGTGATGGACAGGGAGGCCTGGTGTGCTGCAGTCCATGGGTTCGCAAAGAGTCCAACACGATTGAACAACTGAACTCAACTGACTCTGCTAAAGAGAAATGTTAGCATATAAAGAAGAGCATTTTGGAAACATGGTAATGAAAAAACAAATGTAACATTTTTCCCCCCCTCAAACCACAATTCAAAAATTTGCATTATTTAGTGCAAATGTAGGATGAAATATAAAAAATTTGAATCCATTAGTTTTTTTATGAAAACACATACCTGACTCTTATCTGGCAGCTTGTTAGAAAGAAATTAAAGGAAGAAAGCTAAGGAAGGAAGGAATAAAGGAATTAAACAAGCTAGCTATGAAAGTGTTGGAAAATAATGCCTCACTGAATAAAAATATGGGCTTAAAGTTGGAGTATTAATAGAGAGCTGGGAGAACTTTCATTCCTGTCCACTAGCTGCAAGGGCAGAAAGGTCTCAAATGTATCTAACTCTCAGTGGATAAATCAACCCCAATTTTAAAAAGGATTTTTTTTTAACCTTAAAAGGTCTATTTCTATGCCACAATAAATGGTTTGGGGATTATCTAACACTTTGGATTATCTGCACCATTAGTGAGGATAATAAAGAGCTGACTGCATTTTGCATTGAAATAGCATGGTCTATTACGCTCATGAATAGTCTGAAAATGAAGCTTTGGAAGTCTTTCTTGCTGCGTTTATGCACAACAGTTTAATTGACTGCAGCATGGTTGATGGGATTTTTACATTGTTTACAAATTATGATACATCCATCACTTATTCAGTAATTAGTTTCAAAATTATCAAAATTGATTATAGCAGATAATTTTATAGATAGGGTCTTAAGCTTTACATTTCTATTCTTGCAAACAATGAAGTATTATTTCACAAATGTCTTGTCCTGGGTTTCTTTGTTCCAGTTTTCTTGACTGAAACATTTTGCCCTGCTCCCTTTTTCAATAGTATCAGAAGGAATTATCAAATTCTAATAATTTTCAGGAAATGTATTTCAAAGTAATGTAAAGGAAACCAATCTCAGTTACCAGAGTTTAAAACTCTGACATATTGGCAGAAATTCATTTTCCTTAAAATATTCCAAGCATTTTTGCTTATGGAAATCATAAAAACTTAAATGAGGGTTTTTTTCCCCTTAAATATTACCACATGTCTGGGACTTAAATATCCCTATCAAACTTATGATAAAGATAAAATTCCTTTGTGTTCCTCTCCAAAGCTATTTTTGTTATTTTTCCATGGTTCACGAATCATAGTAATGCTGGAGAAAATGGCATTCTTCACTCACTAAATCAGGCATGAATTTGCAACGGTATTTCATGCAGAATGTCTGGCATAGATCATATTACTCTTTCTAATTTTAAAGTTTTAAAAATAACTGTGCAGTGTCTTATTTCTTCAAAAGAAAATAACCCCAGTACCAGAAAATCTTGAATGGTAATATTAACGGCATTTTTACCTCATAATGACAATATTTAATTATAACTAGCCTTTGGTACATGTTTCTGCATTTATTCATTTATACGGAAATAATAAAAACATAATTTTATGCTACTATCACTAAAGAGGTTTATATAAATGGTTTAAGTAAACTTTCCGATATAACAAAGCGAATTCATAAACCATTCATCCATTCCTTCCCATCTTCAATTTTGTTGTTGTAAAGTTGCTCGTAATATTGCAAGTTCTGTTCTCATTGGCAGGGAGATGTTTGAGAAGAAGGTAAAAACAAACAAACAAACATAAAGAAACCCTTTTCTTCTTGTAGAACTTACATTCTAAGAGTAGATAAATAGTACACAATAAAGTCTGGTTTTGCCTTGCTTCTGCCTTGAACAAAATGCCACAATTTTGTGGTGGAATCTCACTCACTGACTGGCAGCAAGGTAATGCCACCCAGGTGGGTAGGAGGAGTTAACCCTCTGAGGAATGAGTTTTACTCAGGATAAATTGAAGATGCTAAAGGAATAGGCAGATAATAGTTTTCTCATTTCCTCTTTCGATGAGTTATTACGAAAAAGAAGAAAACTGTCTTTAGATTGAGGGTAAAAAATTTTTTCAACATATAAAAACCTAGAAAATTTACTGTTAATAAACTCTGACTGAAGAAAATTTCAGTGTATGAACAAATTAAAAAATGGTTTGACATAAGGATTAATCTTGAAAATTATATAAAAATGTTTTATTAAGAACAACCTCACACTATTCTAAAATGGAAAAAAGTGTCATAACAAACTCTCATATATTTATCATTATTTAATGCAGGGATCTAAGAAAGCATGGCTGATCTGGTTTGACTTATTCTCTCTCTCAAAATAAGTCCCCTTTTAGAGTAATTTGAAATCAATCAATCTTAGCATCTGTCATTTAATCCACAATACTTTAAGATATAAGGACTACTTAAAATGAACCATCAGTTATTATTTTAAAATAGAATAATAGTAATCAGGAAATAATATGAGTCCAAATTCCCTTAATTAAGTCATACTTTTTGACATTTTATTTGCATGAATAAATATTCAAAGAAGGCATAACCAGTTGTTATGCCTATTACACATCTTTTAAATTACAATTTTAAACTATAGGTTCTCTCTCTGTGTTACCATTTATTTGTTGAAAAAATGAGAGCATATGTTTCACAAGATTTCTGATGTTTTCATTTGTTAATTAAATTCTCATGCTGCCATTTAATATATCTAATAGGTTCTCTGTCTTGTGTAGTTTCTGTATTTTTGTAGATAGACCTTTAGACCAATATTTGATTAATTTCATTCAAAGTGTTGTTCTGATTTCAAGAGGTGGTCTCATTTTTGTGACATTAGCAAACAATGAATATTATTGTTTAGATCCATTTTTAACTTGGGGCTGCAAAATTATGCTATTTTAATTCTGAAGTTCATTTTTGTTATACACAAAATTACTTCATAGTGAGAAATTATTTTATGTCATTAACTATTTGGTTCTTCTGAGGTGCTATTTTAAAGGAAGGCAGAACAAATTATATCAGTTTTCTAAAACAGAGTTAAAAATTAATATCCTCCTCTTTCTTTACCTTACAATATTGTATTGGGTTTTCCATGCATCAAAAAAAAGACTTAAAAAAATTAATATCCTTCTCTGGTTAAATTTTTTTTCTTTTAGCATCACTATAAACTAATGCATTAACACGAATTTGAATCTCTTAGATTTATTGCAATTGTTACTCTTATTGATGATCAAATTGTGTTCAGTTCAGTTCAGTAGCTCAGTCGTGTCTGACTCTTTGCGACCCCATGAATTGCAGCACGCCAGGCCTCCCTGTTCATCACCAACAACCGGAGTTCACTCAGACTCACGTCCATCGAGTCAGTGATGCCATCTAGCCAACTCATCCTCTGTCGTCCCCTTCTCCTCCTGCCCCCAAGCCCTCCCAGCATCACAGTCTTTTCCAATGAGTCAACTCTTCGCATGAGGTGGCCAAAGTACTGGAGTTTCAGCTTTAGCATCATTCCTTCCAAAGAAATCCCAGGGCTGATCTCCTTCAGAATGGACTGGTTGGATCTCCTTGCAGTCCAAGGGACTCTCAAGAGTCTTCTCCAACACCACAGTTCAAAAGCATCAATTCTTTGCCGCTCAGCCTTCTTGACAGTCCAACTCTCACATACATACATGACCACAGGAAAAACCATAGCCTTGACTAGATGGGTTATCTTTGCTCAAACTGTAGGTTCACTTCATTGTGATTATTGAGTCCTTCTGATATAATTTAGTACTCTTTAAGTTCATTACCGACTCAATGGACATGAGTTTGAGTAAACTCTGGGAATTGGTGATAGACAGGGAGGCCTGGAATGCTGCAGTCCTTGGCATCACAGAGTCCAACATGACTGAGCAACTGAGCTGAACTGAACGGAAGTGTTTTCTTAGTTTCTGGTATTACAAAAAAATTCAGGATTATCTTTTACCTTTTCTGTACCAAATCTTTAATCAGGATTTTTGTTTTCCCCAAGAATCACTTGTTCAGAGCAAGTATTGATTTATTTTGGACTAATTAGTATAAATATAAATGCTAACATTTAAAGTACTCACAATAAGAAAAGTAGAACATATCACATGCAAACTGGTAGAAAACTATGAAATAAAAAATCAATTCAAAATACAGTAGAAAGTTTAAAATGAGACAAGATTTTTAAAACTCCTGAAATTGGGTTTTAAAAATATAGTCCTTTGTTATTTGCAAGAGATACATTTAACATCTAACACTGAAACTTTGTTATCAAAGGGAAAGAAAGAGAGATAATTGGGTAATACTATCAAAATGAAAGTTGTAGATATATTATAATTTATGACAAGATACATATTAAAGCAAAGATAATTTCCTAGAGATAAAGATAAAATTGTCAACATTTGCTGGAACATAGAGGAAGCAAGGGAATCCCAGAAAAACATCTACCTCTGTTTCATCAACTGCACTAAAGCTTTTGACTGTCTGGGAAATTGTGAACGAGTTGGGAATAGCAGACCGTCTTACCTGTCTCCTGAAAAACCTGTATGTGGGTCAAGAAGCAACAGTTAGAAACCTGTATGGAACCCATATGGATTGGTTCAAGATTGAGAAAGGAGTACAACAGGGCTGTCAGCTGTCACCCTCTTTAACCTATAAGTTGAGCACATCATGAGAAATGCTGGGCTGGATGACTTACAAGCTGGAATCAAGCTAAGTGGGAGAAATATCAACAACCCCAGATACATGGATGATACCACTCTAATGGCAGAAAGTGAAGAGGAACTGAAGAGCCTCTGGTTGAGGGTAAAGGAGGACAGTGAAAGAGCTGGCTTAAAACTAAATATTTAAATACAAAAACAAAAAAAAAACATAAGATCATGTTATCTGGCCTCATTGCTGCATGGCAAATAGAAGAGGGGGAGAAGGTGGAACAGTGACAGATTTGTTCTTCTTGGGCTCCACAAACACTGCAGTGACTGCAGCAATAAAATTAGAAGGCGATTGCTTCTTGGCAGGAAAGCAATGACAAACCTAGACAGTGTGTTGAAAAGCAGAGACATTACTCTGCCAATAATGGTCCATAGTCAAGGCTATGGTTTTCCCAGTGGTCACGTACAGTTGTGAGAGCTGGACCATAAAGAAGGCAGAATGCCAAAGAATTGATGCCTTTGAACTGTGGTGCTGGAGAAGACTCCTGGAAGTCCCTTGGACTGCAAGGAGATCAAACCAGTCAATCTTAAGGGAGATCAGCCCTGAATATTCACTTGAAGGGCTGATGCTGAAGTTGAAACTCCTGTATTTTGGTTATCTGATGCAAACAGCCAACTCATTGGAAAAGACCCTGATGCTGGATAAGATTGAGGGCAGAAGGAGAAGAGGGCGTCAGAGGATGAGATGGTTGGATGGCAAAACTGATGCAATGAACATGAACTTGGGCAGACTTTGGGAGATGGTGAGGGACAGGGAGGCCTGGTGTGCTGCAGTCCATGAGGTCACAGAGTTGAACATGACTGGGCAACTGAACAACAAAAACAATTAAAGATAGTCACAATATAATGATACATGCTTAAAGGAAAATGCAAAATCCTCAAATATGAAGATATAAAATTGCATAATATCAAAATACATACATCAAGAATTTGATATTTATAATAAAAATTCAGTAAATCATAATCATAGTAGAAGGTTTTAGCTTGTCTCTTAGAGGAAAAACTCACTGAAGCAAGAGAATATGAATACATTAACAAAAAGAACACTGTGCCTAAATGTAGGAAACACATATGCATTTTATATAAATGTGCAAAATTACTACTAATTGCAAGTCATTTTACAATGACAGCCATTCAAAAAAAAAGTACAAATTAGATTCTTCCAAAAACTTTTCCAGAGAATATATAAAAATATTTTTTATGAAATTAGGGTAGCTTCAAAATCAATAAGAATCCAGAAATTTATAGTACAAGACATCTAGAGTGACATATTTAATTGTTAAATTTTGAGGGGAAGTAATGGGTCTATCAAAGTAGCTCTTGTCTGTTTCCTCTTTTTTCAAATAAGCCAGCCAGTAGGTAGGCTACATTCTGTTCCTTCTTTCATACTTTATAGGGGTAGACTCTACTGAAGATTTGAGAGATAAATTGAAATCCAAATTGTATTCTAAAAGAAATCTATCTAGAAGTGCAAATTATAGACTCTTTTGGAGTGAGCAGTACATGATTTTGCCCTTTATACTATAAACATTTAGAAGCAGCTTATACTTATGAGACAGACTTATATGTTTGCGCTCTTTGTTTCTCCTGTTAGAAACTGGACATGTACCCTTAGGCATTAAATGCCAGTGAAGCAGCATTTTCAGACTGGCAATCAGCACATTTATAGCATACTTGGCTATAGGCTAGCAGCTGTTTTAGTTACTTGTATACATCAGACATTTAGTTCAGAACTCTAAAGAGGTAAAGATCTCACTTAAGCAAAATCTAACATCTTGGGGAAGATAAAGAGGCTGTGTGTCTGAGCAACTAATGGAAGCTTGGATCTTCATCATATGTTGGACAGTGGAGACCTCAAAGACACATGCATTTCATTGTAGAATGAGAATACACCAGTGACCTGGATCTCAGAGTGTGGTCCATGGAGGCCATCTTAACCAAATGGAGAAGAGATTTCTGGAATGTTTATGTGGAATTGCACAGGTACAGCTCTGTCTGCAGTCACGAGCCTGGCAGAGATAGTATCATATCATTTTAGGTATTGTTGAATAGAACGATATTTGGGACTCTAAAACAGGAGGCAACTGGATTTTGCCCATGCTAATGCCTCTTGAGAAATGTATATGCAGGTCAGGAAGCAACAGTTAGAACTGGACATGGAACAACAGACTGGTTCCAAACAGGAAAAGGAGTACGTCAAGGCTGTATATTGTCATCCTACTTACTTAACTTATATGCAGAGTATATCATGAGAAATGCTGGGCTGGAAGAAGCACAAGCTGGAATCAAGATTGCCGGGAGAAATATCAATAACCTCAGATATGCAGATGACACCACCCTTATGGCAGAAAGTGAAGAGGAAATAAAAAGCCTCTTGATGGAAGTGAAAGAGGAGAGTGAAAAATTTGGCTTAAAGCTCCACATTCAGAAAACGAAGATCATGGCATCCGGTCCCATCACTTCATGGGAAATAGATGGGGAAACAGTGGAAACAGTGTCAGACTTTATTTTGGGGGGCTTCAGAATCACTGCAGATGGTGATTGCAGCCATGAAATTAAAAGATGCTTGCTCCTTGGAAGGAAAGTTATGACCAACCTAAATAGCATATTCAAAAGCAGAGACATTACTTTGCCAACAAAGGTCCATCTAGTCAAGACTATGGTTTTTCCTGTGGTCATGTATGGATATGAGAGTTCGACTGTGAAGAAAGCTGAGTGCTGAAGAATTGATGCTTTTGAACTGTGGTGTTGGAGAAGACTCTTGAGAGTCCCTTGGACTGCAAGGAGATCCTACCAGTCCATTCTGAAGGAGATCAGCCCTGGGATTTCTTTGGAAGGAACGATGCTAAAGCTGAAACTCCAGTACTTTGGCCACCTCATGAGAAGAGTCGACTCATTGGAAAAGACTCTGACGCTGGGAGGGATTGGGGGCAGGAGGAGAAGGGGACGACCGAGGATGAGATGGCTGGATGGCATCGCTAACTCCATGGACATGAGTTTGAGTGAACTCTGGTTGTTGGCGATGGACAGGGAGGCCTGGCGTACTGCGATTCATGGGGTCACAAAGAGTCAGACATGACTGAGCGACTGAACTGAACAAAACTGAACTGAATAGTAGTTTTACTACTATTAGTTTACTACTATGAACTGAGTGTACTTTTACCTTTGACCTCTCATTGATTGTGATCAGCCGGCTCACATCTTCTGGTTTATTGAAGAGGTTGGGTAAAAAACAAGGACAATTCATATAAGACTAGGTAACCAAGACCTCTGCCATTGCATAATCCAGGAAAGAAACCTTCAAAAAAATCTCTTCAGAGCATCTTCTTCAGAGTCTAAAGTTTGACTTGTTTTCTAAAACATGGAAACATGTAGCCAGTGATCTGATTTCTGCTTAACTTAGGTTATTATTATATTTGAATGCTGTAAAAAGCAAAGCATAGAGATATCAAGTCTGAGTACAGTAAAGCTGCTTAAAAAAAAATCAGGTAAAGTACAAATGCAAGTGTGTATGTATGTGTGTGTGTGTACCAATATTAACTCATAATTTTATTATTAATGTAATTAACATTACCTATAATAACTAAACGTATATACTCTTTTAATGTTTTAGGCAGAATTCTATGATCCTAATATATATTAATTTGTGTAATCCTTCAAATAACTCCAAAAGATAGATAGTATTCTGGCCATCACTGTTTATAGATATGGACACTGAGGCTCAGAGAAGTTAAATAACTTGCTGGACAGTATAAATGATGAGATTGAAACGGGATTTAATCTATAGTTTTTGCTCTTAACTACAACAATATGTTAAGTCTGTTACTAAAATGATATAAAACCTATTTTTTTTTGAAGGAGACAGCTCCTAATATATAAATTACAAAATAAGAAAATTCAGAAAGGCTTTGAAAAAAACAAGTAAAGAGAGTAAAATAGCTTTTCCTCAGAATGTTATAAATCTTCAATAATTGAAATTTGAATTTGGCACATGAACAGAGGGGAAAAAATGGAACAGAATAGAAGATCCAGAAAGAGACCCAATTATAGATGCTGTTTTAGAACGCAGTAAAGGTCTGTCTCAAGTCTACAGCATAAAATTAGACTTTTTGAATAAATGATATTTAGACATCTGGTTAGTCATATGGAAAAGATAAATTTTGTTTCCTACTTCACCAAATTGTACATCAGGATAAATTCCAAGTGGATTAAAACTTAAATTAAAAATATAAAATAATAAAAGAACCAGAAGCAAAGATGGGTATGTATGGGGGGAGAAAAGAACCAAAAGAATTGGAACACTATAAGCATTTTAAAAAACACAACACGAAACCTGGAAGTCATAAGTTAAAGAATGACAAAATTTACTACATTAAAAATATAGAAACAAAATACTATAAACAAATGAAAACATTAATGATATATTGGTAAAAAATATTGGCAGTTCATCACAGGCAAAAGGGCTCATGCCTTAATATACACAAGACTCCAGAAATGAATAACAAAAACTCAAAATCCATTTAAAAAAAAGGAGGAATGGACATACATGGACATTACACAAACATAGATAAATGGTTCTAAATACATAAAATATGCTTACATTGACTGACAATCAGAGAAGTGCAAATTAAAGTCTATTGAGATGCCACTTTCATCTAATGGACTGAAAGACATACCAACTTTGATGACATACTTGATGGCAAGATTGTGCAGATACAGTCTTTTTCACTAATTTTGACGGTGAGTATAAAATGCTATAATGCCCATGCAACATGCTTTAGAAAGAAAGATTTGTTTACCCACTTGATCTTACTTTGGGGAATTTATTTTCCCTGTGTATTTACCAGCTTACAAAGTAACATTAAATACTATTTGTTGCAGATTTATAATAATAGAATATTGAAAACAATAGTCTATTGTTTTTATCATTTCCTTTAATTCCATCAATAGGGCACAGTTTCTATAAAATATTTATCATGTACAAAATAAGTATTATGTAGCTACAATGCTTCAGATTTTCTACTTCTAACATGAATAATATTAAAATTAAGGAATAATAAAATTAAGCAATGATCTGAGAGGCAATCTATTGTATAAGCAGGTGGGAAAATGATCAGAAATATCATTTAATTTGAGCAATTCTGTATTAACTAAGTCATTCCTTAGACATAAAATCATTATGAAGACTTTTTTTTTCAGTAAATGGTAAGCCTCCTTTGGTTCAGTAAGGTAGCTCCTCCTAAATTTTGAAGATAAGCCCTACTTGAATTTAGAAAGATTTAGTCTTCATCTCATCACTTACTTTAATGAAATACAGCTACTTTTTCATTTGGCATTCTCATGCAAGAGAAATATTTTCTTGTGTTATGATAGACATTTGATTTTGAACAGATTAATCACATTTCTTACAAAGCATATATTATTGGCCTAACTGAAAGACAGAAATACTAGATTTTTACTTTTTTTTTTTTGGTGTTCCTGCCATTAGGCTTTTATTACCACTTAAAATTGGTAAAATTGGTAAAATTTTAGGTGGTAATAAAGGTGATAAAAATTCCTTCTATCCTTCCACTTCAAGTTTTTCTGTAATACAAGAGCGGTGTTTTTATCATCTCCTTATGTCATTTAAATATATAACCTCTTTTGTAATGAGGCTCAAATTCTCAAATGTTGTAACTAACCTTAGCTAAAATCTATAGTATCTTTTCAGTTTTATTGAGAAATAATTGGCATATATCACTGTATAATTTTAAGAATACAGCATGATGACTTTATTTATATACATTATGAATTGATTACCAAAATATCCAGCTAAAATCCACTTTCTTCTTGACTTGCATACAGTTTCCTTAGGAGTAGAATACACTCCTGAGTATACACTCCTGAGTGGAATACACACCAAAGTGGTGTATTTCCATCTATTTAAGAATTTTCCACACTTTGTTGTGATCCACACAGTCAAAGGCTTTAGAGTAATCAATAAAGCAGAATTAGATGTTTTTCTGGGATTCTCTTGGTTTTTTTCCTATGATCCAACAGATGCTGACAATTCGATCTCTGGTTCCTCTGACTTTTCTAAATCCAGCTTGAACATCTGGAAGCTCTCGGTTCACATGTTGCTGAACCCTATCTTGGAGAATTTTGAGCATTACTTTGCTAGTGTGTGAGATGAGTGCAATTGTGTGGTAGTTTGAGCATTCTTTGGCATTGCCTTTCTTTGGGATTGGAATGAAAACGGACCTTTTCCAGTCCCATGGCCACTGCTGAGCATGTTGCATGCAGCACTTTCACAGCATCATCTTTCAGGATTTGAAATATCTTATCTAGAATTCCCTCACCTTCGCTAGCTTTGTTCATAGTGATGCTTCCTTCCTGAGGCCCACTTGACTTCACATTCCAGGATGTCTGGCTCTAGGTGAGTGATCACACCATCGTGGTTATCTGAGTCATTAAGATCTTTTCTGCATAGTTTTTCTGTGTATTCTTGCTACCTCCTCTTAACTTCTGCTTCTGTTAGGTCCATACCATTTCTGTCCTTTATCGAGCCCATTTTTGCATGAAATGTTCCCTTGGTATCTCTAATTTCCTTGAAGAGATCTCTAGTCTTTCCCATTCTATTGTCTCTCCCTTCTTATACTGACTGTACCAGATTGTAATCCCACCAGCAGCACACAGGGTTTATGTTTCTCCACATCCATCCTGGGATTTGCTATCTCTTTGGATGGTAGCCACTATAACAGGAATGAGGTTTTCCTCTTGTGAGTTTTATTTGCATTTCCCTGATTATCAGTGCCTCTTGGCCATTTATCTTCTATTCCCTTCATCTGTCCAATGTTTAGTTAGATTATCTGTTGCTTGTTTTTGTTTTGCAGTTCAGTTGGAGATACATGGTTTGTAAATATCTTTCCCATTTGTAGGTTGCTTTTTCACTTTGTTAATGTTTTCTTTTTCGTACAGAAGCTTTTTAGTTTGAGGTAGTCCCACTTGTCTGTGTTTATTTTGTTGCTGATGCTTTAGGTGTCATATCCAAAATTAAAAAAAAAATTATCAAAACTCATGTCAAGAAGATTTATTGCTATATTTCCTTCTAGAAATTTCTTGATTCCATGTTGTACATTTAAGGCTTTAATCCATTTTTTGTTAATTTTTGTGAGTGGTATAAGATCTGGGTCCATTTTCATTCCTTTACATGTGACTATCCAGTTATCCCATCACCAAGGAAACGGCAACACACTCCAGTAATCTTGCCTGGAGAATCCCATGGACAGAGGAGTCTGGCAGGCTACAGTCCATGGGATCACTAGAGTTGGTCACAATTTAGTGACTAAACCACCACTATTTATTAAAGAGACTGCCTTTTCTGCGCTGAGTGTCCTTCACTCCCTTTTCAAATGCCAGTTAGCCATATATACTTGGGATTATTATGGGTTCTTGATTCTGTTACATTGGTCTATTCATCTATTTTTATGCCAGTGTCCTACTATTTTGATGAGTATGTATAGCTTGAAATCACAAAGGTTGATGGCCCCTGCTTTGTTCTTTCTCAGAATTTCTTTGGCTATTCAGGATCCTTTGTGGTTTCACATAAATTTTTGGAATATTTTTCTACTTTAAAACATGTCATTTGGAAAGTGATATCATGGCATTAAATCTATAGATAGCTTCTAGTAATAGATATTTTAACTAATATTCTTGAAATCTGTGAACACAGGCTACTTTTTCATTTATTTGCATCTTGTTTGATTTTTCTCATTAATGTCTTGTAGTTTTCAGAGTAGAGAATGTTTGCCTCCTTAGTTAAGTTTATTATTAATTATTTTATTTTTAAAATTTTTTAAGTGGGATTAATTTTTATAGTGACTCCCCTGGTGGCTCAGACAGTAAAGCAACTGCCTACAATGCGGGAGACCCAGGTTTGATCCCAGTGTGGGGAAGATCTCCTGGAGAAGGAAATGGCATCCCACTCCAGTGTTCTTGCCTGGAAAATCTCATGGACAGAGGAGCCTGGTAGGCTACAGTTCATGGGGTCGCAAAGAGTTGGACACGACTGAGTGACTTCACTTCACTTAATTTTTACATTTATTTTTAAACTATATATTGAGTGTTTTATTTGGGATTTATTTTGATTGGAAATATGCCCAGTAATTTTCAGTATATTTTTGCCACCATTAATTAAGTGCATAAACATGAGAACTTACTACATTCTGCCTATTGTAGAAGAAGTTTAGCACAACTGTTTCGTTAATAATGCAACCAGTAGATTGATAGTAACATTCTTTACTTAAACACGAGCATGGTATCTTCTTATTTTGTTTATGGAATATGATACAAAGTTTGTGCATCAAGTTAACAGTTGTGAAAGGAAATACATTTAGTCTGTCTTATTACTGTCACAGCTGAAATGCTGAGAGCAGTCAGCATCTGCTTCTTGGTAATCACATCAGTTCTTTGTTTCTTACTATACAAGTTCACATGGTAATCACTTTGAAATTCTGGAATAAAATGCTGATAGATGGAGGGCCTTACCATCACCCTGGAAAATCACCTGCCTCTTAGTATTTGCCACTTAATTAAAGCAACATCTGAAGTAATGAAAGGAGGGTGCAGAAAATGTCTAGTAGGAAACAAATGCTGCAGAGGAATTCTGGTGCCTGTGGTTAGCCAAGCATTATTATTGATTAATTTATGGATTGCAGTTCCCATGTGTCAGAGTACTTTATGACAACAGAATCAACAATATAGCCTTGAAAACAATAAAAATCCAGGAAGGTATGCTCTCCTCAAACAAAGAGTATCAGTAATGCACTTTTGATTTGATAGAGAGAAAACTCTAGACACTTTGATCTTCTTAACAAATACCACATCCAGAATTTTAAATTCTCAAGGAAATTAAATTTCCTTAGAGGACCTTCGATCAATTTCAAGAGGAAAATTGTAATGCTTTAAGATAAAGTCTGTTTCTGATTAGCACAGTTTATTTTAAGACTTAATGATTATGTTTCCTGTATCATCAGTTTTATAAATATGTCTGACATTTCTATCATCTTTCTGTAAATCCACCTGCCATTTTTGCCCACACTAAATAAATAAAACATATTTATTTTTTTCAACTCAGAGTAAATTTTATCTTTAAATATGAGATAAATAATATCTTCTATATTTTAAATTCTGGATGTATTTAGAGCCTAAGAAAAATAAAAGTGGAAAGAAAGTAAGTTATTCTATTTTAAAAAGGCTAACTAAATAACTGAAAAATAAATTGATTTAATATAAAGTTTATTTAACTCTGTCCAGTAGCTATAGCCGAATACGTTCCAATCTTTTGTGATGTATTAGGGGATGTTATGACTGTTGTCTCCTCAGAGCGTATTCATAGTTTTATGATATATCTTGACTCCTATGACCTCTAAAATTTCAGTCCAGAAAACAAATGATTTAATAATCCAAAAGGAAAAAGAAAAGGGACAGCTATGTTGACTGCAATGGAATATAAAAATACTATTTCACAGAACAGATTAGATGGAGAAGTATATTCAAATTTTATTTCATTGATTAACTCAATGAAATTATTAAAACTGACATGAAAAGAATTCCTTTACGTCAAAAGTTATAGAGGAGGCAATGTCAAGGAGAAGGTAGGAATGTGGAAAAAAAAAGCTGAGGATGTGATATGCTAAATTACCAATACCAATTTTTATATTAATTAATAAATATACTTTTTAGAAAGTTGCTCCAAGATTTGTTTGAGTCATTTTCTTTTTGACCAACCTTGAATCATCAAATATGTCATCTTATTAAATATTAAAATGAAAATCTGTCTTCATGTGCATGGACAATATACATACCCTTGTTTAACTTTTGGTTTTATGCACATGTGGAAGGATATTTTATAAATAAATGAATTAAATTGCAGGCATTAACACTGCACATTATTTTCTTTTTAATTCCATTGTCAGCTTATTCATTTTATTCTGATCTAGAAAATTAGTTATAAAGTGAAACGTCTGATTTGGGTTTTAATTTGACTTTGAATATGGTAATAAACAAAATCCTCCTCAAAAAATTAATTCCATTTCTTTTAACAAATGTCTGTTGTTTTTCTCCTGTGTTTAAGCCACACTGCTAATTCTGGGGCAAAAATAAGTCAGATGTGACCACTGAATATTATCTAGGAGCTCTTTAGAAAGTAAAATAGTAGTTATGAGATGATACAATCAGTAGAACACTAGT
This sequence comes from Oryx dammah, assembly GCF_014754425.2. Taxonomy (NCBI): domain Eukaryota; kingdom Metazoa; phylum Chordata; class Mammalia; order Artiodactyla; family Bovidae; genus Oryx; species Oryx dammah. The sequence goes on from NW_024070189.1 coordinate 5,904,417, forward strand.
CTGTTTCCACTGGCATAGTCAATAGTGATAATTGGACAGCCACTAGGTGATGACACCTGTCTAGTGGAAGGAAATGCCCATAGCCAAAAATTAAGTCTCCTGGAATGAAATCCTCTGAGAGGATTGGAAAGTAGACCTCTAAGGCAATTCCATCTGAAATAGGATATAGCGATATTACATGTGCCTGCACAAGAAAAAATGTGTATATCTCTCTGAACTAAAAGTTAAAAAAAAAGATGATATCATCTATGGTCAAATACAGGAAAACAGAAGGGATATATGGATTTACTTAAATAGCATTGGACTTTTCTTGGAGGATATTATTCAGAGGGAAGATAAGGTAATGTCCTGGGAGTAGGCAGAATAGACCTATATGTGACTCATGTACTCCCTACCAGTATAAATGAGCAAGCCTCTTAGATATACGGTGATCACTGAGCTTAAACAAGACCAGGAGTTGACTGTGGCTCAGATCATGAACTCCTTATTGCCACGTTCAGACTGAAAATTAAGAAAGTGGAGAAAACAACTAGAACATTCAAGTATGACCTAAACAAATCCCTTATGACTATAGTGGAAGTGAGAAATAGATTTTAGGGACTAGATCTGATAGACAGAGTGCTTGATGAACTATGGAAGGAGGTTCATGACATTGTACAGGAGAGGGATCAAGACAATTCCTAAGAAAAAGAAACACACAAAAAAGCAAAATGGTTGTCTGAGGTGGCCATACAAATAGCTGTGAAAAGAAGGGAAGTGAAAAGGAAAGATATACCCATTTGAATGCAGAGTTCCAAAAATGGCAAGGAGAGATAAGAAAGCTTTCATCAGCAATCAATGCAAAGAAATAGAGGAAAGCAATAGAATGGGAAAGACTAGAGATCACTTCAAGAAGATTAGAGATACCAGGGGAACATTTCATGAAAAAATGGGCTCAATAAAGGACAGAAATGGCATGGACCTAACAGAAGCAGAAGATATTAAGAAGAAGTGGCAAGAATACAGAGAAGAACTGTACAAAAAAGATCTTCATGACCCAGATAATCATGATGGTGTGATCACTCACCTAGAGTCAGACATCCTAGAATGTGAAGTCAAGTGGGCCTTAGGAAGCATCACTATGAACAAAGATATTGGAGGTGATGGAATTCCAATGGAGCTGTTTCAAATCCTGAAAGATAATGCTGTGAAAGTGCTGCACTCAATATGCCAGCAAATTTGGAAAACTCAGCAGTGGCCACAGGACTGGAAAAGTCAGTTTTCATTCCAATCCCAAAGAAAGGCAATGCCAAAGAACGCTCAAACTATTGCACAATTGCACTCTTCTCACACCCTAGTAAAGTAATGCTCGAAATTCTCCAAGCCAGGCTTCAGCAATACATGAACAGTGAACTCCCAGATGTCCAAACTGGTTTCAGAAAAGGCAGAGGAATCAGAGATCAAATTGACATCTGCTGGATCATCAAAAAAGGAAGAGAGTTCCAGAAAAACATCTATTTCTGCTTTATTGACTATGCCAAAGCCTTTGACTGTGTGGATCACAAGAAACTGTGGACAATTCTGAAAGAGATGGGAATACCAGGCCACCTGACACCTCTTGAAAACCTGCAAGCAGGTCAGGAAGCAACAGTTAGAACTGGGCATGGAACAACAGACTGGTTCCAAATAGGAAAAGGAGTACGTCAAGGCTGTATATCATCACCCTGCTTATTTAACTTATATGCAGAGTACATCATGAGAAATGCTGGGCTGGAAGAAGCACAAGCTGGAATCAAGATTGCCGGGAGAAATATCAATAACCTCAGATATGCAGATGACACCACCCTTATGGCAAAAAGTGAAGAACTAAAGAGCCTCTTGATGAAAGTGAAAGAGGAAGGTGAAAAAGTTGGCTTAAAGCTCAACATTCAGAAAACTAAGATCATGGCATCCAGTCCTATCACTTCATGGCAGATAAATGAAGAAACAGTGGAAACAGTGTCAGACTTTATTTTTCTGGGCTCTGAAATCACTGCAGATGGTGACTACAGCCATGAAATTAAACGATGCTTACTTCTTGGAAGGAAAGTTATGACCAACCTAGATAGTATATTAAAAAGCAGAGACATTACTTTTTAATAAATGTCCATCTAGTGAAGGCTATGGTTTTTCCAGTGGTCATGTATGGATGTGAGAGTTGGACTATAAAGAAAGCTGAGTGCTGAAGAATTGATGCTTTTGAACTGTGGTGTTGGAGAAGACTCTTGAGAGTCCCTTGGACTGCAAGGAGATCCAACCATTTCATCCTAAAGGAGATCAGATCTGGGTGTTCATTGGAAGGACTGATGCTGAGGCTGAAACTCCAATACTTTGGCCACCTGATGCAAAGAGCTGACTCATTGGAAAAGACCCTGATGCTGGGAAAGTTTGAGGCAGGAGAAGAAGGGGATGAGAGAGGATGAGATGGTTGGATGGCATCATTGACTCAATTGACATGTGTTTGAATGGACTCCAGGAGTTGGTGATGGACAGGAAGGCCTGGCAGGCTGCGCTTCATGGGGTCTCAAAGAGTCGGACACGACTGAGCGACTGAACGGAAGCACAAACATATCTGCCCATAAAATAAATTCAAGATGAAAACATAAAAAATGTTAATTGTGTTTATCTCTAAAGAAGTCATAGGTGTATATTATTTACCACAGCTTTCTGTATTATTTTTTCTATACTATGTATATTCTGGCATAATTTTTAAGTAAAAAATTATTTATTATGTTTAGTCAACATGTAATATTATACACATTTAGTCTGTACAAGCATGTTTTATATGCATATTTTCACAATTGTGAAATATAAACAATTTGGCATCACATTTTAGGGCTTTCCAAATGGCACTACTGGTAAAGAACCTGCTTGCCAATGCAGGAGACATAAGAGACACAGGTTCGATCCCCGGGTGAGGAAGACCCCCTGGAGGAGGGCATGGCAACCCCCTCCAGTATTCCTGCTCAGAAAATCCCATGGACAAAGGAGCCTGGCTGGCTATGGTCCATAGGGTCACAAAGATTCAGACACGACTGAAGCAACGTAGCACACATATCACATTTTATAGCTGAGTAAAGTAAGTTAAAGAAGATAACACTTACATGGAATAATATTTGTCCTTTTAGAAAGTTGGTTGAAGTTTCAATGCAAAGTATTGGTATATAATGAAAACATAAAGTAAAATTATATGTAAAATATTCAACAGGGCACTGGGTTTTTCATATTTCCATAAAAATAATTTCTTTCTTAAAAGTCAATTTTGTTATAACAAGAAAAAAGCTCTTCATGAATCAACAGCAAGATGACATAAAAAATAATTGCTTATCAATATAGGATAGAGAACATTAGAGGGAGAAATGACCATTTATAAAAGAAAGAATGGCAGTAGAGGTCCAGTTTTTGTGTTACTGTATATGATGGATGAGTTAATTCCTCTGACTAATGAACCAAGTCCTTCTCTTGGCCAGAACTAATGAACTAGGATGTTTTGCAGACTCAATATTGTAAAGTATCCACTCCTCTGAAATAGACATGGGCCTTGATGACAGCTATCATATGTTAAATAATGATCACGGTGGAACCTTCCCTGAAGTCACTCGTCTTTTTCTCCTTTTTTCTTAAAGGTGTTTGAACCTCATGGATGGAGGATATTAATGAAATATTACTAGCAGACCACTAAAGATTACCTAGTTTCAGAAGCATGAGATTTCTTTGTCATTTGGAGGATCATTATTAAAATTAGGAATGCAGCTTGACAATATTATTTATGTAATTTGACTCTACACAAATGATGGTAGTATTATATGGCATGCTCTTCTATATAAAGGAGAAAGTAGAATTGTAGAGTAATCCCAAAAGATAAAGTCTCTGAGAAATATGGAAGTGGAAGGGATACCAGGACACCTGATGAATGTGACAGTATTTGAAACTTAAACATGATTCACAAATTTTTCTTAGCACTCACAGGGGGAATTTCAATATCACAGAAACCTGGACAAGGAATGTCCCTTTTGTCAATATTGCGTTTTATTATCCATGCATAATCTTTCTACTACTGGAATAATGAAAAGAGGATAAGCAATGTTACTAATAAAACTTTTATTGATTTATTATTGTTTATTTATATTATCCAGGTTTCAGAAAATTGTCCTGCTTTAAACTGCTGCTAAAACTCTTGTGTCAAATTCCAAAAGAACTCCTATCTATTTGCATTTGACATCATAAGGCAGCCAGTCAAAAAAAAAGGAAAAAAATCAGAGGATTTAGGGCATATAGTGCAGCACGGTGAAGTGTTTAGAGCAATTTCTGTATTGTTTTTCAGCATATGCAAATATCCTTTCCCAGCTGAAAGAATAAAAAATTACCTAATAAATACAGGACTTGTATGCTTGGCATTCTTCTTAAATTTCATGAACAATAACTCATGTAATCCTCAAAAAATCTCATTAAGAATTTCTAAATTGTGGTGCCCATTTTAAAGATGAGAAAATAAGATACCAAAAGAGACTGATAAATTTGCCATTATACAGTTGGAAGTGGCTGATCAGGATTCAGTTCAGTCACTCAGTCCTGTCCGACTCTTTGCAATCCCATGGACTGCGGCATACCAGGCTTCACTGTCTGTTACCAATTCCCAGAGTATACTCAAACTCATGTCCACTGAGTCGGTGATGCCATCTAATCATCTCAGCCTCTGTCGTCCCCTTCTCCTCCTGCCTTCAAACTTTCCCAGCATCAGAGTCTTTTCCAGTGAGCCAATTCTTTTCATTAGGTGGCCAAAATATTGGAGTTTCAGCTTCAGCATCAGTCCTTCCAATGAATATTCAGTACTGATTTCCTTTAGGATGAACTGGTTGGATCTCCTTGCCATCCAAGAGGATCTTGAGAGCCCTTTCCAACACCACAGTTCAAAAGCATCAATTCTTCAGTGCTCAGCTTTCTTCACAGTCCAACTCTCACATCCATACATGACCACTGGAAAAACCATAGCCTTGACTAGACGGACCTTTGTTGGCAAAGTAATGTCTCTGCTTTTTAATATGCTGTCTGGGTTAATCAGAGTTTTTCTTACAAGGAGCAAGCATCTTTTAATTTCATGGCTGCAGTTACCATCAAAAACAAAGGTGATTTATCTAAACAAACATGTTTTAGCTTAATACACATTACCTGGAAGAAAGTGTTCCCAGAGGTGAGCCATTATGTATAATTTAAACTGGTAGGTAGAGAAACCAGAGATCAAATTGCCAATATCTGTTGGATCATAGGAAAAGCAAGGGTTCCAGAAAAAAAAAAAAAAAAACATCTATTTTGCTTTATTGACTATGTCAAAGCCTTTGACTGTGTGGATCACAATAAACTGTGGAAAATTCTTAAAGAGGTGGGAATACCAGACAGACCACCTTACTTGCCTCCTGAGAAACCTGTATGCAGGTCAAGAAGCAACAATTGGAACCAGACATGGAACAATGGACTGGTTTCAAATTGGGAAAGGAGTATGTCAAGGCTGTATATTATCACCCTATTTATTTAACATATGCAGAGTTCATCAGGCAAAATGTCAGTCTAGCTGAAGCACAAGCTGGAATCAAGATTGCTGGGAGAAATGTCAATATCCTCAGATATGCAGATGACACCACCCTTATGGCAGAAAGAAAAGAGAAACTGAAAAGCCTCCTGATGAAAGTGAAAGAGGAGAATGAAAATGTTGAATTGAAACTCAACATTCAAAAACAAAGATCATGGCATCTGGTCCCATCATTTCATGGCAAATAGATGGAGAAACAATGGAAACAGTGACAGACTTTATTTTTCTGGGCTCCCAAATCACTGCAGATGGTGATTTGCAGCCATGAAATTAAAAGACATTTGCTCCTTAGAAGAAAAGTTATGACCAACCTAGACAGCACATTAAAAAGCAGAGACATTACTTTGTCCACAAAGGTCTGTATAGTCAAAGCTATGGTTTTTCCAGTATTCATGTGTGGATGTGAGAGTTGGACTATAAAGAAATCTGAGTGCCAAAGAATTGATGTTTTTGAACTGTGGTGTTGGAGAACACTCTTGAGAGTCCCTTGGACTGCAAGGAGATCCAACCAGTCCATCCTAAAGGAAATCAGTCCTGAATATTCATTGGAAGGACTGATGCTGAAGCTGGAATTACAATACTTTGGCCACCCGCTGTGAAGAACTGACTCATTTGAAAAGCCTCTGATTCTGGGAAAGATTGAGGATGGGAGGAGAAGGGGGGTGGACAGAAGATGAGATGGTTGGATGGCATCACCAACTGGATGGACATGAGTTTGAGCAAGCTCCAGGTGTTGGTGATGGACAGGGAAGCCTGGCGTGCTGCAGCCCTTGCTGGTGCAGAGTGGGACAGAACTGAGTGACTGAACTGAGTGCAGCTGTCACTGATCAGAGTTACAGCCACGCAATATGGCTTCAAAGCCATTGCTGTTAATCATTAGTCTTTGGTGTTGTCCCTCTGGGTTTAATAACATCCTAATCAAATCAACTACTGGCAGAATATCCTGGATTTCAACCCCAATCCTATCATTTACTAGCAAACAGTGGGTAAGTTCCTTTAGTTTCTATTAGTCCCAGTTTCTGTGTGCATAAAATACACATCATGGCATTGACCTAATTAACATGTTATATGGATAAATGGAATAATGTAGGGACTCTGTTTTTCTTCTCTTCTTTTTTTTTTTCTCCAGTTTTGGAAGAACTGGAAGAAAGGAAAATGGAAAATCAAATCCTGTCACCTAGATCTCCCCCGCCCCCCACCCATATCTCAACCTGTCATTGTTCTTGTTTCACTGATTATCAGATATTTTCCTTAATTGGATAGCTCTTAAAGTGGTGAGCCTGTCTATTTTTCTGGCTTCCCAGGTTGCACTAGTGGTGAAGAACCCACCTGCCATTGCAGGAGACATAAGAGGGGTGGATTCAATCCTTGGATCCGGAAGATCCCCTGGAGGAGGGCATGGCAGCCCACTCCAGTATTCTTGCCTGGAGAATCCCATGGACAAAGGAGGCTGGCGGGCTGCAATCCATAGTGTCTTCAAAGAGTCAGATGTGACTGAAGAGATTTAGCATGCATGCACATCTATTTTTCAGAGAGTTGACAGAATAGCATCTTTAGTTAATATGACATAGAATAATTGCAATAAATAAGAATCTAAGCAGAAAACTATTATTCTGGGATCACTACACAAGAGTGAGCCGAGGTGGGAATTAAGATGCCATTACTAACACATGTTCAAACACAAACACTGGCACCTGATTCCTATGCTTGGGGCTGCTTTGTCAGTTTTTTGGCTGTCCTCCTAGAAAAACTGAGGAGCTACCCCCTACATTTTTTCTTTGGACAATCTCCCCCACTTATGTATGAAACAGAATAATTAAAACGATCAAGGCAGTAATTTCCCCACCCTCTCAGATTTGTGAGGATGCTCTCAGCTTTATAGACAAATAAGGGAAGAGCATTTTGATTTTCTACATTCTTCCCAATTGTCTTTCACTTTTTAGCTTCCCTGGTGGCTCAGAGGGTAAAGCGTCTGCCTACAATGCGGGAGACCTGGGTTCGAGTCCTGGGTTGGGAAGATCCCCTGGAGGAAGAAATGGCAACCCACTCCAGTACTCTTGCTTGGAAAATCCCACGGATGGAGAAGCCTGTAGGCTATAGTCTATGGTAGGCTACAGTCTACGGGGTTGCAAAGAGTCGGACACAGCTAAGCGACTTCACCTTCACTTCACTTTTTAGTTTCATCTCAATGCTCACCTATTTTCTTAGTAATCAATGAATCTCTCTCATTACTGAGCAAAATTCAGAAATTGCTAAGTTAGTTTCAGCTTTTATACATCCTATACTGGCTTTCTGGACCGATTCTCAATTGATTATACATTCTCTACTGTTGATTTAACATTGTGCCTTTTCTTTTAATAAACTAGTCTCTTCAAAATGCTTTTTTTTTTTTTAAGAAAAACATGTTTCACTAACATATCAATTGTAACAAGGAATTTTAATAATTTATCTCCTATTTACAGGCAAGACTGTCTTCTTTATGTGTTCTCTCTCCAATTTGTTATGCTTCCTATCACTATTCATCTATTTTATTGATACATTTTCTTCATTATTTCTTAAAGACAATACATCCTTGGTCTCTAACTGATGACATATTTAGAAAATTTATGCTATTGTTTTATTGTCTTGTGTATTTCTTCCTTCACAAGATAGGGTGAATTGGGTGGTTTAAAAAAATTGTATTCTTACCTTGCCCAATCCTATAGTGTTATATCCTGTTTCAAGAAACACTGACACAGCTGATTTACTTGTTTCATAAGTCTTGTTCTTTTGCTGGTCATTCTCTATTCTTCTCTACTCTTCAGGTAAACCACATCAGTATACAGATTGCCCAAATTATTTGTACACTTGCATTTCCTCTTTGTCACTCTCTTAAAACAATAGCACATATATTTATTTTCTTAATATATTTATAGGCATATCAAATTGATAATAGCTGTTTTTAATTTTAGAATTTTTATTTACTATTGTGATGCTTAAAATTAATAAAGTAGTAAAATTCTCCATTATTTTTAGATAGGCCTAACTTGTATTCATTTTCTACTGTGAGTTTTATAGCATTTTTTACCAACTTTCATGTGAAATGCTTACCTATAAAATTTCATAAAAGTAAAGTTCAAAAATAGCATGAAATCAAATGTAGTTAACTTGACAAGTAGCTTGTTAGATATGTACACTCATTCTGGTCATTCTTTAGCTATAAATTTTATTTATGGTTTTGAAGTTATAATTATTATAAAAGTTATTTTATAATTAGTAATAAGCAACATTGAGTCAAACATCAGAGTTATTTGGAGATTCTGTCCACCTCTCAATTATGTACCTGCATGGACATTGTCTTCTATTTGAGTACGAAAAAAGATTTCAGTGCTCTAACCACTGGAGAATATTTTATTCATTATGTGACTCTTTGGTGCACATATAATCAAGTGTTTTTCTAAAGACGGTCAGGTATATGTGGTTTGCCCTATCAGTGATTTAACCACAATTCTGTAATTAATCACAGCTTCCCACACGGCCAGTGGTAGACAATCTGCCTGCCATGCAGGCGATCTGAGTTCAATCCATGAGTTGGGAAGATCCCCTAGAGAAGGAAACACGGGGTCTCAAAGAGTCTGACAGGACTTCGGCAACTGAGTATGCAATACTATAATTAATCATGTTTTACACTGATGTTAATATATGATGTCCTATTTTTAACTATAGAGCATTGGTAATAATAGTGTTTAAAATTCAAATATTTTGTTTTACTGTTCTACTGTATGACATTCTTTGATAACTACACAATTTATTCGTTAAAAGAAGTAACACAGCTATCATAAAAATAATCCCTCTGTGAGTGCTATGAGAAAATAAATGTGTTTAATTGATCAGTAAATTAATGACCACACATTTTCTGCAAAGAATGATAAGAAAAAAAGCAAAAGACAACAACCAGCAGAAAAGCAATCTGTGCAGCTCTGTGACTCTGTTTACCTTCCTGTAATACAGATACCTTACTGTATTCCTCTCCTAGGCACTAAGATTGCACTAGTTATGGCGGCCTCTTAGATATGCTTTGATGTTTTGCTGAGTGACTACTTTGTAGAAAATCCTTTTATTCTTGAACAAACAAACCTTAAACTAGTCAGACCCAATCACACTTTTTATATTTTCCCTTGCTGCTGCTGCTGCTGCTAAGTCGCTTCAGTCTGTGTCCGACTCTGTGCGATCCCATAGACGGAAGCCCACCAGGCTCCCCCGTCCCTGGGATTCTCCAGGCAAGAACACTGGAGTGGGTTGCTGTTTCCTTCTCCAATGCATGAAAGTGAAAAGTGAAAGGGAAGTCGCTCAGTCGTGTCCGACTCTTAGCGACTCCATGGACTGCAGCCTACCAGGCTCCTCCGCCCATGGGATTTTCCAGGCAAGAGTACTGGAGTGGGGTGCCATTGCCTTCTCTGATATTTTCCCTTAATAGACTTTAATTCTCTTTCTCCCAGAGCCTTCAAGAGACAGCTGGGTACTCCAGGTATTTTTTCCTCATTCACATTTTAATTAATGAATTTTGTTGTTTAGTCACTAAGTCATGCCCAACTCTTGAGGCCCCATGGACTGTAGCCTGCCAGGCTCCTCTGTCCATGGGATTTCCCAGACAAGAATACTGGTGTGGGTTGCCATTTCCTTCTCCAGGGAATCTTCCTGATCCAAATATTGAACCTGGGCCTCCTGCATTGCAAGTGGATTTTTTTAAACAACTAAGCCACCAGGGAAGCCCAAAGTAATAAAGAAGTTTCTTTAAAAGTCAGTAGTAAATTTTCCTCTCATTAATACATCTCTTCTCACCTATTCTGGAATTTGGGATCTGTAATTGCAAAAACAAACTCATCATCAAAGTAGTCATGTCAGTAAACATTTTGATATTTTGAGTCATATCAGGTACAGGTGTTACATATATGATCAAACCTAAAATTATCTTAGTTGTCTCAGTCCTGGATGGCTTTCTCTTTTCTTTAACTATTATAATACAAAAGAATCCATTGGTAATAAAATATTTTTTAACAAAGTTATTAATGGAAAGATAATATGAATTAATCATTTTTATAACTCCTATCTTCCTAGTCTCTTTACATTGCTGCAAGCAATTATATAAGGAATTCTGGAATTCCTATTCTCTGGAACACTGAATAGGTAAAAGATTATAAAATCTATAGGAAATGGAGCATTGAGAGATAGATAAGAGTTGGTGAAGTAATCAGGTAGTTAGGAAAACACAAGGGAAATACTGTTCAAATTAATAAGTAATTTTCAGAAAGCAGTAATTTATGGATATAATTTTCATCATAACTAGGATGAATCAACTAAGGAAAATCACCTGAATATTTCTTTTAAGTTTATCAAATCAGAGAATGAAGTGAATTTGAAAGAAAAAGACTACCTTATGAAATGGGCAAACTACAGTTTAATAACTGGTTTTTTTTTTTTTAAACCATGTTAAGTTTAAGAATGATATTTGTATTTGCAAATAGTTTAAAGGAACAATATTTTGTCACTTCTGAAACTTAATGAAGCTTAAATCGATTGATCATATATGTTTAGGTTTTTTTCTGGACTCTGAATTATACTCTATTGATCCGTATGTGTATCTTATACTAATATCACATTATTTTGATTACTGAAGCTTAATAGTAAGATTTAATATTGGATATGAATATCTTCCAGTATTTTTTATCATTTTTAAAAATATTGGTTGGCTATCCAGGCCCCTTTTGTTCTGTATGAATTTGAGGACTAACTTTTCAATTTCTGATAACAGTTGTTAGTCTAGAGTGAGCAATAGGCATCAGATAAGGATGGGAGTGAGTTTTCATCCAAATACTCCATTGTCACTTTTTCAGTTTTGTTCACCACCAACATAAAATGTGAATACTCACATACTCCTAAAGCTACGCTTGTACATACAGTTGCTAAATATTCAATATCCAACCAGTTGGCGAGGTAAGTGGGAAGGTATCGTATAGGAATAGGAGATTTAAAAAAAAAAAAAAAAGGACTATTATGGGATTATACAAAATCATGTGTGTGAAACCTTTGAAAATTGTAAAGCACCATAGAATTTAAAGAATCTTTCATTCAATTAAAAATATATGCATGGTTCTCTAGAGAATCTGATGGAGTTTGAAGTTCTTTCTGAACAACATACTGTCGGAAGGGTCATCGCTCCACCTGGCATAAGGTGTCAGTATAAAAGGACTTCCTCCTATCCCTCTGCGTCCTCACTGTTACACGTGACTCCTAGCGGTGTACCCTCCAAATGGGTAGAGTGGGCAGGGGACTGGTTAGTGTGTAAGGGAAAGGGTTAGGAATGATGTTTCTCACGTAAGACTATAGCTCTCATAGCTGGGAGACAACCTTTAAGATCTTAGATTTTTTTTCATCTAAATACTTACACTGAATATGATATAAAATGTTCCTTCCTTTGAGAGGAGGAAGAACATGAGAGAATGCTTTAGAAAGGGCTTCAGTCTTAATGATGGGATTCTGAGAAGTCTCCACTCATGGGCTATAATTTCCAGATAGTTTTCCAATGGAATGAAGGTGATAACACTTTATTAAAAAAAATATCCATTTTATGGTTATTTTCATGGGAAAGTTGAGAATGTTATACTATGCATGTCTACACTGCTAACCTACTAAGTAAAAAGCACATAAATATTTTGTTTCTTGGGGATGGGAAGCAACATGTGAAACATGAATATTGCTATTAAATTAGTTATTAGATATTATTCAAAAGTTGAAATGGTTGAATAAAATATAAAATTTATTGATTTGAATATATGTAGGACAATTTCCAAGTACTATGATTATGTAGAATAATCAATTAGCTAAGCAATATTTTCATGTCGAATTATAATATTTTAGTCTGTTGAAAATTAAACTTATAAATCTCTTCTTTTAAATAAAGATATCACTGGGCTTTAAAACTATCATTATCCTGAGTAGATTCTTATAGGGAAAAAAATTATTCTTTTATTTCATTTCAAATAATTATTGTATTTAGAAACAGAAATGGGGGTAGATAAAACTAAAGAAAAGGGTTGGCTTATATATTACAGAGGAAAATATCTGATTTAAAAGTATACCTTAAAGAAGTCACAAAATGATGGTTTGGAGGATTATGTTTTTCTTTTTTTAATAGACAAAGATAAGAAGTATAATCAAAGATAAGGTCATCATATCCAAACAGATAAGATTATTCTATCACTCAAAATCATCATATCCAAACAATTAGATAAGATTATTCTATAATTCAAAAGACCTCATTTTTCCACAGCTCAAATTATTATATTTTTCTTCTTAAATTTTATTGCAAAAAATAAGTTTATTCAGGTATTACAAATTTGCTTTATTCCATTTAAAATTTACATATTTTAGTTCATCCTTGTAGTGATTGTTTGTATTTGAAATGTCCAATGTTAGCATTTTATTTTAAAATAATGTCAAATACTATATGTTCCTATTCTCTGAGTGAACATAAGTAAAAAACAGTAAGCCTAGGCATGAGATTCTTATACCTTTGAAGAACTCTCCCACATTGAGGGAAGGTTTATTCCTAGGCATTTTATTTTTGTTGCAATCGTGAATGGGATTTTTTCATTAATTTTTCTATCTGAATGTTTATTATTAATGTATAGGAAAGCCAGCTGGCTGCACGGGTGCAGGAGGGCCAAGAGGAGCTACTCCATGTTCAAGGTCAGGAGGGGTGAACTCATCCAAGGTAAGGAGCAGTGGCCGTGCTTTGCTGGAGCAGCCATGAAGAGATACCCCACGTCCAAGATAAGAGAAACCCAAGTAAGATAGTAAGTGCTGTGACAGGGCATCAAGAGGGCAGACACACTGAAACCATAATCACAGAAAACTAGCCAATCTGATCACATGGACCACAGCCATGCCCTGTGGGGCCATCCAAGATGGACAAGTCTTGTGGAGAGGTCTGAAAGAATGTGGTCCACTGGAGAAGGAAATGGAAAACCACTTTAGTATTCTTGCCTTGAGAACCCCATGAACAGTATGAAAAGGCAAAATGATAAGATACTGAAAGAGGAACTCCCCAGGTCAGTAGGTGCCCAATATGCTACTGGAGATCAGTGGAGAAAAAACTCCAGAAAGAATAAAGGGATGGAGCCAAAGCAAAAATAATACCCAGTTGTGGATGTGACTGGTGATAGAAGCAAGGTCTGATGCTGTAAAGAGCAATATTGCCTAGGAACATGAAATGTTAGGTCCATGAATCAAGGCAAATTGGAAGTGGTCAAACAGGAGATGGCAAGAGTGAACGTCCACATTCTAAGAATCAGCGAACTAAAATGGACTGGAATGGGTGAATTTAACTCAGATGACCATTATATCTACCATTGTGGGCAGGAATCGCTCAGAAGAAATGGAGTAGCCATCATGGTCAACAAAAGAGTCCAAAATGCAGTACTTGGATGCAATCTCAAAAATGACAGAATGACCTCTGTTTGTTTCCAAGGCAAACCATGCAATATCACAGTAATCCAAGTCTATGCCCCAATCAGTAACGCTGAAGAAGCTGAAGTTGAACAGTTCTATGAAGACCTACAAGACTTTTTAGAACTAAAACCCCCAAAATATGTCCTTTTCATTATAGGGGACTGGAATGCAAAAGAAGGAAGTCAAGAAACACCTGGGTTAACAGGCAAATTTGGCCTTGGAGTACAGAATGAAGCAGAGGAAAGGCTAATAGAGTTTTGCAAAGAGAACACACTGGTCATAGCAAACATCCTCTTCCAACAACACAAGAGATGACTCTATACATGGACATCAGCGATCAATGCAAGGAAATAGAGGAAAACAACAGAATGGGAAAGACTAGAGATCACTTCAAGAAAATTAGAGATACCAAAGGAACATTTCATGGAAAGATGGGCTTGATAAAGGACAAAAATTGTATGGACCTAACAGAAGCAGAAGTTATTATGAGGTGGCAAGAATACACAGAAGAACTGTACAAAAAAGATCTTCATGACTCAGATAATCATGAAGATGTGATCACTCACCTAGAGCCAGACATCCTGGAATGTGAAGTCAAGTGGGCCTTAGAAATCATCACTATGAACAAAGCTAGTGGAGGTGATGGAATTCCAGTTGAGCTGTTTAAAATCCTCAAAAATGATGCTGTGAAAGTGCTACACTCAATATATCAGTAAATTTGGAAACCTCAGCAGTAGCCACAGGACTGGAAAAGGTTAGTTTTCATTCCAGTCCCAAAGAAAGGCAATGCTAAAAAATGCTCAAACTACAGCACAATTGCACTCATCTCACATGGTAGTAAAGGAATGCTCAAAATTCTCCAAGCCAGGCTTCAGCAATATGTGAACTGTGAACTTCCAGATGTTCAAGCTGGTTTTAGAAAAGGCAGAGGATCCAGAGATCAAATTGCCAATATCCACTGGATCATGGAAAAAGCAAGAGAGTTCCAGAAAAACATCTATTTCTGCTTTATTGACTATGCCAAAGCCTTTGACTGTGTGGATCACAATAAACTGTGGACAATTCTGAAAGAGCTGGGAATGCTAGACCACCTGACCTGCCTCTTGAGAAACCTATATTCAGGTCAGGAAGCAACAGTTAGAACTGGACATGGAACAACAGACTGGTTCCAAATAGGAAAAGGAGTACGTCAAGGCTATATATTGTCACCCTGCTTATTTAACCTCTATGCAGAGTACATCATGAGAAACACTGGGCTTGAAGAAACACAAACGGAATCAAGATTGCTGGGAGAAATATCAATACCTCAGATATGCAGATGACACCACCCTTATGGCAGAGAGTGAAGAGGAACTAAAAAGCCTCTTGATGAAAGTGAAAGAGGAGAGTGAAAAGTTGGCTTAAAGCTCCACATTCAGAAAACGAAGATCATGGCATCTGGTCCCATCACTTCAGGGCAAATAGATGGGGAAACAGTGGAAACAGTGTCAGACTTTATTTTTGGGGGGCTCCAAAATCACTGCAGATGGTCATTGCAGCCATAAAATTAAAAGGCTCTTACTCCTTGGAAGAAAAGTTATGACCAACCTAGATAGTATATACAAAAGCAGAGACATTACTTTGCCAACAAAGGTGTGTCTAGTCAAGGCTATGGTTTTTCCCGTGGTCATGTATGGATGTGAGAGTTGGACTGTGAAGAAAGCTGAGCGCTGAATTGCTGCTTTTGTACTGTGGTGTTGGAGAAGACTCTTGAGAATCCCTTGGACTGCAAGGAGATCCAACCAGTCCATTCTAAAGGAGATGAGTCCTGGGTGTTCATTGGAAGGACTGATGCTGATGCTGAAACTCCAATTCTTTGGCCACCTCATGAGAAGTTTTGTCTCATTTGAAAAGACCCTGTTGCTGGGAGGGATTGGGGGCAGGAGGAGAAGGGGATGACAGAGGGTGAGATGGTTGGATGGCATCACCAACTCAATGGACATGAGTTTGGGTGAATTCTGGAAGTTGGTGATGCACAGGGAGGCCTGGCTTGCTGCAATTCATGGGGTGGCAAAGAGTCAGACACGACTGAGCGACTGAACTGAACTGATAGGAATACAAATGATTTCTTTGTTTTAATTTTGCATCCTGTGACTTTACTATATTAACTGATTAACTCAAGTAATTTCCTGGTGGTATCCTTAGGGCTTTCTATGTGTAGTATTTGGGCTCCCCAGGTGACGCTAGTGGTAAAGAACCCTGCTGCCAAAGCAGGAGACATAAGAGATGTGGGTTTGATCCCTGGGTTGGGAAGATCTCCTGGAACAGGAAATGGCAACCCACTCCAGTATCCTTGCCTGGAGAATCCCATGGACAGAGAAACTTGGTGGGGTACAGTCCATAGGGTCGCAAAGAGTTGGACATGACTGAAGCTGCTTAGGACAACACACATGTATAGTATCATGTCATCTGCAAACAGTGAGTTTTACTTCTTCTTTTTCAATCTAAATTCCTTGCATTTTTATTTCTTCTATGATGCCATGGCTAGGACTTAAAAAAAAAAAAAAACCTGTATTGAATAATAATGGTGAGAGTGGGGACCCTTGTCTTATTCTTGATCTTTCAGGAAATGCTTTCCATTTTTCACCACTGAGAATAATATTTACTGGGGGTTTGTCATATATGGTATGTTGAGGTCATCATCATCATCGTTTAGTTGTGTCCGACTCTTGCAACCCCATGGATGTGGAAGATGGATGGGCAAGGATACTGGAGTGGGTTGTCATTTCCTTCTCCAGGGGAACTTCCCAACCCAGGAATCAAACCCAGGTCTCCTGCATTGCAGGCAGATTCTTTACTGAATGAGCTTCGAGGGAAGCCCTATGTTGAGGTAGGTTCCTTCTTTACCCATTTTCTGGGTTTTGAACTTTGTCAAAGCTTTTTCTTAATAAATATTGTACATATATGCATACATATGCATAAGTATCTTACTTTATGTTGCTACTTTAGATGATATTTTTAAATTTATGTTTGCTGCTTTATGTTTCTATTATATGTAATCCTATTGAACTCTGTGTAGGAATCAATCTTTTTTTGTTTGTTTATTTAGTTATCTGGTGACTGAAAAATGAAAATTTCTTTCTTTTAGCCTTTAAATATCCTTTATTTATCCTGCTTTATTTTACTACCCATAATTCTTACCCAGACTGAATACAATAGTACCAGCCAATGTGAATGCATATTTTGTTAACTTTTTTTAAAGGAATACTATCTGTTTTACTATTAATATGATGCTTGGATACATTATAGAAAAATAGACTTTATCTTTTAAAGAAGTTCTCTTGTGGTTTTAGTGTATTAATGCACATTGTCATGAAAGAGTTTTTGGATTTAAAAATGATCTTTTATAAATTTTTAAAACTAATTTAATTGGTTGACATAAATCACTCACAAACTCAAATTTACCATTTTAAGTCATTTATGCAATCGTGGGATCAATTCTACTCATTCCTAATAGTTCTTTTCTTTCTTTTTTTTTAACCATAATTTTATCATTGATAGTATGACCAGGAAACATGACTTTACATTCTTCCATTTGAAATGATCTCCCCTAACCATAGATACCACTTTGTTATATTAAATATCTGGACTTTTTCATGATCAACTCAAAATGTATTCGTCAAAAGGAGAAATTGTATGGAAACCGCTTTGTTGATCTTGTCTTTCTAGGTGTTCTGCCATTCTCTTTCGGTAAAAATGCCCCCTAAAAACCCAGATAGGGACTATTTTAAACTTTGAGGCTCATACAATCCCTGTCTCAATTTCTCAAGTCAGTTGTTGCAGTACAAAAGCAGGCACAGACAGTATGGTAAATGAGGATGGCTGTGTTCCAATAAAACCTTATTATGGACACTGAAGCAATCAGTGGCAGAACTGAAGAGAGAAATAGACCATTCAACACAACAGTTGTAGATTTCAATATGAGACTTCCGATAATGAATAGAACATTTACACAGAACATCAGGAGGAAACTGGGGACTTGATCAACACTATAAACCAACTATACGTAATAGACGCACAGAATACTCACAGAGCAATTGAAAAATACATCTTTATCTCAAGTGCACATGTAACCTTTTACAGGATAGACCATATGGTAGACAATAAAACAATTCTCAATACATTTTAAAAGAGTGAAATCATACAAAGTATGTTTTATGGCCACAATGGAATGAAAGTAGAAATTAATAGCAGAAGGAAAACTGGGAAATATGGGATAATTAAGAAACACCATTTTAAAAACAATGGGTCAAAGAAGAAATCACTGGAAAAGTTAGAAAATATTTTTATATGCATGAAAATAAAATCACAATACAACAACAAAATTTATGGGATGCAACAAAAACATTATTCAGAGAGAAATGTATAGCTATAAATGCCTACATTATAAAATAAACATTCTAAACCAGTAACCTAATTTTTTTTTATCTTGAGCTAGAAAAATAATAGCAAAGTAAACCCAAAGCAAGTTGAAGGAAGGAGATAATAAAAATCAGAGTAAGCAAAAGGAAAAATATAAAAGAAACAAAAATAAAACATGAAACCAAATAATTTTTTAAATAAAACTGATAAGCTGCTAGTAAAACTGGAAAGAAGAGAATATATAAAAAACTAAAAACAGAAATGAATGCAGAAACATTACTATGACCCTACAGAATTTTTTATAAAAAGAGATCATCTAGATGATAGAAAAGCACTTAGAAACATGCAAATTACCAATTCAGACTCAAATAAAAAAAATCTTAGCACACCTATGTTAAGTAAAGAGATTAAGTAATTAAAAATCTAAAAAGAAATGTCTAAGACCAAGAGGTTCCAATGGGTAGAATTCACTACTCATTGAATAAAGATCTATAAGGAAGAATTAACCCCAATCCTGCTCAAACTCTTTCCAAAAAATAAAAGGAGAGGAGACATTCCTAACACATTCTATGATGCTAGAATTACTCTGATACACAAAGTAATAAAACTGCAATCATACTTCTTATTAATGTAAGTACCCAAGTCTTCAAGAAAATAATTTAAAATAAAATTCAACAATATATTAAAAGGGGGATACATCTTAAACAATTATGATTTACCCAAGGTTCACAAAGCCCATTGAACAGAGGAAATTCAGTCAATTTAACACATCACATTAATAGATAAGGGAGGGGAATCACATGATCATCTCAACGAATGAATAAAAATAACTTTTCAAGATTCAGCACTCCTTTGTTTTAAAAAGCACTAAAAAAACTTAGAATAGTTTATCCTTAACATGATAAAGAGCATTCACCAAAAACACATAACTGACATCACATTTGGAAGGACAGAACTCTTTCCCCTAACATTATCAACAAGAAAAGCATGGCCATTTTCACCTATTACACATTGTACTGGAAGTTTCAGCAAGACCACATAATCAACTAAGAGACAGAAGGTCCACAGTGGAAAGGGAAAAATAAAGCCATTTTTATTCTCAAGATGACATAATTCTATATACAGAAAAACTTATAGAACCTCTTCCCCTACACGTACCAACAAACAGCCAGACATATACCTGAACTATTAGAACTATAATCAAATTCAGCAAAGTTGCCTCTACACTGTCAATGAAAAGCTGAAAAGGACATGAAGATTAAAAAATTCATTTATAATAGCATCAACAAGAATATTTTCTTGTTGTTTGGTCAGTACGTTGTGCCCAACTCTGTGACCCCATAGACCAGGTTTCTCTGTCCATGATGTTTCCCAGGCAAGTATCCTGGGATGCATTGCCAGAGGTGCTGGAGTAAGTGAATAATCAATTGAAAAGGAAAGACTATGGATGTTAATCTCATTCCACACACACACACACACACACACACAAACCTCACAATAAATCACAACAAAATAGAAGTTAAAATTTTAACAAACTACTAGAAGAAACAAAAGATAATTTTTTTCGGGGATAAATTTATTACAGTTCATGGAATTCTCCAGGCCAGAATACTGGAGTGGGTAGCCTTTCCCTTCTTCAAGGGGATCTTTCCAACCCAGAGATCAAACCAACATCTCCCACATTGAAGGTGGATTCTTTACCAGCTGAGCCACCAGGGAAGCCCAAATAGCTCTTATAATTTGTTAAAAAAAGACACTTTTATTAAAAAAATTTATGAAGGACTTGGACAGATATTTCTTCAAAGAAGATATGGAAGTGGTAAAGAGCTTGAACAAGTCTTTAAGATCATTGGATATTGTGTGAGTGTGCTCAGATGCAGTTGTGTCAAACTCTTTGCAACCCCGTGGACTGTAGCCCACCAGGCTTCTCTGTCCATGAGATTATCCCAGCAAGAGTACTGCTGTCAATCTCCATTTCATCCTCCAGGAGATCTTCCCTGATCCAGGAATGGGGCCCTCATTTCCTGTGGTTCCTGCATTGGCAGACACTTCTTTACTACTGAGACACCTGGGAAGGCCCAGGCACTATTTGAGGCCTTCCTAATCACTCTCCTTTCAAGGCCATGAAGCATTAGAAGCCACCTAGAGAGTAACTTGCTCCAACTCCTACAATCACAGAAAACGGCAGAGGGCACATGGTCCCCCACTTAGTCTCCTCTCCCCTTTCTTATGTACCCGTGTCCACACACAATAGATACTCGGGACTCACTTATAGCTGCTGGCTGGTTTCCAACAGCCTCATGCAATGGGTGTGCAGTGGAGAACTAGGCCTATTCAACATTTACTGCGGGTCCTTTGGATGTTGTTGTGTTATTGTTCAGTCATTCAGTTGTGTCAAACTCTTTGTGACCCCACAGACTGCAGCATGCCAGGGTTCCCAGTCCTTTACGGTTTCCTGAAGTTTGCTTCAAACTCACGGGCATTGAGTCAGTGATACCATCCAACCATCTCATCCTCTGTCATCCCCTTCTCCTCCTGCCTTCAAACTTTCCTAGGAACAGGGTCTTCTCCAGTGAGTTGCTTCTTTGCATCAAGTGGCCAAAGTATTGAAACTTCAGCATCAGTCCTTCTAATGAATATTCAGGGTTGATTTCCTTTACGATGGACTTGATTGACCTCTTCATTGTCTTAGGGATCCTTGAGTCTTCTCCAGCACCACAGTTCTAAAGCATCAATTCTTCAGTGCTCAGCCTTTTTTATTATCCAGCCCTAACATCTATAGATGACTATTGGAAAAACCATAGCGTTGATGATATGGACCTTGGTCAGAAAAGTAATGTCTCTGCTTTTTAATATGCTGTATAGGTTTGTCAGGGAAAGGAGTGCATCAAGGTTGTATATTGTCACTGTGCTTATTTAACTTATATGCAGAGTATAGCATGTGAAATGCTGGACTAGATGAAGCATAAGCTGGAATAAAATTTGCCGGGAGAAATATCAATAATCTCAGATACAAAGATGACACCACCCTATGGCAGAAAGCAAAGAACTAAAAAGCCTCTTGATGAAAGTGAAAGAAGAGAGTGAAAAGTTCAATTAAAATTCAACATACAAAAAACTAAGACCATGGCATCTGGTCCCATTACTTCATGGCAAATAGATGGAGAAACAATGGAAAGAGTTGAGAGACTTTATAGTTTTGGGGCTCCAAAATCACTGCAGATGGTGACTGCATCCATGAAATTAAAAGATGCTTGCTCCTTGGAAGAAAAGTTATGACCAACCTAGACAGCATATTAAAAAGCAGAGACGTTACTTTGCCAGCAAAGGTCTGTCTATTCAAAGCTATAGTTTTTCCAGTGGTCATGTATGGATCTGAGAGTTGGACTGTAAAGAAAGATGAGCACCAAAGAATTGCCAAACAAAGCTGATGCTTTTGAGCTGTGGTGCTGGAGAAGACTCTTGAGAGTCCCTTGGACTGCGAGGAGATCCAACCAGTCCATCCTAAAGGAAATGAGTCCTGAATATTCATTGGAAGGACTGATGTTGAAGCTGAAACTCCAGTACTTTAGCCGTCTGATGCAAAAAACTGACTCCTTGGAAAGACCCTGATGCTGGGAAAGATTGAAGGCAGGAGGAGAAGGGGACAACAGAGAATGAGATGGTTTGATGGCATCACCGACTCACTGGACATGAGTCTGAGCAAGCTTCAGGAGTGGTGATGGACAGGGAAGCCCGGTGTGCTGCAGTCCATGGAGTCGCAAAGAATCAGACACGACTGAACTGAACTGAACTGAGGCTTGTCACAGCTTTTCTTCCAAGGAGCGTCTTTTATTTTCATCGCTGCAATC
This sequence comes from Oryx dammah, assembly GCF_014754425.2. Taxonomy (NCBI): domain Eukaryota; kingdom Metazoa; phylum Chordata; class Mammalia; order Artiodactyla; family Bovidae; genus Oryx; species Oryx dammah. Next base: position 5,926,764 of record NW_024070189.1, read on the forward strand.
ACCATCTGGATTAATTTTGGAGCCCAAGATAATAAAGTCTGTCATTGTTTCAACTGTTTCTCCATCTATTGTTTTGTCAAGAATAAATACGTTTACATTTTCTTGGGGTGTAAACATATTTATTTCTCATCAATAGGGCTCAGTTTTAAATCAATCTTCCAATGACAAAATAAAGACAAAATTAATGTCTCCCTACCCATATAGCAAAAATGACAAAATGACAATAGATCGCTTAATTTGAGATGTTTATTTTAATGTTTTTCTTTTTAAAATGCTACATAGTCAAACAGATTTGGATTGGTCTTTTATGCATACGATTAATTCACAGTCAAACTCTCAATCCCTACTTGATGGCTAACTGGACACCATGGAAATGCAAATTAAAATCACAATGACTTTATCATTATGTATCACTTTATGTATCACATTATGTATGACTTTAATGAAAAAGGTAAAATAACAAGTATTAGTATGGATGTAGAGCAATCCCAATACTTTGCTATGGGGATTGTAAAAATGGAGCATCCACTTGAAGGCATCTCAGACAGTTAAGCATAGAAATAGCATAAGACAGCAATTCCATTCCAAGATATATACCCAAGGGAAGTGAAAATATATGTCTATAAATACACTAAAACTTGAACTGAAATCTTTACAGAAACTTTATTGATGATAACCAAAAAGTGGAAACAGTATTCATCAGTTCATGGCTGGAAAATACATTGTGGTATACATCTGTGTATTCAGACACTGGAATATTATGCAGCCATTACAAGGGTCAGTATTGATACATTCTACAAGAGGGAAACAAAAGCATTCCATTAAGTGAAAGAATCAGACATAAATGTCACATGTGGCATTGTTCTTTTATGTAGTATATTCAGAATAGACAAACCATAAAGACTGAAAGCAGATTAGAGATTACCAAGGGATGGGTGGAAAGAGAAATGAGAAGTGATTACTTAATAGGTACAGGGTGTTTTTCTGAGGTGATGGAAATTTTAAAATAGGCAATGTTGCAAATATACTGTATGCTGCTGAATTGTACAATTTGAAACGGTTAGCTGTGTATTTTATGCTTTTTTTAAATTTTATATTGGAACATAATTGATTTACAATGCTGTGGTAGTTTCAAGTGTGCGGCAGAGTAATTCAGACATAGTAATACATATACATACATACACACACGTAACCATTCTCTTTCAAATTCTTTTCCCATTTAGATTTTTGCAGAATTCCCTGTTCTATGTAGCAGATCCTTGTTCTAAATACAGCTTTAAAATACTGATATTTAAATGTTAAATATTAAAATATTTTACAAATATTAAATATTAACATTTAAATATTAAAATATAAATATTTAAAAATACTGAATCAATCTCAAACTCTCTATCTTGTCCCCACATCCTTCCCCCTTGGTAACCATAAAGGCAATCTCTAAGTTTTTGAGTTCATTTCTGTTTTGTAAATAAGTTTATCTGTATCATACTTTTTAGATTCCACATACAAACAATATCCTATGATATTTGTCTTTCTCTGTCCGAGTTACTTCACTTAGTATGACAATCTCCAGATTATTCCATGTTGCTGTAAATGGCATAACTTTGTTCTTTTAATGACTGAGTAATAATCCATTGTACATACGTACCACATATTCTGTACCCATTCCTCTGTTGATGGACATTAAGGTTAATTCCATATCTTGGCTTTGTAAAAAGTGCTGTAGTGAACATTGGGGTGCATGTACACTTTCAAATTATATTTTTCTCCAGATATACACTTAGGTATGAGATTTCTGGATCGTATGGTATCTTTATTTTTATTTGTCTAGAAACTCTCATAAAATTGTCTACAGTAACTGTATCAATTTATATCCTCACCAACAGTGTAGGAGTGTTCAGTCGCTTAGTTGTGTCCAACTATTTGCGACCCCATGGGCTACAGAACCGGAGAAGGCAGTGGCACCCCACTCCAATACACTTGCCTGGAAAATCCCACCGATGGAGGAGCTGGGTGGGCTGCCATCTATGCGGTCGTACAGAATGGGACACAACTGAAGCGACTTAGCAGCAGCAGCAGCAGCAGGACTCCAGAATGCCAGGCCTCCCTGTCCAACAGGAACTCCTGAGGTTCACTCAAACTCATGTCCATTCAGCCGGTGCTGCCATCCAACCATCTCATCCTCTGTTGTCCCATTCTTCTCTTGCCCCAATGCCTTCCAGCATCAGGGTCTTTTCCAATGAGTCAGCTCTTTGCATCTGGTGGCCAAAGTATTGGAGTTTCAGCTTAAGCATCGGTCCTTCCAATGAACGTTCAGGACTGATCTCCTTTAGGATGGACTGGTGGATCTCTTTGCAATCCAAGGGACTGTCAAGACTCTTCTTCAACACCACAGTTCAAAAGCATCAATTCTTTGGTGCTCAGCTTTCTTTATGGTCCAACTCTCATATCCATACATGACTATGGGGTAAAACATAGCTTTGACTAGATGGACTTTTGATAGCAAAGTAATGTCTCTGCTTTCCAATAAGCTGTCTTGGTTGGTCACAACTGTCCTTCCAAGGACCAAGCATGTTTTAAATTCATGGCTGCAGTCACCACCTGCAGTGATTTTGGAGCCCCCCAAAATAAAGTCTGTCACTTTTACCATTGTTTCCCCATCTTTTTGCCATGAAGTGATGGGATCAGATGCCATGATCTTAGTTTTCTGAATGTTCAGTTTTAAGTCAACTTTTTCACTCTCCTGTTTCACTTCCATCAAGAGGCTCTTTAGTTCATCTTTGCTTTCTGCTATAAGGGTGGTGTTATCTGCATATTTGAGGTTATTGATATTTCTCCCAGCAATCTTGATTCCAGCTTGAGCTTCATCCAGCCAATCATTTCTCATGTACTCTGCATATAAGTTAAATAAGCAGGGTGACAATATATAAACTTCACATATTTCTTTCCAGATTCAGAACCAGTCTGCTGTTCCATATCCAGTTCTAACTGTTGCTTCCTGACCTACATACAGATTTCTCAAGAGGCAGGTCAGGTGGTCTGGTATTCCCATCTGTTTCAGAATTTCCCAGTTTGTCACAATCCATACAGTCAAAGTCTTTGGCATAGTCAATAAAGCAGAAATAGATGTTTTTATGGAACTCTTGCCTTTTTGATGATACAGTGGATGTTGACAATTTGATCTCTGGTTCCTCTGCCTTTTCTAAAACCAGCTTGAACATCTGGAATTTCACAGTTTAGGTAGCTGTTGAAGCCTGGCTTGGAGAATTTTGAGCATCACTTTGCTAGCATGAGATGAATGCAATTGTGCAGTAGTCTGAGCATTCTTTGGCATTGCCTTTCTTTGGGATTTGAATGAAAACTGATCTTTTCCAGTCCTGTGGCCACTGCTGAGTTTTCCAAATTAGCTGGCATATTGAGTGCAGCACTTTCACAGCTTCATCTTTTAGGATTTGAAATAGCTTAACTGGAATTCCATCTCCTCCTCTAGCTTTGTTCATAATAATGCTTCCTAAGGCCCACTTGACTTCACATTCCAGGATGTCTGACTCTAGGTGAGTGATTATACCATCATGATTATCTGGGTCGTGAAGATCTTTTTTGTATAGTTTTTTTGTGCATCCTTGCCACCTCTTCTTAATATCGTTTGCTTCTGTTAGGACCATATCAAACAGAAGGATTGTTACCTTTCTCTATACTCTCTCGAGCATTTTTGTTTGTAGACTTTTTGATGATGTCCCTTCTGACAGGTGTGAAGAGATATCTCATTGTAATTTTAATTTGCATTTCTTTAGTAACTAGTGATGTTAAGTACCTTTTAATCTGCCTCTTGGCCATCTGTGTGTCTTCTTTAGAGAAATGTCTATTTAGGTCCTTTGTCCATTTTTGATTGGGTTGTGTTCTTTCTTTCTTTCTTTTTAATTGAGCTGCATGAGCTGTTTGTAAATTTTGGAGATTAATCCCTTGCCATTTGCCTCATTTGCAAATATTTTATCTCATTCTGTAGAGTATCTTTTCATTTTGTTTATGATTTAATTTGCTTTGTAAAAGATTTTCTGTTTAATTAGGTCACAATTTTTAAGTTTTACTTTTATTTCCATTATAAATTGTATTCCATTAAATACAAATACTTTTGTATTTAATCCCATTTCTATCTGAGATTTATGTTGAAGAGTGTTTGGCTACATTCTCCTTTAAGAATTTTTTAGTACTTAATCTTGAATTTAGGTCTTTAATCATCTTGAGTTCATTTTTTGTGTATGGTTTTAAGAATGTTCTAATTTTATTTTGTTTTTTATATAACTGTCCAGTTTTCCCAGCACCATTTGTTGAAGAGACAGTTTCGTCTCCATTGTATAGTCTTGCCTCCTTTGTTGTAGTTTAATTGACCATATGCACGTGGGCCTATGTCTGGGCTTTCTAGCCTCTTTCATGATTTATAAGTCTTTGTGTCAATACCATACTTTTTGTATGATTATAGCTTTGTAATGTAGTCTGGAGTCAGCTTGATTCCTCCAGCTCCATTTTTCTTTCTCAAGATTGCATTGGCTATTCAGGATATTTTGTGTCTCATTACAAATTTTAAGACTTTTGGTTCTAGTTCTGTGAGAAATACCATTGGTTATATTAGATCGCATTGAATCATTAGATTGCCTTGGGTAGTATAGTCATTTTGACAATACTAATTCTTTCAGTCAAAGAACATGATTTTTCTTTCCATCTATCTGTGTCAATTTTGATTTCTTTCATCAATTTCTTAGAGTTTTCAGAGTACAGATCTTATGCCTCCTTAAGTATATTTATTTATATGCATTTTGTTCTTTTGGATGTGATGGTAAATGGGATTGTTTTCTTAATTTCTCTTTCTGACCTTTCAGTGTTAGTGTGTAGAAATGCAACAGATTTCCATGTACTTAAAGTATTTTATATCCTGTGAATTTACCAAATCCATTGATTAGCTCTAGTAGTTTTCTAGTAGCATGTTTAGGATGTTTTATGCTGAGTATCATGTCATCTTCAAACAGTAGCAATTTTACTTCTTTCCTGATATGGATTCCCTATTATTTTTTTTCTTCTCTGATTTCCATGACTAGGACTTCCAAAATAATGTCTATATTAATAAAAAATTACTAATGAAAATAAAATGATTAAATAAGTCCAAACAAGTTATAAATAAAAATGTAAATATTTAATGTAAAATCAAATGTAACAGTATGGTTTTGGTAATATTAAGAGCAGATGAAATAGAATTGGGGGAACTGAATAATTAAAATAATCAAGAAGTATACAACGGTCATCACAGTCTTGAATTCATGCCTTAAATGACCTATTATCAAAATAAATCACCAGTTATAAAGGAAAATAACCATAAGCATACAGTTTAGTACATTATATGAGAATATTAAACTCATGCAAGTCAAAGAGTTTGTGAAATATACTTAAAATGCAAAGAAAACATTTTTGCTCAATTGTCATTTATCAATAAGCAATTAATTAAGGAAAAAAAATAAAGGAAACAAATATCTCAAACACCATCTGAACACACATGAACTACTGAATCATTTAAAACTTTAAGTGACATTTTATTGTTATTTTAAACAATATATAATGAGGTACACTTTTTATTTTATAAAGGATATATAACACTAATACTAAAGCCTAACAGTTTTCTTCCATAGAAAACAACTCTATAAGAAAATCTTACTTACCAATAGATAAAAGAAAATGCAATGCAAAAATATATTATAGTATAATTTACATAAGGAATTTTATAGTCATATAAGAAATATCATTGTCATAAATTAGATTAATGAATTCAATCATAAATTAAATACAATACTGCAAAATATACATATCATCCTATATATATAACAAACAGCTTCATTCTTTTCAAATCTTGTATATCCAAATTGAGCTTGTGACTTTTGGTACATTTTTCAAAAAATTAAAGATAATTTTATGATTATATTTATATAGCCTGTCTACATGCTATTAATATTCCATAAACAATTATTTTTACTTTATGTTTTTTATTTATTGTTTCTTGTCTATTAAATCTCTTTATTTAATATTTGCTGTTTCTGTTCAATATACTGAGCATTCAATATATCCTATGATGGTTGTAATTTAATCATTTCATTATTTTATTGTTATTAATTCATATCATCAAGACAGAATGATATGTCTGTATTCTTGTAATGACTGAATGCTATATTTCCATTTTTCTATTACTAAATTGTCTATATTTCCAGAGTTATTTTATGTAATATTGAGATAATATGAATTATAATCCTTGGTGATTATGTGGATGCCTCTAAATTTTCTCTATTTAGTTATTAATTTGAGAGGGACATACTTGTTTTCTCAGTTTATCAGTACCCCATGCAAGAGTTTATTCAATAACTGTTCATAACATTCTAAATTAATTTTGTGCTTTATTGAACTTTATGGATATTGGAGAAGACTCTTGAGAGTCCCTTGGACTGCAAGGAGATCCAACCAGTCCATTCTGAAGGAGATCAACCCTGGGATTTCTTTGGAAGGAATGATGCTAAAGCTGAAACTCCAGTACTTTGGCCACCTCATGAGAAGAGCTGACTCATTGGAAAAGACTCTGATGCTGGGAGGGATTGGGGGCAGGAGGAGAAGGGGACGACCCAGGATGAGATGGCTGGATGGCATCGCTGACTCGATGGATGTGAGTCTGAGTGAACTCTGGGAGTTGGTGATGGACAGGGAGGCCTGGCATGCTGCAATTCATGGGGTCGCAAAGAGTCAGACACGGCTGAGCGACTGAGCTGAACTGAACTGAACTGATGGATACTGCAGTGGTAGGAATATGTATGTGATTTTAAAAAATATGTTCCTGATGCATAAAACAAACTTCAAAATTTCAGTTGATTTATACAATAGGTTTATATTTCACTCTCACAGTAATTAAATATGGTACATGAAGTTTTTCTCTGTATATTAAATCAGGGATCCAGAATCCTTGCACTGTATGCCATTTATTCAGTTCAGTTCAGTTCAGTTCAGTCGCTCAGTTGTGTCCGACTCTTTGTGACCCCATGAATCACAGCATGCCAGGCCTCCCTGTCCATCACCAGCTCCCGAAGTTCACTCAGACTCACATCCATCGAGTCAGTGATGCCATCCAGCCATCTCATCCTTGGTTGTCCCCTTCTCCTCCTGCCCCCAATCCCTCCCAGCATCAGAGTCTTTTCAAATGAGTCAACTGTTCGCATCAGGTGGCCAAAGTACTGGAATTTCAGCTTTAGCATCATTCCTTCCAAAGAAATCCCAGGGTTGATCTCCTTCAGAATGGACTGGTTGGATCTCCTCGCAGTCCAAGGGATTCTCAAGAGTCTTCTCCAACACCACAGTTCAAAAGCATCAATTCTTCGGTGCTCAGCCTTCTTCATAGTCCAACTCTCACATCCATACATGACCACTGGAAAAACCATAGCCTTGGCTAGACGGACCTTAGTTGTCGAAGTAATGTCTCTGCTTTTGAATACGCTATCTAGGTGGGTCATAACTTTTCTTCCAAGGAGTAAGTGTCTTTTAATTTCATGGCTGCAATCACCATCTGCAGTGATTTTGGAGCCCAAAAAAAATAAAGTCTGACACTGTTTTCATTGTTTCCCCATCTATTTCCCATGGAGTGATGGTACCAGATGCCATGATCTTCATTTTCTGAATGTTGAGCTTTAAGCCAACTTTTTCACTTTCCTCTTTCACTTTCATCAAGAGGCTTTTGAGTTCCTCTTCACTTTCTGCCATAAGGTGGTGTCATCTGCATATTAGGACGTCCTAAAAAGTGGTAGCTTTAGAGACCCTGGAAGTGCTCTTTAGTGCTCCTGACGATGGGCTTCAGTGCTGCTCATCACTTCCAATCCCATTCTTGCTTCAGGGAACTAGTTGCATAGTTTTACTTACATCAAAGGCCATAGGAATGAGATAGGACTGGAAAACGCACTCTGTGAATGGACAGCATCTTTTTAGCAGCAACTATATATTAATAGGTGTTAAAACATAAATAACTGAAGATTCATTGGACAACTGATGCTGAAGCTGAAACTCCAATACTTTGGCCACCTGATGCAAAGAACTGACTCGCTGGAAAAGACCTGGATGCTGGGATGAATTGAAGGCAGGAGGAGAAGGGGACGACAGAGGATGAGATGGTTGGATGGCATCATCGACTTGATGGACGTGAGTCTGAGTAAGGTCCAGGAGTTGGTGATGGACAGGGAAGCCTGATGTGTTGCAGTCCACCGGGTCACACAGAGTCGGACATGACTGAGTGACTGAACTGAACATAAATAGCTAACTGTCAATTCTACAAGACTGACCACCTAAAATAATTGAAGTAATTTAGTATCACTCATTCTTACCTTATTCTCACTTTTAAAAAGGACCAAATGCAGCGCTACTAGAATATAATATTTATAACCACAAGCTGTCTACTCTTTCTGTATTGATAGTATTTTGTGAGGTTTTCAGTGCCAGAGCAAGGACAAAATTATTAAAGATATAATGCGTATTTTAATTTATAGTTTATGCAATGGATCTTGACAAAACATAATGTATTTTGTGAGTAACACATTATTAATTTTATATAAACTGCATGCTTATAAATCATTTTACTCAGATTCAAGAAGTGTTAATTTTTACATAAAAAATCAACACCTATTTCTTTAAACCAAAGCTTTGAATGAGTAAAATCACTTTGTATCATTTCAATTGCTTTCTCTGTTGTGATACACTAGAAAGATTGACCATGTATATTTGCATATAGATGAACTAAATAATTTCAGATACATCTGTGAGTGTATTGTGAGGACAGAGGTAAATATGAAGCAGTTAGACTGGATGATTTATCTTTGAATATTTAAGACTTACCACAGTGATGATATTTAAACAATGTAGTAGTCTTTAGAGTTTTCACAAAATCACCTGACAAGCCTATCAATTGGAAGTGGTCTAAAAATAAAGACCTCACTGAGATTTATAAACATAAAGTTTACTTATTTTTGAATATTCCAAAGGACAGATTTGTCTAAGGTGTTATATAAAACTGAAATGATGATCCATTAAGGATCCTTATCTTGAATAATTGCTTGTACCTGGTTGTAAGAGCAAATTACTTTCACAAGAGGGAGCATGAAGATTGAAGAAAATGCGGTATGACAGTTTTGCTAATAATTATAACCCTAAGCTAGTCGATTGTTGAGTACTGGTAATTAAATCACTGGAAGTAATGGGATCTCTATGATTCACTTCTCAAGAGGGAAAAAAAAAAGAGGGGAATGAAATAGAAAATTAATGTGGTACTTAAGTGACCACTATGTGTTCACACGTTTTCTAGCATTAGAGGGAACCTGAAATAAAGGCTTCCATCTCTTTTTTGGTTTAAAGCAATTGGAAAGAATATTAATGGTATCTAATATTAATGTTGATAGATAGCAGAGGATAGCAAAAGATGAAAGGCTTTAGTGGTCAATGATGTCATCATAATGAGGGATGGAAAAACTAAGCATGAAAAATTTGAGAAGAAAAGAGGAACTGTATAAATGAAGGAAGAGTTATAGTGTGTTGCCAGATCCTCTTATTCACTTCTTTCCTTCTATTCTTCCTTCCTTTCTCCTTCCCTCTCTCCCTTCCTTCTTTCCTTCTTTGCAGCTATTATATATAATATTAAAGGGAATATTTTTAATTTATTTTTTTCCATTTATTCGGACAGTCTATGCAAAAGTCTGCCCTTTGTAGCTCAATCAGTAAAGAATCTGCCTGCAGTGCAAGAGACCTGGGTTTGATCCCTGGGTTAAGAAGATCCCCTGGAGAAGGAAATGGCAACCCACTCCAGTATCCTTGCCTGGGAAATCTCATGGACAGAGGGGCCTGATGGGCTGAGGTCCATGGGGTTGCAAAGGGTCGGGTACGACTGAGCGACTAACACTTACTTATGCAGAATTTTTATTAGACAGGGCGCCTTTTACTATAGTGAAAGTGAAAGTGAAGTCGCTCAGTCATGTCCGACTCTTTGTGACCCCGTGGACTGTATCCTCTGTCCATGGGATTTTCCAGGCAAGAGTGCTGGAGTGGATTGCCATTTCCTTCTCCAGGGGATCTTCCTGACCCAGGAATCGAACCCAGGTCTCCTGCATTGCGGGCAGACTATTTACCATCTGAGCCAGCAGGGAAGCCCTGGTAAAAGGAGGATGACTGACATATAGGAAGCATTGAGGGAAGTTCAAGGGTCTAGAGTTAGGAATGTAAACTGAGGTTGGAGTAAGTCACAACTAGGGACGCCTGTTGCCCTCCCCTATTTCCTTGTCTCCATTTCCCCTCCCATTTTTTTCTCTTCATTTAGTTTCAGACTTTAATACTTTTAAGATGAGTGTAGGAACAGCTATATAAGAAATGCAATAGGAAAAACTATAAAAGTAGGAAATAATAATAATGGTGATGATAAAAAAAATCCAGTCATTTCAAAAGACTATAGAGTTCTAAATGTGCTATGGCACTTCATAATTTTATTTTCTCATATGTAGTCAGAATATTAAATTGATTCAAATTATATTGTTGTTATTGTTGCTGTCTTAAAGAAAGCATCTTTGGCAACAGTGGGATTTAGGAAGCTTCTTTAGAACATTTAATCATAAAGTCTGGCAAAAGAAAATGAATTTGGAAAAGTATCTTACCAGATCATAAGAATAATTATACTTTCACTCAATAGTCACCAATACCACTATAAAGCTTTCATTACCTAGATTTTGTGTCTTTAATACTGTGGTATTTATTAACTCCATTGAATTCTATTATAAGAGTAGAATGCAAAATAACATTTGGGAAAGTGTTTCTTCTAATCCCCAAGCTCCAGTAATTTGCATCAAGTGTAACAATTCATCAGAGTCTTGAAGGGATCCTTATTTAGAAATTTCACACTCTGGATATATCTCTATCACTTTCATGCTCTACCAATGGCTAATCCTTGTATTTTAGTAATTTTACACAAATATTTTAACTAAGAGTATTGAAAAATGCTGTGTACAAACATTCCCAATTCTTTGTCTAGCCCAATGTGATTTTCTGTTTCTTTGGCTATTGTATTAGCGTATCAATCCAGGTAACCAAAATGAATACTCCATTTCGATCTAAATACTTCTGAAGAGGCAGAAGACTAGACAAGTTGTCAATGTTCCTTTCTGCCTAGGGAAATTATATTTGGAAATACAAATAAGTAATCTTTCTTCTAGTTTGCATGTTGAATAGTAATTGTATTGTGTCGTTTTTCTGAGACCTTGACAAATTTATTTGCATTTTTAATATTTGCTTTCACACTTTTTCATTCTTTAACTTTTTTCCTCCTACATATTACAGGTAATACTAAGCTGCCTGTGAATACTCCTTCTTAGAAGCTACTCTTTCATCTCTCCAGTATTTGATTCCTTTAAAGTCTGCATGTATTTGAAAATCTTTGGTGTAGAAAAACTTCAGTATCTGAAGCAGTTTTGCTAGCTTGTAACAAGTCTTCAAGTTCAGGCATATCATTTGTCCATTCGGCTTTTTCAGTGGGTAGAATCAGGACTCTGAGGAAATGCATTTAAAATTTTCAAGTAGTAGGTGTTCATTTCAGTGATAAGAGTTCTTTGTTTTCCATTTCTCTTTTTAAATAAAAATTGCATACATAAATTATACAACATGTTGATTTGACATAAATGTATATATATGAATGTATTCAAATGATTACCAAAGTCAAGATAATTAACTATCATCTCCTCACAAGGTTATCTTTTTGTGTGTGTTTGTGACAAATGCAATCGAAACACATCCTTGTGAGCACATTTTCAGAGTTCAATGCAGTACTTTTAAGTATAGTCATCATACCTGTGCTTTAGGTCTCTAGATTTATTCATCCTCCATAACTGCAAGTTCGCACCGTTTGAGTGACATAGCCACATTTCCCCATGCTCTCATTCCCTGGCAACTACTGTTCTACCATTTGCTTTTATGAAATCAGCTTCAAAATATAACTGAGATCATACAGCATTTGTTTTTCTTGCTCTGGCTTGTTTCACTTAGAATAATGTCCTCCTGTTTCATCTATGTTGTCACAAACGGCAGAACTTCCTGCTTTCTTATGGAGGAATCATATTTCGTTTGGGGGAGAAGATATTCGAAATGATACATCTGATAAAGAGTTAATATCCAAAATATACAAAGAACTCACACAACTCCACATCAAGAAAACAAATAATATGATTTTAAAAAATGAGGAGAGGACCTAAATAGATCATTTTCCAAAGAAGACATTAAAGATGGCCAATGGACACGTGAAAAGATGCTCAATATCACTAATCATTGGGGAAATGCTAATCAAAGCCACAATGAGATAGGACCTCATTTTTCTTCCACAAAGATGCCAAGAACACACAATGGGGAAAAGATAATCCCCTCAATAAATGATATTGGGAAAATTGCTTTTTTGTTGTTCACTTTTTATTATATCTATTTTGTCAGATGTGAAGCCCCCATGGATATGATACTATTTTAGCTGATTTTTTCCTTACAGTTCCAAAGTGCTCCACTAATTAGTAAGAAGGATGATTTGATTTAGAGTAGTAACTCTAAATGTGTGATTTGGAAAAAAAAAAAATTACTTACAACCCCTCATCAAAATTTAGTATTAAAGATTTTGAGAGTAATAAATAGCAAACAACCTGAGCATCACAACAATTATTGCATTTTCAGATTCCAGTGGAAAAGTACCATCTGTGAATAATCAGATAACCACTGTTACAAAAAATGATGCTTAGAAATTATTTCTGACACTCATAATTTCACTCTATCCCCTTAATTCACATTACTCTCTCCTAACAAAGCTTCTTCAAACTTATTTTACTGCTTCTTGTTTTGCTCAGACAGTAAAGAATCTGCCCACAATGCAGGAGACCCAGCCTCGATCCCTGGTTCAGGAAGATCTCATGGAGAAAGGGATGGCTACCAACTTCAGCCTTCTTGTGTGGAGAGTTCCATGGTCAGAAGAGCCTGATGGGCTATATAGTCCAGGGCATAGCAAAGAGTTGGACACAACTGAGAGACGAACACTAACTTTATCAATGCAATTAAACAAAAAGTATTATATCCCTAATGTATGCAGTATAGTGTTGGATGTTTGGGATATGAAAAGCAATAAGAAGATGAACAAGAAGATAGATTAGAAACAACGTTCAGCTATAAGCTATCCTGCCTCTGCCACTCCTTTGCCTTTCTCTTATCTTACCTCTGCACCTTCCAAAAAATAATAATAATAAGTCAAAATTTTGACTAGTTCAAATTACTTTCAGGATAAATTACAAGTTTCTAGATATAATTTTATAGGGCTCTTGAGGGCACAGCCTTTGCTTTTCTCTCCATCTTCACCCCCTCTCATTTCACACTTCACAAATTCCATGTTAAAATACAAAATGTGTATGGTTTCCTGTTCATTTTGTCCTGTTTTTTTCCTTTCCTCTCCCCTCATGTTCTGTCTCCCCAAGAATGTCACTTTCCACCTGTTTTTCAGTATTGCTATTCGCTCTGTAGTACAGGAGACTTCTCTTGCAGGCATCCTTTGCTAAATCTCAGCTTCAAGCAGTATTTTTTGCACAGGCTCTCCTCCCACTAGTACATCTTTCTGTCTATCTTAGCATTGCTGTATATAGAAATTGTCCATTGGTGTTTCTACCTATTGCTCTATACTTAAGCTCCCAGAAGGGTAGAATCATTTCTTCTTCATTTTTGTTCACTCCTGTCCTCTAGCATAGTGGTTGGCAAACCGTGTTTTAAAAAGGATAAACAGTACACAGCTTTTTATCACTTGTGGCCTGGGATCTCTATCACAGCTACTCATTTATGCTCTTGTAGCATCATTGCTGCCACAGGCAACAAGTGCATGAACAAGCAAGGTTATGGCCAATAAAATTTTACTCACTAAAACAAGGTTATTGGCCTTCGATTGCTGATCCTTGCTATAGCATGGTACCAATATAGTGCCATATAAATGTTGAGTGAGGGAAGGAATGAATGAGTCCCTGGTTTATTCCTCCTCTTGAATTATAACTGGGTAAACTGCCAAGTAATCTGTTCCCTCTGGAAACACCCTGTTGCCTCCATTGCCAACGCCCTACATTGACATCACTTAGCAATGTCTGCACATCTCCTCTGTGCCAGGGACTCTTAAGCAAAGATTAATGAGACATGGGCTTTCTCTCCCCTAAGGCCATGTGTGTCATGGAGAATTACAGTCAGGTTCAAGGAATGGAGAAATATATTCCACTGACGTAAATAACCAAGAAGGTTTTTTCTCTCAGATATCAATAATATCATAGTGTAGGGTTTGTGCCAGGTTACCTACGCTTTCAAGGACTCAAACTCTTCCTTTATCCATTGTATTCCTTTTACATAAGTTCTATGTCTTCATATTCACAAGATAGAGGCTGACTAATTCAGAGATTATCTTCATTTTTCAGGTAAGAGGGAGGGAGAAGGAGACAAAGACACTTGCTTATTTCCACCTTTGTAATGGTCTACATTCCATGACTTTTCCTAATTGCAAAGCTTATTGGGAAACAGTGATGATACCATTGCAACTTTTGCAGTAGATGGCATCTGAAACATTGGGCTGAAGGAATATTGAGTGAATTTTCCTGAAGTAAGTGTTACATTATGCCACCTCTGTATATTGTTCTGCAAATGACGTGTTTCATTGCACTTGAAATAGGCACAAATTCCCCAAATTTGGCCAAATGATTTTCGTAATTCCTTAAACATCATGATGCTTCGTGGAAATTTAACGTTAACTCAGAACAATTATGTGTGTAAATTTTGATTTTGCTTATGTAGGTCTAATTTAATATTTTTAATATAAGACCTCTTGATATGGAAACACTTTCTTCCTTTGTTGCTTTTCAGTGCCAGATGGGACCGGATGACATGATCTTAGCTTTTTGAAAGTTGGTTTTTAAGCCAACTTTTTCATTCTCATCTTAGACCTTCATCAAAAAGCTCTTTAGTACCTCTTCACTTTCTGCCACAAGAGTGGTGTCATCTGTGTATATGAGCTTATGGATATTTCTTCCAGTAATCTTCATTCTAGCCTGTACTTCATCCAGTCCAGCATTTCTCATGATATAATCTGCATAAAAGTTAAATTAGTAGGGTGACAATTTATAGACTTGACTTACTCCTTTCCCAATTTGGAACCAGTCTGTTGTTCCATGTCCAGTTCTAATTGTTGCTTCTTGACCTCCATTCAGGTTTCTCAGGAGACAAGTAAGGTGGTCTGGTACTCCCTTCTCTTTAAGAATTTTCCACATTTTCTTATGATCCACACAGTCAAAGGCTTTAGCATAGTCAATGAAACAGAAGTACATGTTTTTCTTGAATTTCCTTGATTTTTTTATGATCCAACGGATGTTGGCAATTTGATGTCTAGTTCCTCTGACTTTTCTAAATCCATCTTGTACATCTGAAAGTTCTAGGCTCACATACTGTTTAAGCCTATCCTGAAGGATTTTGAGCGTTACCTTGGCAGCATGAAATGAGTGCAATTATGTGGTAAATTGATCATTCTTTGGCATTGCCCTTCTTTGGAATCAGAATAAAAACTGAACTTTTCCAGTCCTGTGGCCATTACTGATATTTGCAAATTTGCTGACATATTGACTGCAGCATTTTCACAGCAACATCTTTTAAGATTTAAAATAGCTCAACCGGAATTCCATCACCTACACTAGCTTTGTTCGTAGTGATGCTTCCTAAGACCCACTTGACTTTGCACTCTAGGATGTCTGGCTCTAGGTGAGTGATCACACCATTGTGGTTATCTGGAGCATTAATATAGTCTGTGTATTTTTGCCACCTCTTCTTAATATGTTCTCTTCTGTTAGGTCCATAACATTTCTGTCCTTTGCTGAGCCCATCTTTGCATGAAATATTTCTTTGGTATCTCTAATTTTCTTGAAGAAATCTCTAGTCCTTCCCATTCTATAGTTTTCCTCTATTTCTTTATGTTGTTCACTTAGGAAGGCTTTCTTATCTCTCCTTGCTCTTCTTTGGAACTCTGCATTCAGAAAGGTATGTCTTTCCTTTTCTCCCTTGTCTTTCACTTCTCTTCTTTTCTCAGCTATTTGTAATGCCTCCTCAGACAACCCTTTTGCCTTTTTGCCTTTCTTTTTCTTGGAAATTGTTTTGATGACCACCTCCTATAGAATGTTAGAACCTCTGTCCATAGTTTTTCAGGCACTCTGTCTATCAGAACTAAGCCCTTGAGTCTATTTCTCACTTCCACTGTATGATCATAAGGGGTTTGATTTAGATCATACCTAAATGGTCTAGTGGTTTTACTTATTTTCTTCAATTTAAGTCTAAATTTGGCAATAAGGAGTTCATGATCTGAGCCACAGTCAGCTCTCAGTCTTGTTTTTGCTGACTTTATAGAGGTTCTCCATCTTCAGCTGCAAAGAATACAATCAATTTGATTTTGATGTTGATCATCTGGTGATGTCCATATGTAGACTTGTCTCTTGTGTTTTTAGAAGAGGTTGTTTGCTATAACTAGTGTGTTCTCTTGCCAAAGCTCTGTTAACCTTTGCCCTGCCTCATGCTGTACTCCAAGATCAAACTTGTCTGTTACTTCAGGTGTCTTTTGACTTCCTGCTTTTGCATTCCAGTTCCCTATAATGAAAAGGACTTTTTTTTTGGTATTAGTTCTGGAAGGTCTCATAGGCCTTCATAGAATCATTCAACATCAGCTTCTTCAGCATTACTGGTCGGAGCATAGACTTGGATTACTGTGCTATTGGATGGTTTGCCTTGGAAATGAACAGAGATCATTCTGTATTTTTGAGAGTGCACTCAAGTACTGCAGTTAGGACTCTTTTATTGACTCTGAGGATTACTCTATTTCTTCCAAGGGATCCTTGCTTGGAGTAGAAGATACAATGATCATCTGAATTAAATCTGCCCATTCCGTCCATTTAGTTCGCTGATTCCTAAAATGTCAAAGTTCACTCTTGCCATCTCCTGTTTGACCACTTCCAATTTACCTTTGATTCATGGAACTAATATTCCAGGTTCCTATGCAATATTTTTCTTTGCAGAATTGGACTTGACTTTAACTATCAGACACATGCACAACTGGCCATTGTTTTCACTTTGGCTCAGCCTCTTCATTTCTTCTGGAGTTATTTCTCCACTCTTCTCCAGCAGCATTTTGGGCATCTACCAACCCGGGGAGTTCATCTTTCAGTGTCCTATAATTTTGCCTTTTCATGCTGTTCATGAGGTTCTCAAGGCAAGAATACTGAAGTGGTTTGCCATTCCCTTCTCCTGCGGATCACGTTTTGTCAGAACTCTCCACCATGACTCATCCATCTTGGGTGGAACTACATTGCATGGCTTGAAGTTTCATTGAGTTAGACAAGGCTGTGGGCCCTGTGATCACTTTGGTTAGTTTTCTGTGAGTGTGGTTTTCATCTGCTTGCTCTCTGATGGATGATGAGTGTGGTTTTCATCTGCTTGCTCTCTGATGGATGAGGATAAGAGGTTTGCAGAACCTACCTGATGGCAGGGACTGACTCTGGGGAAAACTAGGTCTTGCTCTGGTGGGCAAAGACATGCTCAGTAAATTTTAATCCAATTTTCTGCTAGTCTTCCTAAGTATTAGTATTTTTTTTTATAAAATTCTAGTTGGAGAAAATTATGTTTTCTCTAATATTTTATATTTGAAGAACAATTTTTTTTTTTTTTCCAATGGGCTTCCCTGGTGGCTCAGACAGTAAAGAATCTGTCTGCAATGTGGGAAACCTGGGGTCAATCCCAGGGTTGGGAAGATCCCCTGGGGAACGGAATGCCTACCTATGCCAGTATTCTTGCCTGGAGAAATACATGGCCAGAACCCTGGCAGGCTACAAGTCCATGGGGTTGGGAAGAGTCAGATAGAACTGAGAAACTAACACTTTTACTTACATTTTCAAAGTACTTTAAAATCATCTATCTGTTAATCTAATTTGAATATTATATTGACCCTCTTTTTCTTTCATTATGAATAAAAGGCTTTTAGTAGAGAACTATAGTAACTGAATATTATAGTTAAGAGATAAAATATTTCACATTCATTTTCCATAATGAAATCTCCATGCCTTCATATCTGAAAATGCATACCTGAAGAAAATAATTTGGTTGTAATTTCACCTTTCATTGATGTATTGCATTAGACCTGTCTCTAAAGAATTGCCTGCTTTGTGGTAATAATTGTTATTAATTATCAATATTTCAAAATAATGAGAATACAGTGATTAAATATATGTCATCACATAACCCCCCATTGAAAAGTAACACAGTAGGAAGAAAGTGGAAGAAGCTAAAAGCAAAGGGAAGTTTGATTCTTTCTTAGAACTAGAACACCATGTCTTCTATGATTCTACACAGGTATTTTTAAAGTTCTGCCTTAGTTGTTTTTTTTTTTAACTTTTTCTCTTTAGGGTTGTATGTATAAATAATTGAATTTTTATAAAGAACTTATATGAGGAAAGAAATACAAATGTTAGAGAATATTACTTTGTTTTCAAAGAGGTTATCAAGGCTGCTTGAGATTTACCATAAAATTTTTAATAACTTTCCTGACAAATTTATGATAAATATAAATAATGGTTTATTAAAATTCATTTAAGTATGAAATCATGTATTCAAGAGAGATAGCAAGTTTTCAAATTGTTATATCAATGAAAATGATATTATTTATTATATTCTGCTTAAACTTCTAACTCTAAAAATAATATATGCTTAGGGCTTCCCTAGTGGCTCAGACGGTAAAGCATCTGTCTGCAATGCAGGAGACCCGGGTTCGATCCCTGGGTTGGGAAGATCCCCTGGAGAAGGAAATGGAAGCCCACTCCAGTATTCTTGCCTGGAAAATCCCACGGACCATGGAACCTGGTAGGTTACCTTCCAGGGGGTCACAAAGAGTCAGACACGACTGAGCAATTTCTCTTTCATGAATGATATATTTGGGCTTCCCTGGGAGCTCAGCTTGTAAAGAATCAGCCTGCAATACAGGAGAGCCTGGTCTGACTCCTGGGACTGGAAGTAGCCCCAGATAAGGGACAGGCTACCCCACTCCAGTATCCTTCAGCTTCCCTGGTGGCTGTCAGTAAAGAATCCACCTGCAGTGTGGGAGACCTGGGTTCGATCTCTGTGTTGGGAAGAGCCCCTGGAAGAGGGCATGACAACCCACTCCAGTATTCTTATGTGGAGAATCCCCATGGACAGAGGAACCTGGCGGACCACAGTCCATGGGGTCACAAAGAGTCAGAGGCAGCTAAGCACAAGCACGCACGTGATATATTTACAGTTCCCTTCCTTCAGTTGTAAGATGGTAAAAACAAACAAACAGAAGCCCTCTGTTTTGAATCTCTCCTCCCATGTTCTTTTCAGTTTGCCTTTTATTATAGAGTTAAACTGTGAGTCCTCAAAATTAAACTCTTGCCTAAATGAAAATCAATCCTACATCTCAGACTGATCTTTTACTTATTATAAAAATAAATTGGTATGTTCTTAAAAAAAAACACTTTGATTTTAAGAAGAGAGTAAATATTGAAATAAGACTTATTAATGGGTTGAATAAATATGCACTAATTTCTCTCTTTTTATATCCTAATTTCACACGTAAGGAAAAATTGCATCAAAACCATGGAGTCCCATACTCATTTCATCTTATTTGCCTTTGTGTTAGAGTGGTAAAACTGTACCATAGTACAGTTATTATACAAGCTAAGAAATTAGCATTTATACAATTTAATATAAGAATTTAATGTATACTGTGGGGCTTCCCTCGTGGCTCAGTCAAGAATCCACCTGCCTAGCAGGAGACCTAGCTTCAATGCCTGGGTTGGCAAGATCCCCTGGAGAAGGAAATGGCAGCCCACTCCAGTATGCTTGCCTGGGAAATCCCACGGACAGAGAAACCTGACTGGCTACTGTCCAGGGGGTCTCAAAGAGCCGTCCACATTGACTGGCCAAGCAGCAGCAGCATGCATACCGCAGCCCCTGTGTGCACACATATTTATATTTATTTCTGAACCTATCCACCCATCTATAGTTTAATACCATCATTTCCTGCATTTCACAGTGATACTGCCATTAAATGAGATACTGCAGCATTCATTCTAGCCTTCCTCCTTCGTCATTTCTTTCTCTTACAATGAAAAAATTGACTCTTAATCTAAGATATATTTACTTTGTTGCTCAAAATAGTATATATTTAATGCAGTTTCAGAATTCTAATCCTTTACTCCAATGGGGGGAATAATATTCACCCTTAAACCACTCTATTAGGTTAGTTTGTAATTATGATTCAAAACAATAACAAAGCACTCATTAAATGTGTAGAAAAGTAGAAGTTTTATCATTCTTTTTTGGGAGGAGGGGGCTTTCAAATAATGCATTCTACTTTTAGGGCTAGACTTTCATGTAAAGCTAACTGTATTCCTATGTGTTATATATTTTAAGGGCAATCTTTTTCCTATAGATTTTTCCAGCAGAGAAAGGGACAGGTGTCTCAAGTATGTTCCTGCATGACTCCTCTGCACACACTGGCTTAGCTCCCACATCAGGACAAATGAGTACATCTTTAGACTCTCAAGCACAATGGCGTATAGATGTACAAATTATCGCCATTATTATAATTGCACTACTATGCCATTTTGAATGGCTTCAGTGAATTAGCATTACATTATAAAAGCTATCTAAGAAAGTGTGTGAATAATATATTACATTTTTACAGAATAAATGAAAATGGAAGAAATAGCAATATTAAATTAAAAAGGCAGTGGAGGCATATATTTTATTATACACTAATATTCAGATAGAAGCTGACAAGTTTATTGATTTTTTACTCATTTTGCTTATAAAGATCAATTTTAAATCAGCTTCTAAAAAGAATAGTTGTTGGCACTTCCTAGGCAAAACATAGATTGATGAAAATAACCCATTCTAACAATATCTTTATAACACATTATTTTTACCTTTTTCCTTTAACTACTTTAAAAATCTAGTTTTCGGCCAAATTTGTAATTGGCTGAAATTTAAGTTGTCTCATAGACAAGAAAGTGGATATAGTAAGAGAAAGACATAGACTCTCAGGAATAATTAAACTGAAATTGCAGTAATTAGTGACCAATTATATGGAGAAATAAAACTTTATTTCCTCTTATAATATTTTACTTTATTATTTTGTATTCTAATATGCTTTCAGCACCATTACCAATTAAATCTCTTAAAGCTGATAAAATAATAGAGGATAATTTACTAATAATTTAACTCTGACTCACAAAAAATAGTTTTTGAGAGTTTCAAAAACTGAAATGAAAATATTAAGAAATTCAATTTGTCAATTAAGTCTCAGTTTCAATCATGTGTGGAGAAATACAGAAGTCATTATTTTATAAACTGGAAAAATAATAACATAAGAGGTAATATTAACCTAGTATATTGGTTATTTAAAGTCTTTGAATAAATTATTAGAGAGCCTTTTTTTTTTCAGAAAATATATGTGTGTACCCATTATCTGAAAAAATATATATATGTTACTTGAACTGTTATTCTTATAATTTCAAATTGAAATCCTCTTAAACCTTCTAAATATCTTACAATTTCAGAGAAAGGATATAAAGTATAATCTCAACTTATCCCTTCTGATTCATTTAATAATTGTTTAAGTATACTGTGGTACTTATTTTGGAAAACATTCAAGATAGGTGGAGGGAGTCAACCAGGGGATTTTCTCAGTTTAAAATGTGGAATCCAGACATACGCTCTAAAGCACTTCTAAGCAACACCAGTCTATCAGAAAGCTTGGGCAGTTAGAGATACTGACTTTGCTGGCATACTCAGCAAGCAGTAAACTCCGTTAGCAAAGGTCATCACAGTCAAGCGTGTCAACTTAAGCAGATAATGCCGGAGGGGGCGGTGGACAAAACTGTACAGACATCACGCTTGCCATAAGGTACACTGAGGCCCTTTGAAGGTAACGCGTTTGTGACAGGGAAGGCAAATTCAGAATTAGCCAAAAACAAGAGGAGGATTTCATGTCAGTTTAGGGGATGGCTGTGAAAGTCAGGAAGAGTGCATATTGGACTGAAGACAATCATAAGATGGTAGCAAGAAAGATTTGCTTGTGCTCCGAATCTGAGGAAAAAAGAATGTTTTCAAACAGGCAATATGTAGTTACAGAGTTTGCATTTTGTATTCTCAGTGCTTCATTTAAAACCAATACAGAATTGTAAAGTAAAATAAAAAATAAATAAATTAAAAAAATAAAAATAAAATAAAATAAAATAATAATATTATTTTTGTGGTTGTTCAATCAGTAAGTTGTGTCCAGCTCTTTGTGACCCCATGAACTACAGCATGCCAGGCTTCCCCGACCCTAACTGTCTCATGGAGTTCACCCAAATTCATGTCTGTTGAGTCCATGATGCCATCCAACCATCTCATCCTCTGTCATCCCCTTCTCCTCCTGCCTTCAATCTTTCCCAGCATCAGGATCTTTTCCAATGAGCCGGCTCTTCGCATCAAGGGGCCAAAATATTGGAACTTCAGCTTCAGAATCAGTCCTTTCAATGAATTTTCAGGGTTGATTTTCTTTAGGATTTACCTGTTTGACATCCTTGCTGTCCAAGAGACTCTCAAGAGTCTTCTCCAACATCGCAGTTCAACAGCATCAATTCTTTGGTGCTCAACCTTCTTTTTGGTCCAACTCTCACATTCTTGCATGACCATCGGGAAGAAAAATGAACAAAACTTTGACCATACGTACCTCTGTCTGCAAAGTAATGTCTCTCCTTTTTAATAGCTGTCTAGGTTTGTCATAGCTGTTCTTGCGAGGAGCAAGCGTCTTTTAATTTTGTGCCTGCAGTCACCATCCACAGTGATTTTGGAGTGCAAGAAAATAAAGTCTGTATTTTCTAGTGTTCATACAGTGTCTGTTCCATACCAGACTCTCTTCTAAGAGCTCTGTAACTCACACTCATGGAAATTCTTTA
This sequence comes from Oryx dammah, assembly GCF_014754425.2. NCBI lineage: Eukaryota > Metazoa > Chordata > Mammalia > Artiodactyla > Bovidae > Oryx > Oryx dammah. Next base: position 5,949,854 of record NW_024070189.1, read on the forward strand.
GAAAATTAGTAGTAGGGTCCCTATATTTTTGAGGGAAAAGATACATGAAAGGATTGAGTAACTGGCAAGCGTCACATAATTCATACCCATGTGGTCTCTCTTTCACCCTGTGTCGCACTGCTTCTCCAGTATTTAATCAAATGTTAAACTTTTCTTGGACTTCCCAAGTGGATGTTAGTTTCTCAGTCCTGTCCGACTCTTTGCTGCCCCATGGACTGTAGGCTGTCAGGCTCTTTTCTGTCCATGGAATTCCCCAGGCAAGAATACTGGAGTGGGTTGCATTTCCCTTCTCCAAGGGGTCTTTCCAACCCTGGGATCAAACCCGGGCCTCCTACATTGTAGGCAGTTTCTTTACTGTCTGAGCTACCAGGAGAGCCCATTCTAAGCTGCTCAGTGGTAAAGAATCTGACCACCGATGTAGGAGACGCAAGAGATGCAGATTCAGTTCCTAAGTTGGGAGGATCCCCTGGAGGAAGGCATGGCAACCCACTCCAGTGCTCTTGCCTGGAGAATCCCCATGGACAGGGGAGCCTGGGGGCTTCAGTCCATGGGGTCTCACTCAGGTGGACATGACTGAGCAGAACACACTCCCCTGCTCTCCTCTTAGAGAATGATGGACTTAACTGAATGCTATTCCCTCTATCGAAAGTGCTGAAATGGTTAGTTTTAGTACTGACATCATGAAGGATTTGTTCAATAGCTGCAATCTTTGTTAGGAGAGATCTCCTAAAATACTATTTTAAGAGAAAAATATGGACTTTTCATTTATGAGTCTTTCTTTTATCCCTTCTTCGCTCCTTTCTCCTTCCCTCCCCTTCTCCTTCATTTCTTACTTATTTTTTCTTTCTTTTTCAGATAAACTGATTTTGGTTTTAACTATCTCTGTGATATTCTGCAAATAATATTAATTTACAGAAATTAAAATGTGTCAGTGATAGTCATTTATTAAACTTATCGTGGCTGGACAGTTCCAAAAACGTTTGTGTATGTGTGACAGATTTAAAATTCTGATTGATTTGCCAGTAACCTCTGAAAGTCAGAATAGCAGATATCTGAAAACTACTTCAGTTTGTTTCAGAGATTAAACTTGAAGAGTTTGCTGAGCTCAGGATTGAGCCTATTTAGGTGATTTGTTCCACAATATCAGTCATAATTCCTACCTTTATCCTGGTCTTTTTAAATATAAGTTTAAATTTATTTCCCTTATGAATTTTCTAATTTTGTTGTTCTTTGTGTGTGTGTCTGTGTGTGTTAGCACTTAAAGTTGGCTCCTGTAAGGATTAGCATAAACTACATGACTATCCAAATACTAAGTCAGTTTTGGATTTATCATGTTTAATCACTGAGTTCTCAATTTTTAATTAAGAGACTAAGAATGTGTTTTCTGCTGAGTTCATTCATTCTTACTTGAAGCCATGTTCATGCCTAAGTGTTTGTCTATATCATTTTCTAATGACTTAGGCAGTTCAGTAGAAACAATTATAATTTTATATCTTAATTCACACTTAAAGTATTTTTTTTCTCTGCTTGCTGTAGACTAAATATTCCTAAAAACTTTTCTACCGGATTGATTCTTCCCTGTGTAGAGCCAGCAAAGACATGGGAAAAAAGACCTCCTAACAGGGCTGAGACATTTTGATCCACTTCAGCTCTGCTCTGCCTCACCTCATGATTTAGAAAATCAATGGCATATCAGCTTAGTAGTCACTGATCCATGAGGTAATTGCACCTTCTAATATCTTCAGCATAAAGCCTCTGAAATGGGCAAAGCCAATGGCCAGAGGATAAAACACTTTTTTTTTTTTTCAATTTTGTGATCAAATTGAGAAAACAGTCATCTCAGTCTGTATTTCTGAAGGAAAAATAATATTGCCTCAGAGATGTAAAGATACTATTAAGCACACTCTTGTCATGTTAAGATTATTATTTTTCAAAAAAAAAAAAACTGGCTCTATTATACTAGAGGTTATATTCACCCACAAAACTTGTGTATATGCTTCTAACCTAATTTATTAAAAAAAGCACTCTGGATTTCAGTATGGAGAGTTGGGCACTTCATTTTGTTGCTAAATATGGTGGAAATTATCCCCATTGCTTTTGTTATGCTGCTCAGAGACATCTTAACTAACTAGATAAGAATTCCTCCTTAGGAAAGAGATGTGGGCTTAAGTAAATACTAAACAAATTGAGTATTAACACACAGGGAGAAAGGAAGATTGATGATCTGACAAAACATTAATTAAAAGAAGGAACATTGCCAACTTTTATTGTATAATTCAATTCCACATAATTCAAAGGCAAAATTAATTTGGTTTCTTATTTGACAACAAAGAAAGAGTTTTATATTGATTATTTTTTTTAAATGTGTGCTCACATGACATGGTAAAACTCCATAATTGGAAATGTAGTTGTTTAACCTCAGAGGTTTGCATTTAAATTCCAGAAACCTACAGAGACATACTTCTTTGAAAGGAAATGAATTTGCACTTATTTCTGCAGGTTTTTAGACAAACACAAACATCAAATTCCAATTTGGGTATTAATTAAAGGAAATAAACCTGAAATATTTGGCAGTTTTTACTTTGAACAGTTGCCATCTTTGCACTACCCAACATATGCTGAATATTTTATATGCAAGTGATTTATTATAAAATTTACCAATGATGGCTAACACTATTTTTCAAAGTGTATTTGCCCAAATATCAGTAGTTTTAAAGATTAAATGTTGATATGCATTATAAATCTGAGTGTGCTTACTAATTTAATCCTGAAGAGTCTCTTTAAACTTATTTCATGTCACTGTCATTTTCAAATAATTTTCCTTTCTGTTGAAGACTTCATGTAATCATTGGTTGAAAATATGTGATTCTTCTGCTTAATGAGATAGAACAAAACAAATTTTTTTTTTCCAAATGTATAATTGTAAGGCTTTCCTGGTGGCCCATGTGGTAAAGAATCCCTACCTGCCAATGCAGGAGACGTCGGTTTGATACCTGGGTTGGGAATATCTTCTGGGAGAGGAAATGGCAACCCACTCCATATTCTTATCTGGAGAATCCATGGACAGAGGAAGCTGATGGGCTACAGTCCATGGGGTCACAGATGGGCTGGAAACAACTTAGCAGCTGAACAACAACAGCATTAAGGTATGCCAAGGTAAATACCCTCAGAATTCTCAACAGAGAGAAGCTTTGTAATTGAAGTCTGAATTTTCAACAATAATTGAGTCTGAGATACTGATTACATTGGTTATGAAGCATTGATGTTGCTTAGAAGATGCAACGTCATTGAAAGCCTTTGAACTTACAATTTTCTACCCTAGAAATATTGTTCCTAAAAAGAGAATGTTAGAATAGAAAAGAGACTTTGAAAACAAACTCTTTGGCTCTTCTAGAAATTAGAACCAAGACATAATACTAGGTTCTGTTACTTTATGAGAAACTATAATACCAGGGAAGCTGAAATAAGAGCAACGTGATGCAAGGAAGAAGTCAGTAAGTGGCTGTGGTACTAAGCTGCTACTTGTTGGGACCAAATGCAAGGGATGGTGTGCTCTCAGGAGACTCTTCTGAAAGCCTATAGGACCCCCATCCCAAGGAAGGCATACAATACATTTCAAATATTATTTTAGATTACTTGAACAGCAGCTTTCTATTTCCTCTGTAAGAATCTTCCAAATTCTAAGTCATTCACATAGTCTGAAAAATATTTAGTATCAATAAAAATATAATAATTCATTAAAATGGACTAAATTGTCTTTAGTACATTGCTTTTGATTTAATTAATTTCTTTTAAGTTGCCCTTCAACTGATACACATTTTAATGCACTTTTCAAACCTATCTTGAATTATCTTATTGACTAAACGTTATATGAAACAGATTAATGCTCCCCAAAGGTTATTAACAACAAAATGGCCATATGTTTATATTATAGAACTAAAGATATCAAACTAGGCTCCTCAAAGAGAACAATGATTAAAGGAAACTCTATTATTTATTTGATTCTTCTCCTCTCCAATTTGCTTAACATTCTATTTCAAACTGAGGGTTTCAAAGTGACGTTGCTTCAAAACACAAACAAAGCAACAACAAATTCAATCAGATACTTGCTGCTGTATTAGCAGGTCCCCAAATGCTCAGTTACCATCATGCTCAAAGAACAAACCAGAGTACTGATACAGCACAGATGAGTCATGCTATTGGTTTCACATGGCAGTATAGCTGTTTAGAACTGCAGCAAAAGAGATAATTTAGTTTGGACATCATTTGAAAATTGAGCAAGTTATTTTCCTTTTTTATAGTATAAGCCTACTGCACTGGCAGTAATAATACAAATTTTTGACAAACTGTCAAACTTGAGAATGGTACTTAAAAGCTATAAGCTTATTTCTTTTTATAAAATGTATAGACAAATATATTTCTGAGACTGTTGAAAGTCTAAAACTGAAAGCATTCAAACTATGTTCAGTTATCTGAATTATAACTCACTTTTCTAAACTGACAGTGCTTAAGTGGAAAAAACATACCTGGACTCACAGCCTACATGAAATTTGCAGTACAAAATAAGTTAACGAGCAGTCAGTGACATAAGCCCTCTGGAAATGCTGCTTCCTGGAACAAAAGAATACCACGTGATAATTATTCCAGAGAAAGACTTTGCGGTTTCACAGAAAGTACATTTAAATATGTATGTCACTTCACTCAAAATCTGTTTTAGGCACACCTTTAAGATATTGCAGGTTCAGTCCCAGACCACCACGATAAAGTGGGTCACACAAATTTTTTGTTCCAGTAAATATAAAAGTTATGCTTATACTATACTGTGGTCTATTAAGTATGTAATAGCGTTATGTCTAAATCAAAATCCTGTTGTTGTGGTTCAGTCACTAAGTTGTATCCAACTCTGTGACCTCCTGGACTGTGTGTGGTGCTCCAGGCTCCCCTGTCCTCCACTATCTCCCTGAATTTGCTTAAATTCAAGTCAGTTAAGTGATGCTAATGCATATACCTTAAATGTGCATACCTAAAACGCAATGTGCATACCTTAACTTAAAAAAAGTGCAAAACAAACAGAAACAATCATAATAGTAACATCAGAGATCATTGATCACAGGTCAGCGTGACAGATATAATAATGATTTCAAAGTTTGAAATAGTGCCATAATTACTAAAATGTGACACAAATACGAGGTGAGCTGTTGGAAAAATGATTCTAATACACTTGCTTGATGCTGAGTTGCCGCAGACCTTCAATTCATTGAACTTGTTTACAAAACAAAAATAGAATAACACATGTAGAAAACAATATTATGGTTATGCGGGAGAAAGGGAGAGAGGGATAGATTGAGAGATTGGAACTGACATATACACACTACTATATGTGCAATAGATAGCTAATAAGGACTACAGCTATAACACAGGGAACCCTACTCAATTCTCTGTGCTGTATATGGGATGTATTGACATATATGGGAAAAGAATCTAAGAAAGTATAGATATATGCATATGGGTAGCTGATTCACTGTGCTGTATAGCAGAAAGTAACACAATATTGTAAATCAACTATACTCCAATAAAAATTAAAAAAAAAAAACACAAAAATACCCTTCAATTTGTAGAAGAAAACATTTACTAAGATCAATAAAGCAAAGCACGATAAAACAAAGTATGCCAGTAATGATATTTGGCACATTTCATGTGTCATAACAGTATAAGAAAAGCAAAGATGTTCTTCATGTAAATGATTTAACTCTCTTCATCTTGAATACCAAAGAGCTTGAGAATTTTCTACTAGCTCCATGATTGCTCACACAAAAAGTATAACCGTTGGGTATTTGTTCTTAATTATCAGCTCTAACTCTGATCACATTTTCATTAGTTGGGAAATGAATCTTATCAAATCAGTATTATAGTCAATGATATTTAATTCTTGCTAGAAATCTGGCATTTTGAGTTTGTCTTCAAAGCATTATAGCCTTCTTAAATATATGCTTACATTTATGTTTTCACTAGAGTTATCATAAAGTATTTTACAATTCCTATATTGCTAATGAGTATGTTTGGTTAATTAAAGACTTTACTGAGTTCTGAAGGATACAGTACTAGATTAGTAAATGATACAAACAAATAAAACTCTGTATAATTGATGTCTATTGTGTCCATTCCACTTCCTCAACAGCTGGGGAAAAATTAATAATTGTTCATTCTTTTTTCCTCAGTGATTGCTCAATGACCTTTTTTAAGAGTCTCAAGAGTAATGCAGTAATATATTATCAATGTTTAAAAATCTGGTTTGTATCTTATATTTTGATTATATTCATTTTATTCATGCCTATGATGAAACTCATTCTTTCTGCATCATTCTAGGTGGTAATAATGGCAGAAAATAATATATTATGTATCCAAATTCATTGCTGTTATTCAGTCTCTCAGTCATGAATATCTCTTTGTGACCCCATGGACTGCAGCACTCCAGGCCTCCCTGTCCTTCACCATCTCCCAGAGTCCACTCAAACCCATGTCCATTGAGTCGGTGATGCCATCCAACCATCTCATCCTCTGTTGTCCCCTTCTCCTCCCGCCTTCAGTCTTTCCCAGCATCAGGGTATTTTCCAGTGAGTCATTTCTTCACATCAGGTGGCCAAAGTATTGGAGCTCAGCTTCAGCATCAGTCCCGCCAATGAACACCCAGGACTGATTTCCTTTAGGATGGACTGGTTGGATCTCCTTGCAGTTCAAGGGACTCTCAAGAGTCTTCTCCAACACCACAGTTCAAAAGCATCGATTTTTTGTTGCTAAGCCTTTTTATGGTCCACTTTTCACCTCCATACATGACTACTGGAAAAATCATATTTTTGACTATATGAACCTTTGTTGGCAAAGTAATGTGTCTGCTTTTTAATATGCTGTCTAGATTTGTCATAGCTTTTCTTCCAATGAGCAAGTGTCTTTTAATTTCATGGCTGCAGTCACCATCTGCAGTGATTTTGGAGCCCAAGAAAATAAGTCTGTCACTGTTACCATCATTTTCCCATCTATTTGCCGTGAAATGATGGGATCTGATGCCATGATCTATATATCTTAATTGGTGAGTTTTAAGTCACTTTTCACACTTCTTTCACCTTCATCAGTTCAGTTCAGTTCAGTCGCTCAGTCATGTGTGACTCTTTGTGACCCCATGAACCACAGCACGCCAGGCCTCCCTGTCCCTCACCAACTCCCAGAGTTCACCCAAGCTCATGTGCATTGAGTCGGTGATGCTATCCAGCCATCTCATCCTCTGTTGTCCCCTTCTTCTCCTGCCCCAATCCCTTCTAGCATCAATGTCTTTTCAATGAGTCAGCTCTTCGCATCTGAACACCCAGGACTGATCTCCTTTAGGATGGACTGGTTGGACTTCCTTGCAGTCCAAGGGACTCTCAAGAGTCTTCTCCAACACCACAGTTCAAAAGCATCAATTCTTCAGTGCTCAGCTTTCTTTAGAGTCCAACTCTCACATCCATACATGACCACTGGAAAAACCATAGCTTTCATCAAGAGGATCTTTAGTTCCTCTTCACTTTCTGCCATAAGGGTGTTGTCATCTGCATATCCGAGGTTATTGATATTTCTCCCAGAAATCTTGATTCCAGCTTGTGCTTCCTCCAGTGTGACATTTTGCATCATGTATTCTGAACATAAGTTAAATAAGCAGGGTGAAATACAGACTTTATGTATTCCTTTCCCAATTTGCAACCATTCCTTTGTTCCATGTCTTGTTCTAGCATTTCTTCAAGACCTGAAAACAAGTTTCTCAAGAGGAAGATAGATAGTCTGGCATTCCCATCTCCTTAAGAATTTTCCACAGTTTCCACAGTTCGTTGTGATCCACACACTCAAATACTTTGTTCGGTGTAGTCAGTAAAGCAAAAGTAGATGCTTTTCTGGAATTCTCTTGCTTTCTTGATGATTCAATGAATGTTGGTAATTTGATGTCTGGTTCCTTTGCCTTTTCTAAATACAGCTTGAACATCTGCAATCTCACGATTCACATACTGTTGAAGCCTGGCTTGCAGAATTTTGAGTATTACTTCTCTAGTGTGTGAGATGATCGCAACTGTGCTGTAGTTTGAGGATTCTTTGGCATTGCCTTTCTTAGGGATTGGAATGAAAACTGACCTTTTCCAGTCCTGTGGCCGCTGCTGAGTTTTCCAAATTTGTTGGCATATTGAGTGCAGCACTTTCACAGCAACATCTTTTAGGATTTGAAATAGCTTAACTGGAATTCCATCACCTCCACTAGCTTTGTTCGTAGTGATTCTTCCTAAGCCCCACTTGTCTCTGCACTCCAGAGAGAGTGAGAAATCACACCATCATGGTTATCTGGGTCATTAAGATCTGTTTTACATAGTTCTTCTGTGTATTCTTGCAATCTCTTCTTAATATCTTCTGCTTCTGTTAGCACCATTTCTGTGCTTTATTGAGCCCATCTTTGCATGTTGTGATCAATGCAAAGGAATAGAGGAAAACAATAGAATGGGAGAGACTAGAGATCTCTTCAAGAAAATTAGAGACACCCAGGGAACATTTCATGCCAAGATGGGCTAGTGACTGTACTAACGTGGCAATAAGGAGTTTGGGAGCTCACCATCAGCCCCACCATAGAGCCACAGAGCAGACGACCCACAGACTGGGGAACAATTATACCAAAGGTGTTTTCACACTGTTGCAATATTTCTAGGGCCCACAATATATTTCCCAACCTATGCAACTGGCAAAGGGACTGAAAAACCCCAAGGAATTTGACTTTGAAGACCAGTGGGATTTGAGTACAGCATTCTTTAGTTTTTTTTTTTTTAAATAAAATATTTAACAACATTTGGATAGCATATTCTGTGGAAGAGTTTGTCTTACAGTACTGATTGCATGTAAACCTATATTAGCCACTCTTAAGGCATATTATCATGAAGAAATCTGTAAGAAATATACAATAAAAGTATATGTAGGTACTTTTAATATACTTAAAAAGTGCATATACTTAATAAAAGTATATGTTAACAAAACTTTCAAGCTGTCTGTTGTACAGGTGGTCAGTTTAGAATAATGAGTCCAACTGAAAGTGACAATCAAACCTTTATTTACTCGCTGTGACACAGTAGGCAAGAGGCAAAGGAGAAATCTGAAAGCTTCCCAGCATTCCATTTTCTCCCACAGAAGTGTGTGTGTGTGTGTGTGTGTGTGTGTGTGCTTAGTCGCTCAGTTATGTCTGACTCTTTGCGCCCCCTTGGACTGTAGCCTTCCAGGATATCTCTGTCCATGGGCAGTCTCCAGGCAAGAACACTGCAGTGGGTTGCCATGCCCTTCTCCAGGGGAAATTCCCCACCCAGGGATTGAACCCAGGTCTCCCATCTTTCAGGAAGATTCTTTACAGTCTGAGTCGCAAAGGAAGCCCCTCCTGCAGAAGGGTGCATGGCAATGATCAGATGACCTGCAGTGTAGATTAGGTATGAGGGAAAGAGACCTCAGTCAACACCTCCTAACACAGAGGTCTTGCAGAGTTACAGACAGAAAAAAAAAAAAAAAAAAAGCAGGAGATCTCCAGTAGGCAGTGCCTGGGGGAGGAATTGATACTTGCTCCTGAGCGTGGCTAGCCTAGGATTGCTGAGCTCTCGGTTGTAGCTGCCTCTTGAAAATTGTGGACACCGGCTGCACACATCTGATGAGCCGAGGGCAGTTTTCTTGTGAGACGTGCCAGGAAAACCTGAAATTGCCCACAGTTTAGCCTGAAAGGTGGATTTGGGCCAAGAGACAAGCTTCTTAAAAGGAAGGTAATGCTTTTCCATGATGGCATAATCCAGTTTATCCATAATATGAATACATTAAAAGCTGAACTAATGACAATTTTATGTTGATATTAAACTGTATTTTTCTGATAACATCCCATCTTAAACATCTCACTTAGAGAGATCGGTATTTGTTTACCGTTTCTATTGTTCAGAAATTTTTCACCTCGTAAGCAGAAAATTCATGAGGAAAATCCAGAAACTGACTTCCGTAGCTTCCCTTACAGTTATCATGTAAACATATGACTTTAACTCCTCCAACTTAGATTCGTATCTTACAGAAGTGAAAAAGAAAGATGTACTTTTGTCTTTGGTTACTATAGACAATTAAATACACTAAGAAAACTCTTTACAACTATCTGAAATGTTGAATAAAAATATTTAAAACACAAATTTAAAATGAATCGTTGACTAGACAAGAAAATAAGAGAAATTCAAAAGCCAAAAATCTATAGAAGTTGAAAAGTTTAGAGAAAAAAAGAAGTGGGAGGGGAGAGGTTGGAAAGTTGGAAGGGGAAAAAAAAAAAAAGAAAGGAAAAAGGAAAAGAAAGTTTCAAACCAGTTTTAGCTCTTTAGATAACTGCTGAGGTTAAGTAGAGTTTCTCTTTGTCTCTCTCCTCTCTTTCTCATTTATTTATTTTTCCATATGCTAATTTTTGACAATCTTAGGGTTATTGTTTGATACACTGATCTTACCCTTGTGACACTATCACACATCTCTCATTTTAATAGTGTTTTTAGTCTTAAAGTCAGCTTTGTCTCCAGCTCTTCTTTGTTTAGTGTTTGCTTTGTAGACAATATCATTTAAAACTGAATTAGCAAATATCAAGTATCTTGGAATAAGTCTAACACAAAATTTATAAGACCTCCACAAGAAAACTATAAAGTATCACTCAGGGAAATGGAAGAAGACACAAATAAGTGGAAGAATATTCATGAAATGAGGTGCATTCATGAAATGTCAGAATCCACATTATAAAGTTGACAGTTCTCTTTACATTAATACATATTTGAAATATGTAATTTCAATATACAGATGGTTCCTGACTTAAGATGGTATATATACATCTAATTTTTTTTTTGCTTTACCATGATAAGAATGTGATACACATTTAGTAGGAACTGAACTTCAGATTTTGGTCTTTTCCCTGGCTAACGTTTTTAAGTGTGGTACTCTTGTGATGCTGGACAGTGCCAGCAGTCACAGCTTCGAGACATCACACCATCGTGAAGGTAAACACCCCATACACTTCAAACCAACCTCTTCCCATAAAACCATTCTGTCTTTCAGTTTCAGCACAGAATTCAATAAATCACAGGAGATATTCAACACTATTGTAAAATTGGCTTTGTGTCAGATGGTTTCCCCAAGTGTAGTCCAAGGGGTCTCCAGGAGTCGGACACGACTGAGCGACTTCACTTTGACTTTTCACTTTCATGCATGGGAGAAGGAAATGGCAACCCACTCCAGTGTTCTTGCCTGGAGAATCCCAGGGACGAGGGGAGCCTGGTGGGCTGCCGTCTTTGGGGTCTCACAGAGTTGAACACGACTATAGCAACTTAGCAGCAGCACCAGTCTAACAAAAGTGTTCTAAGCACATTTAAGGTAGGATAAACTAAGCTATGCTATCAGCAGTTTAAGTGTATTAAGTTCAGTTTGATTTATAATATTTTCAACTTACCATGAGTTTGGAGACCTAACACATTTTAAATTCAGGAAGATCTGTAATCTCTTTCTATTTTTTTCCTTTTTGCAGTAACTGTTTATTAGATTAGTAACTTTATATAGCCATGCAAATACTCCAAAATAGTCAAGAGAATTTTTAAGAAAAATTTTGGAAGATTTATGTCACCATACAGTAAGACATATAATAAAACTATAGTAATTAGAGCAGTATGCCAATTACCTAATTTATTTAAGCAAATGGAATATGTTAATATTTCAAGCATAATAGCATGTATATTTAACAGACACAAAACATTAAAGCTATGATATGACTTACTTTTTTAAAAAAGTTTATGTGATTTCATTTTAGCAAATGAAAAAACAGTTTAGTGGTATATTTGAACTGTTTTAAATATTGGCCTTGGGACAGTTTTATAAAACTACATGTGTTTTGCTTCATCAGATATTCTCTTTCAAAAATAAAACAATCATAAATCAAAATATGAAAAATAACATAATAAACATATAGTAAACAGATAATATACCATGAGCAAGAAGGATACATCAGAGAGAGTAACAATTACTCAGCAAATAAACTGTTACTGTAATTCCCAAGCTGATTAGTGGAAAATGCCATCATCAGTATAAAATCCCATAGATAATAATGTTTTTTTTTTTTTAAAAAAAAACAGTAACATCAGAACGTAAATATAATCCCTCAATTCAGTAAAGATTACTTTACAGAAACCTAGAATCAACAAGGATGCATGAAATTTGGTGTATATTATCTTTGACTATAGTATAAATTGTACATTCCTCTCTGAAAAGAGGATGCTTTATATACACTTACCTAGAAGAATCAATGAGGGTTATGAGCCTAGAACACCAAACAGTCTGCCAACATTATCTTTAATAGTGCCTGGTTCACCTGCTAATTTATTATCATTAACTTGATGAGTACTTATTAACAACTGAGTGTTTGCAATATATTATATAAAGTATGGGTACTTTGTATAAGACAAGTCAGGTATATAACTTGCTAACAGCTCTTGAAATTATTTTACCTATATTATTTGTGTTTTATACAGACATATTTATGGGTACACTACCTGTATTCATATGCATTTTTATCAGGTGAATTGTCTTGATATTCATGTGTAAGTATGCGTGTCTTTGTATGTGTGTGTATAATAGATGGAGGGCAATGGGAAAAATTTAACTGAATTGACATACAAATCTAATATTAAAATGACCCATCTAAAGCCCAAACTGTAAATATTTTTCTTTAAAATCTACCAAATATCCTCATATGTTTATAACTAATGAATTCACTGAGGGACTATATGAATACATGCTGTAAAACATAGTAAGTGTGTAAACTTTATTTTGACAAATTTTATTTGAAACAGTTGGCTTCTGAAGTGGCATAAAATAATTCAATATTTTTTCATATGACAACAAAGATAATATGTATATTAAATTTACTACTTTCAGAATGCATAAAGTATAAAATTTTTTAGGACTGTATGCTTATAATTATTATTTTATCAATCTACCGCTTTGGGTGAATATTTTAGCTTAATTCTGATGAAATTATATGCCAGAAAAAATATATTCTATTTCATATGTTACTACCTACTAAAATCATAATGCTGATTTATTGCTGTGATCACCTATTTAAGGCATGAACAAGACCTATTAAACTCATTCCAGAAGGGAGACTTTTATTATTAACAGATGCATTCTAACTGGGGAGTCTCATGCTGCTGTGAAACGTGAGTCTTACTTCACGATGCACTTATTCACTACGTGTGTGTAAGAACCCAGAGCTGGTTCAGTCCTGGGTTCAGGCTGTATTCGTGGCTCCTGTGACCATCAGCTTCCGAAGTGATTTGGCTCCCCGTGTCCCCAGGGCCCTGCCCGTTGTTATATTTCTTCCTGTGTTAACACTGTGTTACCAGTGCTGGTGAGCGCACTCTCCTCCTCCCTACTTTGCTCTCATAAAATCCCCATTTTTCACAAACAGGAGGACATTCATTTTTCCCGCCTCATTTTTCAAGTACCAAATTATGGCATTTCAAATTTTAAGTAAACAAAAAGTCCAATTTTTCATAGTGACAGCAACAGCATTGATGTATGAAACTGAAATGCCAAATGACTTATTCCTGATGATATTTGAAGAAGCCCTTTGTCGTTTTAAAACATGCCGAAATTATTTGTTTTGGCATTTTACTAGAGCCCTTGTTTATGTAAGTTCTTATTTGGCTATGTTTCATTATCCAGGGTGTAGGTCCTTGTTATAAATTAGAGCCCATCTGCTAAAATCTCCTTGTTAGAGGCACAAAGGACAGATAATGCCAAGGACTTCTTATTTAAATCAATCTAATAAGCTCGCAAGCTGCCTGATAGACTTCATGTGATCTTGGAAACAGTAGAAACAATGACAAACATGAAACTCTAATATATATATATATATATATATATATATATATTTAACCTTTCAAGTGAACTGCCGTGCAAGTAAGTCTAGACAATCTCCAAGATGGACAGAACCTGGTTTTTCGTGTGTGGATATCCTGAGAGAGAAAAGTAAGTGTCACAGCAATTGCCTTTTCATTTTTGTTCCAATCACAGAAACATGAGGATGTATTTTGAGAAGAAAGCACTTGAAGCCACCAACATAATGCTACACCCATCCCCAGCACTGCCGGGCGTGAGTGGACAGTGATAAATGAAAAAGGCTGTAAGAAGCGAGTGTTCACTTTAGGTCTGAGGTTTCTATCTTTCAAGAGTGATCTGCTAGGAACCCAAGGCTTGAAGGGTGGCAAAAAGTGCTCATTCTTGTTTTTCCCATGACGGTAGGGAAGTGTAGTGATAGAGGTCAGTGGTTACCAGGTTAAGATCTAGAGTTAAAATGCAAACCTGTGAGATATTTTCTTTACTCTTGCTTATCCTCTGAAGAGGGGCACCTCTTTACCCTAATTTTATGTCTGTATCGGGGTGTAATTGAAATAAGGGGGCTGTGCATCTTTAAAGCGAGCAGCTTCTCACAGTGGTCTCTATGGCCACCTGTGAATCAACCACAAGCAGGAGAGTGAACATGTTCATTACAGCCCGCAGTTTCTTTTTCTTCGTTTGTATTCCATGCTACCTTCTACTCTGCCTTTATCTCCTTTTCCCAAGAACACACTGCTGTGTTACCATGTGATAGATTAGTTTATATTTTCTGAAATTTTATAAAAATGAAGGTGTACAAATTTACAAAAGATATTCAAAAGATATATGCACATCTACAACAGAGTATCCACTAGTTTGTTCTCTGTTTCTGCGAGTCTGTTTTATATATTTCGTGATGGAGCACTAGCTTCTAAACATAATTATTTCAAGAATTATTCATGTTGTATGTACTGATTGTATCTTTATTCTTAAATAGTATTCCATTGCATGGGTATGGCACAATGGGTTTTTTCCCCTGTTAACAAACATTGGGTTGTTTCAAATTTTAACAGTTTTACAAATGAAGTTAATATGAATATTCCCAGACAATACCTTTCAATAACATAAATTTAAAAAAAAGAAACAGTTTATTTACAATGTTACATTAGTTTAAGGTATATAGCATGATGATACAGTATTTATAGATTATATTCCATTTAAAGATATTATAAAATAATAGCTATATATATATATATATACACCTGTGTTGTTGCCAAATACATCTCGTTGCCTTTCTATTTTATCCATAGTAGTTTGCTTTTCTTAATCCCGTAACCTTACCCTCATCCTCCCATGCCCTTTCAGCGGGGTATCCAAAAGTTTGTTCTCTATGTCTCTGAGTCTGTTTTGTTACGTATATTCATCTCTGTTATTTTTTAGATTCCACTTATAAGTGATAACATGCAGTATCTTTATTCCTCTGTCTGACTTATTTCACTAAGCAGATTCTGTAGGTCCATCCACATCTTTGAAAACGACAGAATTTCCCTTTTTATAGCCGAACACATTCCATGGCATCTATACACGACATCTTTATCCATTCATCCATTGATGACACTTGAGTTGCTTCTGTGTCACGGCTGTTGTAAACAGTGCTGCTGTGAACACTGGGGCGCGTGCATTTTTTCCAAGTTGGTGTTTCTGAGGTTGTTTGGGTAGATATCCAGGAGTGGAATTGCTGGGTCATATCACAGTTCTGTTCTTAGATTTTTGAGGGACACTCATACTGTTTTCTACAGCAGCTGCACCAATTTACATCGACACCAACAGTGTGTGCAAGTTCCCTTTCTCCACATCCTCGCCTACATTTGTTATTTTTACACATTTTGATGATAGCTATTTTGATAAGTATGAGGTGATAGCCCATTTTGGTTTTGAATTGTATTTCCCTGTTGATTAGTGATGCTGAGCATTTTTTAATGTGTCCATTGGATATCTGTATTTCTTCTCTTCAAAAAAAAAAAATAAATCAACTGTACTGTAATAGAAATAAAGGAAGTTTTTTTAACTTAAAAAATATCTACTGCACTTGGTCCCTTTTTTAATCGGGTTATTTGTTCCTTTGATACTGAGTTGTATAAGCTATTTATATATTTTGGATATTTTACCCCATATCAGTTATGCAGTTTGCAAATATTTTCTCCCATTCAATAGGTTATTTCTTTTGGTTTGTTGACAGTTTCTTTGGCTGTGGTAAAGCTTTTAAGTTTAATTAGGCCCCATTTGTTTATTTTTGCTTGTATTTCTCTTGCCTTAGGAAACAGATACACATAAATATTGCTATGATTTATGTAAAAGAGTATTCTGTTATGTTCTTTTCTATATGATTTACAGTTTCTGGCCTTATACTGAGGTTTAAATACCTTTGGACTTATTTTTATATATGGTATAATCTCTCTCTCTCTCTCTCTTTTTTTTATATATAGCGGTCTAGTTTTCTCAGCACCACTTACTAAAGAGACAGTCTTTTCTCCATTGTATATTCTTCCTTCTGTATCATAGGTCAGTTGACCGTAGGCAAATAGGTTTATTTCTGGGATTTCTGTTTTATTCTGTTGATCTCTGCATTTGTTTCTGTGCCAGTACCATGCTGTTTTAATTACTGTAGATGTGTAGTCTGAAATGAGAGAATATGATTTTTCAGTTTAGTTCTTCTTTTTCAAGATTGCTTTGGCAATTTGGGGTCTTTTCTGGCTCTATGTAAATTTTAGGATATTTTGTTTACGTTATGTGAAAAATGTTTTGGGTATTTTGATAAGGATTGCATTAAATCTTTAGATTGCTTTGGGTTGTATGGATACTTTCAACAGTATTCATTCTTCCAAGAACAAAGGATATCTTTCCATTTCTTTGTACCATCTCCAGTTTTTCTCATTAGTGTTTTAGAATTTTCAGAGGATAAGTCTCTCACTTTTTTGGTTAACTTTTTCTTTGGAATTTTATTCTCTTTGATGCAATTTTAAATGAGATTTTTTTTTTTTGCTTTCTCTTTCTGATATTTCATTGTTAATGTAGAGAAACGCAACAGATTGATGTATCTTAGTCTTGTATCTTGAACGTTAGTGGATTCATCATTACTTTTCGTAGTTTTTGGTGGAAATTTTGTGGTTTCCCAAATGTATTGTCATGTCATGCTTGGCTCCAGCTGGGGTGCACAACAGACAGTCTCGAGAAATCAGGCAACCAGCACAACAGACTTCAGCCTGCCATCTCTTCCTGTTTCAGAGCAAGCTGGCACTGTATCCTCCTCTCGAGCGGAGTTCAGGATCCCTACGGCCCTTCTGTCAGTCCCATTATCCCTCCAACCAGCCAAGGGAGCTTGTCTTCTCTATGTAAGTCCCCAGAACTGGGGAGCCCAATATGTGGCTCAAGCCACCTCCTCCTTAGGGCATATCTCCACCCATGCATTTCCCCTTTTCCATTGAATTCCCTCCCATTGGAACAGATCCTGACCTAATCACTTCTCTTCCTACCTACCTGATTCCATGTGGACCTTTCTTATAGCCTTGGTCATACAAGAGTTTTTCTGCCAGTCTCCAGCTAAATACCAGTGAAAACTGTTCCACATGTAGAGCTGAAATCCATGCCTTCCTTCTTCACCATTTTGATCCAAAGCCAATATACATTTTTTTAAGAAAGTTTATTCAATATATAGGATTTAAAGTGGGTAGGATACAAGCTCAGTTCAGTTCAGTTCAGTTGCTCAGTTGAGTCCAATTCTTTGTGACCCCATGAATCGCAGCACACCAGGCCTCCCTGTCCATCACCAACTCCCAGAGTTTACCCAAACTCATGTCCATTGAGTTGGTGATGCCACCCAACCATCTCATCCTCTGTCGTCCCCTTCTTCTCCTGCCCCCAATCCCTCCCAGCATCACAGTCTTTTCCAATGAGTCAACTCTTTGCATGAGGTGGCCAAAGTACTGGAGTTTCAGCTTTAGCATCATTCCTTCAAAAGAAATCCCAGGGTTGATCTCCTTCAGAATGGACTGGTTGGATCTCCTTGCAGTCCAAGAGACTCTCAAGAGTCTTCTCCAATACCACAGTTCAAAAGCATCAATTCTTTGGCACTCAGCCTTCTTCACAGTCCAACTCTCACAACCATACATGACCAGTGGAAAAACCATAGCCTTGACTAGACGGACCTTTGTTAACAAAGTAACATCTCTGCCTTTTAATACACTGTCTAGGTTGGTCATAACTTTTCTTCCAAGGAGTAAGCATCTTTTAATTTCATGGCTGCAGTCACCATCTGCAGTGATTTTGGAGCCCCCCAAAATAAAGTCTGACACTGTTTCCACTGTTTCCCTATCTATTTGCCATGAAATGATGGGAGTGGATGCCATGATTTTAGTTTCCTGAATGCTGAGCTTTAAGCCAGGTTTTTAACTGTCCTCTTTCACTTTCATCAAGAGGTCCTTTAGTTCTTCTTCATTTTTTGCCATAAGGGTTGAGTCATCTGCATATCTGAGGTTATTGATATTTCTCCTGGCAATCTTGATTCTAGCTTGTGCTTTTTCCAGCCCAGCGTTTCTCATGATGTATTCTGCATATAAGTTAAATAAGCAGGGTGACAATATACAGCCTTGACAGACTCCTTTTCCTATTTGGAACCAGTCTGTTGTTCCATGTCCAGTTCTAACTGTTGCTTCCTGACCTGCATATAGGTTTCTCAAGAGGCAGGTCAGGTGGTCTGGTATTCCCATCTCTTTCAGAATTTTCCACAGTTTATTGTGTTCCACATAGTCAAAGGCTTTGGCATACTTGAATTTAAATATTCTTAAAAAGAAAAAAAATTTTCTGTGATTTTGATTAGATTTGTATTGAATTAGATTAATATTTGGCAAATTAAAAATATTGAATCTTCACTCATAATTCAGATATATCTTTCTGTTTATTTAGGTCTTTAATTGCTTAGGGATATTTCTTCTGTGAAGAGGTTTTGTACATGTCCTGTCATACCTAAGTATTTCACAGCTGTTTTATTATTAAAATTAATTAATATTTAATTGTATCTAATTTCTTTTTGCTGGAATATAAAAACAAATTTTTGTACCCTAAACCATGTTAAAGTCACAAATCAATATTAGAAGCTTTTATAGACTATCAGATTTTCTACATAGATGATCATATCATCTTTGTGTAGAAACCATTTCACTTTTTCCTTCCAATATATATATGTTATCTATTTTTATTGTCCTTTAACTACTTTTGGTCTTTCTCAAGCTTCTAGGCTACGGTAAACAGAATAAGAATGGTAGTGTGCCTACGTGTGCTCAGGTATGTCAGACTCTGCAACACCATGTATTATAACCTGCAATGATCCTCTGTCCATGGAATACTGCAGGCCAGAAAACTGGAGTGCATTATCATTTTCCTCCTCCAAGAGTGGATAGTCATATCTTACTCCTGATATTAGAAGGAAAGCATTCAGAGTCAAGAGGGCCTTAGGAAGCATCACTACAAACAAAGCTAGTGGAGGTGATGGAATTCCAGTTGAGCTATTTCAAATCCTGAAAGATGATGCTGTGAAAGTGCTTCACTCAATATGCCAGCAAATTTGGAAGACTCAGCAGTGGCGACAGGACTGGAAAAGGTCAGTCTTCATTCCAATCCCAAAGAAAGGAAATACCAAAGAATGATCAAACTACTGTACAATTGCACTCATCTCACACATTAGCAGGTAATGCTTAAAACTCTCCAACTGAACCTGCAACAGTATGTGAACAGAGAACATCCAAATGTTCCAGCTGAATTTAACAAAGACAGAGGAAGCAGAAATTAAATTGTCGATATCTATTGGATCATAGAAAAAGGAAGAGAGTTACAGAAAAACATCTACTTCTGCTTTATTGACTATGCCAAAGCCTTTGACTGTGTGCATAGCAAGAAACTGCTGAAAATTCTCAGAGATGAGAATACCAAACCACCTAATCTGCCTCTTGAGAAACCTGTATGCAGGTTAAGAAGCAACAGTTAGAACTGGACATGGAACAACAGACTGGTTCCAAATAGGGAAAGGAGTCCATCAAGGCTGTATATTGTCACCCTGCTTATTTAACTCTATGCAGAGTACATCATGAGAAACACTGGGCTGGAAGAAGCACAAGCTGAAATCAAGATTGCTGGGAGAAATATCAATAACCTCAGATATGCAGATGACACCACCCTTATGGCAGAAGGTGAAGAGGAACTAAAGAACCTCTTGATGAAAGTGAAAGACGAGAGTGAAAAATCTGGCTTAAAACTCAATATTAAAAAAGCTAAGATCATGGCATCCACTCCCATCACTTCACAGCAAATAGATGAGGAAAAAATGGAAACAGCGAGAAACTTTATTTTGGGGGCTCCAAAATTACTGCAGACGGTGACTGCAGCCATGAAATTAAAAGACATTTGATCCTTGGAAAAAAACTTATCATCAACCTAGACAGCATATTAAAAAGCAGAGACATTACTTTGTCAACAGAGGTCCACCTAGTCAAAGCTATGTTTTTTCCAATAGTCATGTATGGATGTGAAAGCTAAGCATATAAAGAAAGCTGAGCATTGAAGAATTGATGCTTTTGAACGTTGGTGTTGGAAAGATTCTTGAGAGTTCCTTGAATTGCATGCTCAAACCAGTCAATTCTAATGGAAATCATTCCTGAATATTCATTGGAAGGACTGATGCTGAAGCTGAAGCTCCAATACTTTGGTCACCCGACACGAAGAACTGACTCATTGGAAAAGGCCCTGATGCTGGGAAAGAGTGAAGACGGGAGGAGAAGGGAACGACAGAGGATGTGATGATTGGATGGCATCACCTACTTGAGGGATATGAGTTTCATCAAGCTCCGGGACTTGGTGATGGACAGGTAAGCCTGGCATGTTGCAGTTCATGGGGTCTCAAAGAGTTGGACCTGGTTGAGCAACTGAACTGAACTGACTTAGAGCTTTACAGTTACATTTAATATTAGCTGTACTTTTTATCACTGACAAATTTCATTAATGAATTTAACTGGTTAAGAATGATTTATTCTATTTATAGTATTCTGATACTTTTATCAGCAATGATTATTTACTCATCTGTTCTCCACTATACCAGAGTCTGTTCAAATCATGTCCATTGAGTCAGTGATGCTAACCATCTCATTTTCTGCCACCCCTTCTCCTTTTGCTTTCAATCCTTCCTGGCATCGCAATCTTTTTCAATAATTTGTCTCGTCTGTTCAGGTGAACAAAGCATCGTACATGAAGCCCCAACATACTTTTCAATACACCAAAGTATATGGAGCTTCATCACTTCTTCCAGTGAATATTAAGGGTTGATTTCTTTTAGGATTGATTGGCTTGATCTCCTCGCAGTCCACGCAATTCTCAAGAGTCTTTTCCAGCATCACAATTTGAAAGCATCAATTTTTCAGCACTCAGCCTTCTGTAGGGTCCAGATCTCACATTGCTACATGACTACTGGGAAAACCATAGCTTTGACTGTACGGACCTTTGTCAGCAAAGCAATGTCTCTGCTTTTTAATAGGCTGTCAGGTTTCTCATAGCTTTCCTTCCAAGAAGCAAGCATCTTTTAATCTCACGACTGCAGCCACCGTCTTCGGTGATTTTGGAGCCCAAGAAAATAAAATCTGCCACTGCTTTCTCTTTTTTCACCTGTATTTGCCATGGAGTGACGGGCCTGGATGCCATGATCTTAGTTTTCTGAATGTTGAGCTTTCAGGCAGCTCTTTCACTCTCCTCTTTCACTCTCATCAAGAGGCTCTTTAGTTCCTCTCTGCTTTCTGCTATTAGAGTGCTATCTCTGCATATCTGAGGTTATTGATACTTCTCCCAGCCATCTTGATTCCAGTTAATGATTCTTCCAGCCTAGGATTTTGCATGATGTACTCTGCATAGAAGTTAAATGAGCATGGTGACAATATACTGCTTTGTGGTATTCCTTTCACAAGTTTTAACAAGTCAGTTGTTTCATGTCTGGTTTCAACCATTGCTTCTTGACCTGCATACAGAGTTCACAAGAGATGGGTCAGGTGGTCTGGTATTCCCATATTCCCATCTCTTTAAGAATTTTCCACAGTTTGTTGTGACCTGCACAGACAAGGGCTTTAGTGTAGTCAGTGAAGCAAAGTACTTTTTTTTTTTTTCTGGCATTTTCTTGTTTTTCATATGACCCAACATATGTTGGCAATTCAATATCTTGTTCCTCTGCTCTTGCTAAATTCAGCCTGTACATCTGGAAGTCCTTGGTATATATATTGCTAACCTAGCTTGAAGGATTTTGAGCGTTACCTAAATAGATGCAGAAAAAAAATTTTGACAAAATATTACACCCATTTATGATTAAAAACTCTTCAGAAAGTGAGCATAAGGAACCTGGCTCAACATATTAAGGGTTATATATACATATATATAACAACCCCCACTGAAATGACATTTTTCTGAAGAAAGCATACAGATACCCATTGTGGCATTTTCTTGTGGCCAAGAGAAAGAAAAAAACACCTAAAATTCTATCAATAGAGAAATGGACAAATAGTGATACACATATACAATGGGATGTTTTTAGCCTTAAAAACAAAATAAATTATTTTGGTTTTTGCAGCTCTTTTTAGAAAATTCGTAGCACATAGGCCACATGAAAACAGGCCAAGGGCCAGTTCCTCCCACCGCCAATTTCTGCCCAACTCGTCAGCTCAAGTTTTATCCCTTTGTTGATTGTCTCAAAGTTTCACCTTCGGCTTAGTTGGCTTCCCTCTGTCATTTCTCTCTTTTCCATCCATTAACTGTGACTCTTGACCTTTCATATTTCTTTCTTCAATTTTTTTAACTTATTTTTCTTACCACTTTTCTAGTTTCTTTATGGAGAAACTGAGTTTATTTTTAATAAATGTATCTATTGACATAATATTTCTCCTAAGTACTGCTTTACTGACACCCTACAAGTTTGATATGCTTTGAAAAGTGGTCTGCTTTAATAAATATTTCATTTTTACTTGAAAGAATGTGTATTCTGCTGTTGTGTGCAGTGATTTATAAATTAGGTAACATTCTTTGATATCGTTGCTCCAGTCTTCCGTGTCCTTGCTGACTTTCCAGTTATTTTTTCTATCAATCACTAATTATCCACAAATACTTACAGATTTGTCTATTACTTCTTACTTTGTGTTTTATTTATTCTGAAATCTGTTATTATGTGCAAAAAATTTAGGATTGTATATTCTATTGATGAATTGATCCCTTTGTCATTGTGACGTGACCTTGTGTATCCCTTGTAAAAATTTTATACCAAAACATATTTGTATAATATCTGCTTCCTATAATATATATTTCCAGCTTTCCTTTGACTATTATTTGCATTTGATCCTTGAACAACATGGAGATTAGGAAGGCCAACCCTAAATGCAACTGAAAATCCTCATGTAAGTCTACAGTGGGCCCCTCCTTATCTGCAGTCTCTCATCAGTGAATTCAGACAGCTGTGGACAGCCTAGTATTTTAATACATGTTAATTGAAAAAATCCTCACATGTGTATTAGAGATCCTTGCAG
The DNA here is from genome assembly GCF_014754425.2 of Oryx dammah. Lineage (NCBI taxonomy): Eukaryota > Metazoa > Chordata > Mammalia > Artiodactyla > Bovidae > Oryx > Oryx dammah. Next base: position 5,973,379 of record NW_024070189.1, read on the forward strand.
TTCAAATCCATTCAAGAGTCATTCAAGAGTCAACAGTATATCATCTTCTATCCTTTTATTTTACATTTATTTATATTTCTATTTTCTTTCTTTTTTTAATTTTTATTTTTACTTTATTTTGCTTTACAATACTGTATTGGTTTTGCCATACATTGACATGAATCTGCCACAGGTGTACATGAGTTCCCAATCCTGAACCCCCCTCCCACCTCCCACCCCATATCATCTCTCTGGACCATCCCCGTGCACCAGCCCCAAGCATCCTGTATGCTGTATCAAACATAGACTGGCCATCGTTTCTTACCTGATAGTATACATGTTTCAGTGCCATTCAAGTGGATTTAGATATCCTGTTTTTCTGTTTACTTGGACACACTCTGACTTTTAATTAGATTGTTTTGACCATTCATTTTTAATGTGATTATTAATATGGGTTGTTTTGAATCTACCGTCTTGCTTATGATGTTTTTTTCACTTTTCCCTTTTGTATTATCCTCCTTTTTCTCTCTTGTCCTGCTTCCTTATGTGTTGAACATTTTTTATGAGCTGATTAGCTATATTTATTTTAGTGGTTATTTGGACTTAATTTATACATCCTTAACATCACTGTTTACCTTCAGTTTATATTATACCATTTCATGTTAAGTATGGAAATCTTAAACTATACTCCCATTTCTCAACTTAACTGATTTTCAAGTATTCCCTCAAATATTTATACAATTTGTAAACTCTCAAAATAGTGTTACTTTTGTTTCACCAATCAATTGCCTTTTAAAGAGATTTATGTGATTTTTTAAAGTCAGATATATAACTGGATCATGTAGCTCAATAGCGGGAAAAAAATAAAAGCAACCCAATCAAAAAGTGGACAGAGGACCTATTCAAAGTAGACATACAGACGGCTAATAAACACATGAAAAGATGCTCAACATCACTCGTTATGAGAGAAATGCAAATCAAAACTACACTGAGTATCACCTCACACAGGTCAGAGTGGCCATCAACAAAAATCTACAAACAGTAAATGGTGGAGAGGGTGCAGAGAAAAGGGAACCTTCCTGAACTGTTCAGTTCAGTCCCTCAGTCGTGTCCAACTCTTTGTGACCCCATGAATCGCAGCACGCCAGGCCTCCCTGTCCATCACCAACTCCCAGAGTTCACTCAGACTCACATCCATTGAGTCAGTGTTACCATCCAGCCATCTCATCCTCGGTCATCCCCTTCTCCTCCTGTCCTCAATCCCCCCAGTATCAGGGTCTTTTCCAATGAGTCAACTCTTCACATGAGGTTCCCAAAGTACTGGAGTTTCAGCTTTAGCATCATTCCTTCAAAAGAAATCCCAAGGCTGATCTCCTTCAGAATGGACTGGTTGGACCTCCTTGCAGTCCAAGGGACTCTCAAGAGTCTTCTCCAACACCACAGTTCAAAAGCATCAATTCTTCGGCGCTCAGCCTTCTTCACAGTCCAACTCTCCATCCATACATGACCACAGGAAAAGCCATAGCCTTGATTAGATGGACCTTTGTTGGCAAAGTAATATTTCTGCTTTTGAATATGCTATCTAGGTTGGTCATAACTTTTCTTCCAAGGAGTAAGCGTCTTTTAATTTCATGACTGCAGTCACCATCTGCAGTGATTTTGGAGCCCCCCAAATTAAAGTCTGACACTGTTTCCACTGTTTCCCCATCTATTTCCCATGAAGTGATGGGACCGGATGCTATGATCTTCGTTTTCTGAATGTTGAGCTTTAAGCCAACTTTTTCGCTCTCCTCTTTCACTTTCATCAAGAGGCTTTTTAGCTCCTCTTCACTTTCTGCCATAAGGGTGGTGTCATCTGCATATTGAGGTTATTGATATTTCTCCCAGCAATCTTGATTCCAGCTTGTGTGTCTTCCAGCCCAGCGTTTCTCATGATGTACTCTGCATATAAGTTAAATAAGCAGGGTGACAATATACAGCCTTGACATAGTCCTTTTCCTATTTGGAACCAGTCTGTTGTTCCATGTCCAGTTCTAACTGTTGCTTCCTGACCTGCATATAGGTTTGGAATGTAAATTGATATAGCCACTATGGAGAACAGTTACTTAAAAAACTAAAAATGGAACTACCTTATGGCCCAACAATCCCACTACTGGACATATACCATGAGAAAACCATAATTGGAAAAAAGACATGTATCCTCAGTGTTCATTGCGGTAACCTAGATGTCTATCAACAGATTAATGGATTAAAAAAAAAGTGGTACATATATACAATGGAATATTACTTGGCCATAATAAGGAACACATTTGAGTCAGTTCTAATGATGTGGATGAAAACCACATTATGCAGAATGAAATAAGTCAGAAAGAGAAAAACACAGGTCATATATTCATGCATACATATGGAATCGAGAAAGATGATATTGGTGAACGTGTTTGCAGGACAGCAGTGCAGGTGTAGACATGGAGAACAGACTTGTTGACGTAGTGGGGGAAGCAGAGGCTGGGGCGAATTGAGAGAGTCGCATAGAAACATATATATTGCTGGATGTAAAATAGATAGCCAGTGGGATATTCCTGTCACTCTGTGACAACCTAGAGGGATGAGATGGGGTGGGAGGTAGGAGCGGGGGTTCAAGAGGCAGGGGACGTATGTATCTGTATGGCTGATTCACGTTGATGTATGGCAGAAACCAACACAATTTTGTAAAGCAATTATTCTCCTATTAAAAATAAATAAGTTAGATTTTTAAAAGTCAGATATTTACAGTGTGGTTTCTATTCTTGCATCCTTCATGACTTTGCGTATACTATCATTTCTATCCCATATTATTTTTCTTCTACCTGAAGGGCTTCCTTTAAGTTTCTTACACTCCAAATCTGCTTGTAATCAATGCTTTCAGGCAGTAGATACAAGGTCATTTATTTTGAGAAAATTGTAAAGTATTGTATTTTAACACTATTGCATTTCAAGCAATATTGCATTTTTAACATCAGTGTCCACATGGTTATTGATAGTATGTAGTAATTTATTTCCCTATGATAATCTTGTATCCAAGACCTTAATAAATTCACTTATTAATTCTTATTTAAAAACCTGTATTTCTAGGGATTTTCTATATTGGCAAATGTAAAGTATGTCATCTTCATTTCTTGTCTAGATGACTCATTTTTTTCATTTTGCCTCACAGTTCAGGTGAGAAATTCCATTATCATGTTGGAAAGGTTGATAAAGGGGACATCTTTGCTTTGTTTCCACTCAGATCCTTTCATCATTAAGTATTATGTTAGCTGTAGATTTTTCTGGAGATTATTTTTTTTATCAGATAGAAGAGGTTCTTTATTCTTAGAATGTTGTGAGTTTATATCCTGAATAGTATCAGATTTTGTAAAATGCTTTTTTTTTTTTGCATCATGTGATGATTTCAGTATGTCAATTAATTATGTTCTCTTTTAGTCTATTGCTGTTGCAGACATTATTGATATTATAGATTAATTGCCAAATGTTGGACCACCTTTGTATACCTGGAGTAAGTTCTACTTGTCCTTTTTAAAAAATTAATCATTTTGATGCATTCTTGGAACTTCCTAATATTTTATTGAAAATTCTTTTGTCTAAGTTCCTAAGTGATATGAGCCTGGAGTTTTCTTCTGTTTATTATTGTTAATCTTTCTCATTGGAAAAAAATAACCTTGGTATAGAATTCTAAGTTGATAGTTTTTGTTTGTTTTGCTGTTGTTTATTTTCACTAGTTTGAAGATTTTGCTCTATACTCTTTTCTTCTTTATTTGTGATGAAAAATCTGCTGTTATCATTACCATTGTTACTACATATACAACTTGCCCTCTCTCTGCATATGTTTAAGATTGTGTTTTTATTTCTTATTTTGAGCAATTTAATTATGATATGCTTTGGTTTAGTGTGGTTTTTTTTAACATCTGAATCCAGTTTTATTTATTTATTTATTTATTTTACTTTATTTTACTTTATAATACTGTATTGGTTTTGCCATACATCAACATGAATCCACCACGGGTGTACACATGTTCCCAGTCCTGAACCTCCCTCCCACCTCCCTCCCCATACCATCTCTCTGGATCATCCCAGTGCACCAGCCCCAAGCATCCTGTATCCTGCATGGAAATTAAGATTGGTGATTCGTTTTTTATATGATATTATACATGTTTCAATGCCATTATCCCAAATCATCCCACCCTCTCCCTCTCCCACAGAGTCCAAAAGACTGTTCTATACATCTGTGTCTCTTTTGCTCTCTCACATACAGGGCTATCGTTACCATCTTTCTAAATTCCATATATATGTGTTAGTATACTGTATTGGTGTTTTTCTTTCTGGCTTACTTCACTCTGTATAATCGGCTCTAGTTTCATCCATCTCATTAGAACTGATTCACATGTATTCTTTTAAATGGCTGAGTAATACTCCATTGTGTATATGTACCACAGCTTTCTTATCCATTCATCTGCTGATGGACATCTAGGTTGCTTCCATGTCCTGGCTATTATAAACAGTGCTGCGATGAACATTGAGGTACAAGTGTCTCTTTAAATTCTGGTTTCCTCGGTGTATGCTCAGGAGTGGGATTGCTAGGTCATATGGCAGTTTTATTTCCAGTTTTTAAGGAATCTCCACACTGTTCTCCATAGTGGCTGTACTAGTTTGCATTCCCACCAACAGTGTAAGAGGGTTCTCTTTTCTCCACACCCTCTCCAGCATTTATTGCTTGTAGACTTTTGGATCACAGCCATTCTGACTGGTGTGAAATGGTACCTCATTGTGGTTTTGATTTGCATTTCTCTGAAAATGAGTGATGTTGAGCATCTTTTCATGTGTTTGTTAGCCATCTGTATGTCTTCTTTGGAGAAATGTCTATTTAGTTCTTTGGCCCATTTTTTGATTGGGTCATTTATTTTTCTGGAATTGAGCTGCAGGAGTTGCTTGTATATTTTTGAGATTAGTTGTTTGTCAGTTGCTTCATTTGCTATTATTTTCTCCCATTCCAAAGGCTGTCTTTTCACCTTGCTTATAGTTTCCTTTGTTGTGCAGAAACTTTTAATTTTAATTAGATCCCATTTGTTTATTTTTGCTTTTATTTCCAGTATTCTAGGAGGTGGGTCATAGGGGATCCTGCTGTGATTTATGTTTTTTGTTTACAGTGAGCAGCTCATTGACCTAGAATCTATAGGTTTATAGGTTTGTTTTGTGTTTTTTTTTTTAATCAAATTTGGAAAATTTCAACATTTATTCTTCACATATTTTTCTTTCTCACCTTTCTCTCTCTTCCCTTTGAGGAACCCCAGTTATATTAGACTGCTCACTGACACTCTGATTATTTTTTTAAATTATTTTCCCTTCTGTGTTTCATACTGGGTACTTTATCCTACTATGTGTTCAAGTTCCTTCCTTCTGTCTAACTTGCTACTAGTTATATTCAATGTATTTTTCATTCCAGAGATTTTACTTTTTATTTCTTATAGTTAAGTTTGGAACGTTTTGTATCTTCCTTATTGATACTTAATTGTGTAAATATGTTTAATACAGTTGTAATATCAGGGCTTATGTGCCTGTTTTCTAATTGTAACATCTTTTCCACTATCTGGATCTACCACAATTGATTTTTCTCCTCATGTGGGTCATATTTACTGCTTCTTCATATGCCTGGTAATATTTTATTAACTGGGAGATATGAATTTTTCTTTGCTGGGCTCTGAATATCTCTGTATTCTTGTAAAAATATTTGAAGGGACATAGTTAAGTTACTTGGAAATGGTGACTCATGTGGATTTTGATGTTGTTTTGTTTAGTAGCATCAAAGCAGCAATTATTTTCCCTACTGCTACAAAATGCTTCTGGGTAATTTTCCTTGAATTATGAATTTTATACTCTTGCTGGAAAATAACATCAGCTGTAATTCCCTCTGACTCATTCTACCGTCTTTTCTCAGCCTCCGTTTCTTCACACATACAGATCAGGACTCTACTTGGACACCTTTTCCCGACTCCTGGGATATGATCACAAACAACTCTCTTTTCTCAGCTTCTCTGTCCTTCAAAAAGTAGTCTTTTGTGTCTCCCTGGATTCAAACCTCTGTCTCCTCTTTGCATTTCTGGACTCTACCTGGGTTCCCCTCCCTGTATCACATTTGGTATATTATTTAAAGGGCATAATCAGTGTAATTTTAGTGCTCACTTGATTTGTCTTTCATCATTCAGAGATCACTGTCTTAATTTGATATGTAGTGTCTTCAGACGCATTGCTTCTTATATTTTGTCTGTTTTTTTTAATTGTTTCACAAAGAAGGTGAAAAGTATTCCTTGTTTTTCCATTTCTTGAAGCAGAAGCTCTTCACTTCCTAATAGTTACATGACCTTGTACAAGGATACCACTTTCAAGTTAATGATAGTTCCTGTTTCACAATATTATAAAACAATGCAAGGGAAAATATTATATATTAAATCGGTATTACTTAGGGCATGGTATAAATATAGGTTCAATACTTGTTCTTTATATGATAAATTTCTCAAAAGTGTTAGTATTTCATTTCACATAATTATTCAAGTTCAGAATTAAGAATTTTTTGGAGTAATCATAATAATTTAACCATGTGATACTCTAAGAAAGATTGGAGAGTGTTTTTTAAAAGGCCAGTTATGTTGGAAAGCAAGTAAGCAGACTAAATAAAGCAATTGGCATCTAATCATTATTATATAAGCTTAAATGTCATATTGTTGAGTCAGAAATTCTAATTTCAGGATAATTTCCTAAAGAAATTATCAAAAATGAGCAAAGATGAATGTGTGAAGATGACAGATATTGCCATTTATAATATGGTGCTTCTGCTTTTCACTTTGTCTAAAGTAGGAGTACGAGTAAATAAATTTTGACTTGTTGTATATGTAAAATGCATAATCTGTGTGCTTAGTCACTCAGTCATGTGAGACCCCATGGACTGTAGCCTTCAAGCTTCTCTGTCCATGGGGATTCTCCAGGCAAGAATAATGGAGTGGGAGGCCATGCCCTTCTCCAGGGGATCTTCCCAACCTGGGGATTGAACCCAAGTCTCCTGCATTGCAGGCAGATTCTTTACTGACAGAGCCACCAGGGAATCCACCAGGAAAGTAAAATGCACAATAGCTATCAAAACTCATATGAAGAGACATGGAGTTTCTGCTTATTATGCAGTAAATGAAAAACAAGTGCAAATTTTAAATATGGTAAAATTTTTCATTGTATGCTTTGAATAGTTTTGGAAGTTGCATGCTGAAGTAATAAATGTGATTATAACTGAAAAATTGAATTGTAGTTTGCTTTTTCTTTATATATTCTATATTCTATAAAATTTCAGTAACCCATGTATGTATGTATATATATATATTATATATATATATATTTATAACTGGAAACTGAGAGTTAGATTTTATGTTAATATGATTATGAAAAAATACAACATCAGTGTTTTTAGTGAAAGTATCCTGACATTCCATTTCATAATAAATTTCTACTTACAGATATATCATTAAGATACTTTTATGCTAAACATTTATATTTTATAGGTATAAAGAGTTCCTCATAAAAAGAGGCAGCTAGTTAAAGAAGCTAGAACGATAGGGAATTAGTCACCATTCTTCATTTTAAAAGGCATCAAATTTTGATTTATCAATAATTTAGAATATTCTTAAACATGAAACATGATTTATTGATGTTTTAAGATAAATACTAAGGTCAGTTGTCAGATGACTGATGCTGGCAACATGCTGTAGAGGGGAAAGGCACAAGATCCCATTGCAGCCCCAGCTCTCATCTCCTAAGTGGCTGGGGCATTTTGTTTACTGTTACTCAACCTCTGTTTCCTCACACATACATGCATATATAATGAACACATTCCAGTTGACTGGCTGTAGTGTTCAGTTCAGTTCAGTCCAGTCACTCAGTCATGTCCAACTCTTTGCGACCCTATGAATCGCAGCATTCCAGGCCTCTCTGCCCATCACCAACTCCCGGAGTCCACCCAAACTCATGTCCATCCAGTCAGTGATGCCATCCAGCCATCTCATCCTCTGTCATCTCTTTCTCCTCCTGCCCCCAATCCTTCCCAGCATCAGGGTCTTTTCCAATGAGTCAACTCTTCACATGAGGTGGCCAAAGTATTGGAGTTTCAGCTTTAGCATGAGTCCTTCCAATGAACACCCAGGACTGATCTTTAGAATGGACTGGTTGGATCTCCTTGCAGTCCAAGGGACTTGCTAGAGTCTTCAACACCACAGTTCAAAAGCATCTATTCTTTGGTGCTCAGCTTTCTTCATAGTCCAACTCTCACATCCATACATGACCACTGAGAAAACCATAGCCTTGACTAGATGGACCTTTGTTGGAAAACTAATGTCTTGTAGATTAAACTAACATATCAAATGTTTGGCTTGGAGAATAATAAGCATCCAAACTGTCTCTCTCATTTTGTTTCAGTCAATACTTTCCAGACATTTGTATCAGGCAGAGTTCGCAGAGAAAAGGAAACCAAATGTGTGTGTGTGTGTGTGTGTGTGTGTGTACATACGAAGTTTCTGGGTTCTATCCTTGCTGGTCCCACTGTAGTAGATTGTATTTTCCAAAGATGGGCGTTATAATAGCCCTAGTATCAGACACTTTTCACAAGTATTGCTGCTCGTCATAAAGAGAAGATTGTCTGAATTTAAGTGGACATATGCTTTGCTTGTAACTAACAGAATGATTCTGAAATGATGCTGCATGACTTTGTATATGCAGCCATAAATGAAGCACCTTCTGCCTTGCTCACTGGAATCTTCATTCTTACATCTTCTGCATGCAGTGTGATTGCCCTGATCCCGTGATGCATTGAAAGCTCCAACTATCACGTGTTGAGATCCCCATGGAGATAACCTAGAGTAATAGTGAAGGTAGAGATCTCCAGCCCCCTCTGATGCATAAAACAGTTTGACTGCAAACATCTGAGTTACATGAACCAGAACCACACCAATGAGTCCTGTTAAGAACTGTGAAGACACACTGCATCTGTCTTCCAAAATTCATTGCTATATAAACGTCCTCAAAAAAAGTAAAAATGAAAAAATAAAATGTATGTAACAAAACCGTCACTGCCTCTTTCATAGAAGGTGTGCAGAAATGCAATAACCTGGAAAATTGTCTCCCAAAAAAATGCTTCCAGATTTCAGACCCACAGAAACTGTAAGAGATAATAAAATCAAATAAAATATTGCTTTAAATCATTAAGGTTGGGGCCGAGTTTTAGGCTATAGTGATAAACGAAATACTACCTTTAGATACAGAGGGCTTAATAACTATAATTAATATGATACATTCATCAAAGTATAAGCTATCAACTCACACCAAGAACCTGAAAGAACATATTCAAAAAAAGGTTAACTTTGGATGGGAAGATGGAGCTAAAAAGGTTTAAAAATTATTAAGAACTCAAGGTATATTCAAAATAGAATATTACTTTAGCACATCACAAGTAATTCCCTAGTATAATGGAAATGGGAGGAAAGGAAAATCAAGTCAAATATAATGCAGAAATCCAAGAAAAGTTAATCAAATTTCACTCAGCTATGCTTGCTCTAACAAATTATCACAGAATCGATGGCTTTTAAAAAAGATAAATGTATTCTATCATAATTCTAGAGGCTAAATATCCAAAATCAGTATCAATAGGCTAAAATCAAGGCTTGGCAGGAGCTGAATGTGTCCACAGGCTCTAGAAGATATTCCATTTCTTACTTCATGCAGAGTCCAAGACTGCTGCAATACTTATTTTGTGGGCTTACTATTAGCCTCCTCTCTGACTCTACAATAACCTTCCCTTCCCTTTTGTATGTAATCTTCCCTTTTGTGTGTAATCTTCCTCTGCCCTTATCTCACAGGGACACTTGTAATGGTATTTAGGACCCACCTGTTTAGGATAATCTGCCCATTTCAAGATTCTTCACCCAATCATATCCATGTAGAGATGGTGAAGGACAGGGCCCCTGGTGTGCTGCAACCCATGGGGTCGCAAAGAGTAGGACATGACTGAGCGACTGAACAACAACAAGATCCTTTTTCAATATAAGGTAACCTTCACAAATTCCAGGAATTAAGATCTGATATATTTGGGTTGCATTATTCTACCTACTGCATACAGCTATTTTTTCCGTTCTTGCAATGAAAATGCTGCGAAACAAACAGAACCAAAACCTCAGCTATATGAACCAGTCATTTCATCTGGGTTTTTCCAGGTAGGCTGACACTGGATTTATTGCCTTCAGGTACACTCTGTCTATATAACAAATGGTAAAAACTCCAAGGCCAGTCCTCCTTCCCATCACGATTGCAAAACAATTGCTTCTGTGTGTACCCACGAAGGACACTTTTCAAGAGAAGCTGAACTAGAGAAAGAACATTTAGAAATAACATTTTAGTGTGTCCAGTGAAAAACCCTGGTGGCTCAGATGGTAAAGAATCTGCTTGCAATGCAGGAGACCTGGGTTCAATCCTTGGGTTGGGAAGATCCTTTGGAGAAGGGAATGGTTACCCACTCCTGTATTCATGCCTAGACAATTACATGGATAGAGGAGCCTGGTAGGCTAGTCCATGGGGTCATAAAGTCAGATACAAGTGAGAGACTAACACTTTCACTTTCAATGAAAAACCCAGTTGTCCAGTGAATTATTTCATGCCAATCCTACCAGTCAATATACACTAGCCATGCAAAGCATCTAATATTTTACAACTTTACTTTAAAAAATGAACATGCACATCACTGTAACAAATGTGCCAGTCTGGTACAGAACAGTAATGGTAGGTGAGGTTGTGCATGCGTGCCAACAGGGCACACATGGAAACTCTCTACTTTCTGTTCAGTTTTGCTGTAAGTCTAAAACTGCTATAAAAATAAATCTTATTAATTAAAAAAAGAAAAAGAACAGGCCCCCAAGAACATCTAGTAATTTGAATAAAGACTTAATGCAAGAGAAACATTAAGAAAAAGAAGATCAGATGAAATAAAGACATCTTAAAACCTATAATTAATATCCACAAAGAGATTAAAAAGCAGAGTATATAAAAAAGCAGACATTACTTTGCCAACAACGGTCTGTCTCATCAAAGCTGTGGTTTCTCCAGTGGTCATGTATGGATATGAGTGTTGGACTATAAAGAAAACTGAGCACTGAAGAACTGATGCTTTTGAACTGTGGTGTTGGAGAAGACTCTTGAGAGTCCCTTGGACTGTGAGGAGATCCAACCAGTCAATCCTAAAGAAATCAATCTTGGATATACATTGGAAGGACTGATACTGAAGCTGAAACTCCAATACTTCGGCCACCTGATGAGAAGAACTGTCTCATTGGAAAAAAACCTGATGCTGGGAAAGATTGAAGGCAGGAGGAGCATGGGATGACAGAGGATGAGATAGTTGGATGGCATCACCGAGTCGATGGACATGAATTTGAGTAAACTCTGGGAGCTGGTGATGGACAGGGAGGCCTGGCATGCTGCAGTCCATGTGGTCGGAAAGAGTCAGACATGACTGAGCGACGGAACTGACTACAAAGAGATTTGCAAAAAGATACTATATCAATGAAACTATAAATGTTATTTTTAACAAGGAATAACTAGAAATAAATAGGAAGTCCATGGAAATTTAAAACAGTATAGTTAAGTCTGATTAAAAATCAATCAAGTTTTGGAGGATAAAGTTTTTGCAAAGTAGAAGTTTCTTTCTGTGAAGGGTTTGTCCCTTGAACTTAAATTAGAACGTATTCTTAACAAAAAATAGAACTTTTAATATCCAGGTTCCAGAAGATAAGGCAGCAGCAAACCATGCTGTAATAAGTACAAAGCACTGTCTGTAATTAAACCACTTTGTCCTCACATAAGGCAAGGGTAGCAGAAATCATCCTGAGAAGGTATGAGGCAGTGGAGAGAGCATCTCAGAGAGGATGACTTCTGTTCTCATCCAAGTCAGTATAAAGCACTATGGAAGGAACCACCAAAGTTGAGGTCAGTGATACTAACAAATGGAACTCCACCTTTAGTGAAGACTGAGTATCTCAAAACACAAAGTGTCCTTATTTAATATCTTTCAAATCCCTCCTTTCCCACTGAGTGAATACTTGTAAAGTAAGAGTGTATTATACTTGCCATAAAACATCATGGCCTTTCAATATAATGATAAAAATTGCATGCATGCTCTAGTGACCTGACTGATAACTAGAAAACTTTCCTTTAGAATCTTACCTGTAGAGAGATAAGGTTAGTCATAGTAGTTACAGACAGGGTATTAATGGGGTTTTCTATCCCTCTTCTTGGCTTCTTTTCACACTTATAATTAAAGGAGCCAAACAGGAGTTATGCATGGTACCTTGTTGTTGTTCAGTTGCCTAGTCATGTCCAACTCTTTGCAACCCAATGGACTGCAACACACCCAGCCTCCCTGTCCCTCACCATCTCCCAAAGTTTGCCCAAGTTCATGTCTATTGCATCGGTGATGCCATCAATTGGTTTGTTAGTAATGGCATTTTACTAACAGACAAATCACACAACTTGGTAAGAAAGTTCCAAATTTAGAATATATTCTTTGAAAAGGCAATAGGTTTAAGGCAATAGTCACAACAATAGTGAAAGGAATATTTTTAAACGAGTATTCTTTGAGAACTTTACATTGTATAATGTTTTAAAAAGCAAGTATGGACAACTTTTAAAAGTTAATCTGGTATGGAAGATAAGCATACTGGGTGTTTATTTCATGCTTCCATTATTAATTCATAATGTTTCTTAATCTTAGAAGTGCCAAGCACTGTGCCAGGAGTTGTATTATAAGTTCAAATGGACAAAGTTTAGCAGTGATTTGCTTTCTGAGAAAGAAAGGGCAGCTATGGAGTTTTGTATTTCAGTAGGCCTCTGTGTTGTTGGAGAAGACTCTTGAGGGTCCCTTGGACTGCAAGGAGATCCAACCAGTCCATTCTGAAGGAGATCAGCCCTGGGATTTCTTTGGAAGGAATGATGCTAAAGCTGAAGCTCCAGTACTTTGGCCACCTCATGCGAAGAGTTGACTCATTGGAAAAGACTTTGATGTTGCGAGGGATTGGGGGCAGGAGGAGAAGGGGACGACAGAGGATGAGATGGCTGGATGGCATCACCGACTCGATGGACGTGAATCTGAGTGAACTCCAGGAGTTGGTGATGAACAGGGAGGCCTGGCGTACTGCGATTCATGGGGTCGCAAAGAGTCAGACACGACTGAGTGACTGAACTGAACTGAACTGCTATCCACTGAAAGAAAAGTAGCATACTGTGGATGAAAACTTTAAATGTAGGCTTCAGATCATTAATATTGCATTTTCACTTTTGGTTTGAAGGTGAGATGATGTTATTATTATTATGTGCTAGGAAGATAGGCAGTCAAAGAGAGTACAGAGTGAAATTTACTGAAATTGAAAGCTATAACAATATCACTATTACTAGTTTACTTTCTTATAATAAATGATTCAAAATGAAAATCTGCCTTTTGGACTCTAATTTTAGTTAATGTAAATGCGTGGCCAGATTTCTTCTTAGGAACCTAGCACAGATTCTATTGAAGGCATAATAAAGTTACCAGGAATATACACATTTGGATTCTGAGGTCATAATTTTGTTCCAAAAGAAACTATAGGTAGAGATTTTCTTTCCATACACAGGATGTAAAAAGGCAAAGGAGTGATGAGAGATAAAAGAAAATAGCATGAATCTAACTGGGAAAAAGCTTCCCTTAGTCTCTCCAAAACAGTAGACTGAAATTTTAAGTCAGTATTGAATCCATATAGATCGCTCTATGTCATAGTCTGCAGAGCATTTGTTTACCAGAATCACTGAATACATTCTCTTGAAAGAAGCATCAGACCATTGTAGGAAAAGTGATCGGCTTTTTCTTCTTCCTTATTTTTCAGTTTAGATTACCTTTGTTTTTTTTCTTTTTTGTCTCTTTTATAATTCATTTATTTTTTAATTGAAGGATAATTGCTTTACAGAATTTTGTTGTTTTCTGTGAAACATCAGCATGACTCAGCCATAGGTGTACATATATCCCCTCCCTCGTGAACCTCCCTCCCATCTCCCTCCCCAACCCACCCCTCTAGGTTGATAGAGCCCTTGTTTGAGTCCCCTGAGTCATACAGCAAATTCCCATTGGCTATCTATTTTACATATGGTAATATAAGTTTCCATGTTACTCTCTCCATACATTTCACCCTCTCCTCCCCTTTCCTCCATATCCATAAGTCTGCTCTCTATATCTGTTTCTCCAATGCTGCCTTGCAAATAAATTCATCAATACCATCTTTCTAGATTCCATATATATGTGTTAGTATATGATATTTCTCTTTCTGACTTACTTTATTCTGTATATCAGACTCTAAGTTCATCCACTTCATTAGAACTGACTCAAATTAATTCCTTTTTATGGCTGAGTAGAATTCCATTGTGTATATGTACCACTACTTCTTTATCCATTCATCTGTCGATGGACATCTAGATTGCCTCCACGTTCAAGCTGAACATTGGGGTACATGTGTCTTTTTCAGTTTGGGTTTCCTTAGGGTATATGGCTAGGAGTGGGATTGCTAGGTCATGTGTAGTTTTATTCCTAGTATTTTAAGGAATCTCCGGACCATGTTCCATAGTGGCTATATCAATTTAGATTCCCACCCAAAGTCTATACTAGTGCAAGTAGTGTTAGTCACTCAGGCGTGTCTGACTCTTTGTGACCCAGTGGACTGTAGGCCACCAGGCTCTTCTGTCTATAGAATTCTCTAGACAAGAATACTGGAGCAGGCTACCATTCCCTTCTCCAGGAAGTCTTCCCAACCCAGGAACTGAATTCGGGAATTGTGCGTTGCAGGCAGATTCTTTACTGTCTGCACCATGAGGGGAGTCCACCCAAACCCATGGGCTGCCGTAAAAGCAGTTCTTGAGGTACACATAGCAATACAATCTCAAGAAACAAGAAAAACGGCAAATAGACAACCTAAATTTACACCTAGAGCAACTGGATAAAGAAGGACAAAACCCCCAAAATTAGAAGAAGGAAAGAAACCATAAAGATCAGGGCAGAAATAAATGAAAAAAAAATTTTTTTAAGCAAGAGTAAATATTAATAAAACCAAAAGCTGATTCTTTGAGAAGATAAACAAAATTGACAAACCTTTAGCCAGACTGATCAAGAAAAAAAAAGAGAAGATCAAATCAACAAAATTAGAAATTAAAAAGAAGAGGTTACAACAGGCAATGTCTCTGCTTCTTAATATGCTGTCTAGGTTTGTCATACTTTTTCTGCCAAGGAGCAAGCATCTTTTAATTTCATGGCTGCAGTTGCCATCCACAGTGATTCTGGAGCCCAAGAAGAGAAAATCTGTTACTCTTTCTACTTTTCCCCCATCTACTTGCCACGGAGTGATGGGACTGGATGCTAAGATCTTAGTTTCTTGAATGTTGTGTTTTAAACCAGACTTTTCACTCTCTTCTTTCACCGTCATCAAGAGGCTCTTTAGTTCCTTTTAATTTCAGCTATTAGAGTGGTATCATCAGCATATCTGAGGTTGTTAATATTTCTCCTGACAGTCCTGATTCCAGCTTGTGATTCATCCAGCCTGGTATTTTGCCAGATATATTCTGTATAGAAATTAAATAAGCAGGGTGACAGTAGACAGCCTTGATGTACTCTTTTCCCAGTTCTGAAACAGTCAGTTATTCCATGTCCTATTCTAACTGTAGCTTCTTGATCTGCATGCAGTTTTCTCAGGAGGCAGATAAGATCATCTGGTAGTACCATCTCTTTAAGAATCTTCCACATTTTGTTGTGAGCCACACAGTGAAAGGCATCAGGATAGTCCATAAAGAAGAAGTAGGTGTTTTTTTTCTGGAATTTCCTTGCTTTCTCTATGATCCAATGGATGTTGGCAATTTGATCTCTGCTTCCTCTGTCTTTTCTAAACTCAGCTTGTACATCTGGAAGTTTTCAGTTCATGTACTACTGAAACCTAGCTTGAAAGATTTTGACCATTTCTTTGCTATCGTGTGAAATGAGTGAAACTATTTGGTAGTTTGAACATCCTTTTGGCACTGCCCCTCTTTGGGATTGAAATGAAACCTGACTTTTTCCAGTCCTTTGGCCACTGCTAAGTTTTCCAAAGTTGCTGGCGCGTTGAGTGCAGCACTTTTAAAGCATCATCGTTTAGGATTTGAATTAGCTCAGCTGGAATTCCATCACCTTCACCAACTTTGTAGTAAGGCCCACTTGACTTCACACTCTAGGTGAGTGACCATACCATTGTGGTTATCTGGGTCATAAAGAGCTTTTTTTGAATTGTTCTGTGTATTCTTGCTACCTCTTCTTAATCTCTCCTGTTTCTGTTAAGTCCTTGTCATTTCTGTCCTTTATTGTGCCCATCTTTGCATGAAATATTCCCTAGGTGTCTCCAATTTTCTTGAAAACATCTCTAATCTTCCCCATTCTATTATTTACCTTCATTTGAGCCTTTAGATTTACTATTTTCTCAATATCTCTCACATTCTGTCATGTATGTAAAAGAGCTATGTTCAGTACACTGCAAAATAAGGGATATTTATATAGTGAAAAGGGGGCATCCCAGGTGGCTCAGTGATAAAGAATCTGCATGCCAGTGCTAAAGACATGGGTTCAATCCCTAGCTCACTAAGATCCCCTGGAGAAGGAAATGGGAACCCAGTCCAGCATTCTTGCCTGGAAAATTCCATGGATGGAGGAGATCAGCCAGCTACAGTCCATGGGGTTGCAAAGAGTCAGACATGACTTAGCAAAAGAGCATGCATGCGTACAATAAATTAAATAATGTAAATGAACACAGGAGAAAGGATCTTGTGTGGTAACACCTGAAAGTTATAATTTTATAAAATCTTATTGTTGTATACACATTGTAAACTGTGACTTTTTTCCTTTTTATTTGGGGGGGGAAGTCTTTTTAAAAATAGATTTTCTATACTTTTCATTTAGGAATTGAGTACAACCAATCTATCCTAAAGGAAATCAGTCCTGAATATTCATTGGAAGGATTGATGCTGAAACTGAAACTCCAATACTTTGGCCACCTGATGAGAGGAACTGACTCATTGGAAAAGACACTGATGCTGGGAAAGATTGAAGGCGGGAGGAGAAGGGGATGACAGAGGATGAGAAGGTTGGATGGCATCACTGACTCAATGGACATGGGTTTGAGTAAACTCTGGGAGTTGATGATGGACAGGGAGGCCTGAGTGCTGCAGTCCATGGGGTTGCAAAGAGTCAGACACGACTGAGCGACTGAACTGAACTGAACAAATTTATAAAGAAAACATATCATGTACAAATTATATGCATTTTCTTTAGATTTTTACTTTTCTCTATAGAGTTGGGTGTTTTTTTTTATTATTGATATAATATAGGTTAAAAATCTTGTCTCCTGTGTATATTATAATTTGTCCTCTGAATGCACTACAGTATGGGGCTACTGAGGTCTAATTTCCATTTGTCATTATACAGTTGGCTCCCGTTACCCATTTTGCCCAGGCTTCACCCTTTCCCCTCTGGTAACTACCAAATGTTTTTTGTATGTATGTGTTTATTTGGTTGTATTTACTTTGTTTTTTAAAAGTATTTCACATAAGAATGAAACCATATCATGCTTGTCTTCTCTGACTCATTTCGCTTAAAATAATGTCCCCGCAATCATCCATGTAGCCACAAGGGCCAAGAGCTCATCTTTTTTGTTTGAGTGGCATTCCACAGTATGTGTGTTCTACGTCTTTATCCGCTCATCCACAAATGAGCACTCACGTTGTTTCCATATCTTGGCTATTATAAATAATACCTGCCCTGATGAACAGAAGGGTACACATGTGTTTTCTAATTAGAATGTTCCTGTTCTTCAGATAAATACCCAGAACTGGAATCACTGGATCACATAGTAATTGTCTTATTAATTTTTGAGAAATCTCCATACTGTTTTCCATAGTACTTATACCAATTCACATTCCAATCAACAATATATGTTTTACAGTTTCCTTTTCTCCTGTGTCCATTTCAACAATTGTTGTAATTTGCGTTTTTAATCATAGCCATTCTAATAGCAGTGAGGCTATATCTCATTGTGGTTTTGATTTGCATGTCCCAACTGAACTGAACTGAATGATTATTGATCTCCAATAGCATATGGGGCACTTACCGACCTGCGGAATTCCTCTTTCAGTATCCTATCATTTTGCCTTTTCATACTGTTCATGGAGTTCTCAAGGCAAGAATACTGAAGTGGTTTGCCATTCCCTTCTCCAGTGGACCACATTCTGTCAGACCTCTCCACCATGACCCATCCGTCTTGTAGATCAGTGGAGAAATAACTCAGGAAAGAATGAAGGGATGGAGCCAAAGCAAAAACAATATCCAGCTGTGGATTTGACTGGTGATAGAAGCAAGGTCCAACGCTGTAAAGAGCAATATTGCATAAGAACCTAGAATGTTAGGTCCATGAATCAAGGCAAATAGAAAGTGGTCAAGAGGAGATAGCAAGAGTGAACGTTGACATTCTAGGAATCAGTGAACTAAAATGGACTGGAATGGGTGAATTTAACTCAGATGACCATTATATCTACTACTGTGGCAGGAATCCCTTAGAAGAAATGGAGTAGCCATCATGGTCAACAAAAGAGTCCAGAATGCAGTACTTGGATGCAATCTCAAAAATGACAGAATGATCTCTGTTCGTTTCCAAGGCAAACCATTCAATATCACAGTAATCCAAGTCTATGCCCCAACCAGTAACACTGAAGAAGCTGAAGTTGAACGGTTCTATGAAGACCTACAAGACCTTTTAGAACTAGCACCCCAAAAAGATGTCCTTTTCATTGTAGGGGGCTGGAATGCAAAAGTAGGAAGTCAAAAAACACCTGGAGTAACAGGCAAATTTGGCTTTCGAATGCAGAATAAAGCAGGGCAAAGACTAATAAGAGTTTTGCCAAGAAAATGCACTGGTCATAGCAAACACTCTCTTCCAACAACACAAGAGAAGACTCTACACATGGACATCACCACATGGTCAACACCGAAATCAGGTTGATTATATTCTTTGCAGCCAAACATGAAGAAGCTCTATACAGTCAACCAAAACAAGACCAGGAGCTGACTGTGGCTCAGATCATGAACTCCTTATTACCAGATTCAAACTTAAATTGAAGAAAGTAGGGAAAACCACTAGACCATTCAGGTATAACCTAAATCATATCACTTATGATTATACAGTGGAAGTGAGAAGTAGATTTAAGGACTAGATCTGATAGACAGAGTGTTGATGAACTATGGACAGAGGTTCATGACATTGTACAGGAGACAGAGGTCAAGACCATCCCCATGGAAAAGAAATGCAAAAAAGCAAAATGGCTGTTTGAGGAGGCCTTACAAATAGCTGTGAAAAGAAGAGAAGCGAAAAGCAAAGGAGAAAAGGAAAGATATTCCCATTTGAATGCAGAGTTCCAGAGAATAGCAAAGAGAGGTAAAACCTTCTGCAGCGATCAATGAAAAGAAATAGAGGGAAAGAACAGAATGGAAAGACTAGAGATCTCTTCAAGAAAATTAGACATACCAAGGGAACATTTCATGAAAAGATGGGCTCGATAAAGGACAGAAATGGTATGGACCTAACAGAAGCAGAAGATATTAAGAAGAGGTGACAAGAATACACAGAAGAACTGTATAAAAAAGACCTTCATGACCCAGATAATCAGGATGGTGTGATCACTCACCTAGAGCCAGACATCCTGGAATATGAAGTCAAATGGGCCTTAGAAAGAATCACTATGAACAAAGCTATTGAGGTGATGGAATTCCACTTGAACTATTTCAAATCCTGAAAGATGATGCTGTGAGAGTGTTGCAGTCAATATGCCATCAAATTTGCAAAACTCAGCAGTGGCCACAGGACTAGAAGTCAGTTTTCATTCCAATCCCAAAGAAAGGCAATGCCAGAAAATGCTCAAACTACCTCACAATTGTACTCATCTCACACGCTAGTAAAGTAATGCTCAAAATTCTCCAAGCCAGGCTTCAGCAGTATGTGAATCATGAACTTCCAGATGTTCAAGCTGGATTTAGAAAAGGCAGAGGAACCAGAGATCAAATTGCCAACTTCCACTGGATCATCCAAAAAGATAGAGAGTTCCAGAAAAAAACATCTACTTCTGCTTTATTGACCATACCAAAGCCTTTGACTGTGTGGATCACAATAAACTGTGGAAAAATCTGAAAGAGATGGGAATACCAGACCACCTGACCTGCCTCTTGAGAAACCTATATGCAGGTCAGGAAGCAACAGTTAGAACTGGACATGGAACAACAGACTGGTTCCAAATAGGAAAAGGAGTATCTCAAGGCTGTATATTGTCATCCTGCTTATTTAACTTATAAGCAGAGTACATCACAAGAAATGCTGGGCTGGAGGAAGCACAAGCTGGAGTCACAATTCCCGGGAGTAATATCAATAACTTCAGATATGCAGATGACACTACCCTTATGGCAGAAAGTGAAGAGGAACTCAAAAGCCTCTTGATGAAATTGAAAGAGGAGCATGAAAAAGTTGGCTTAAAGCTGAACACTCAGAAAACTAAGATATGGCATCTGGTCCCATGACTTCATGGCAAATAGATGGGGAAACAGTGGAAACAGTATCAGACTTTATTTTGGGGGGGCTCCATAATCACTGCAGATGGTGACTGCAGTCATGAAATTAAAAGACGCTTACTCCTTGGAAGGGAAGTTATGACCAACCTAGATATCATATTAAAAAGCAGAGACAGTACTTTGCCAACATAGGTCCAGTGGTCATGTATGGATGTGAGAGTTGGACTATAAAAAAAGCTGAGCACCGTAGAATTGATGCGTTTGAACTGTGGTGTTGGAGAAGACTCTTGAGAGTCCCTTGGGCTGCAGGGAGATCCAACCAGTCCATCCTAAAGGAGATCAGTCCTGGATGTTCACTGGAAGGGCTGATGCTGGAGCTGAAACTTCCATAGTTTGGCCACCTCATGTGAAGTGTTGACTCATTGAAGAAGACCCTGATGCTGGGAGGGATTGGGAGCAGGAGGAGAAGGGGACGCCAGAGGATGAAATGGCTGGATTGCATCACTGACTCGATGGACATGAGTCTGAGTGAACTCCGGGAGTTGGTGATGGACAGGGAGGCCTGACATTCTGCAATTCATGGGGTCACAAAGAGTCGCACACAACTGAATGACTGAAATGAACTGAACTAACCAAATTAGTGATGTTAAACATCTTTTCATGTCCCAGTTGACCATTTACATGTCTTCTTTCAAAAAAATTTTATATATATATATGTATATATATATATATATATTTTTTTTTTAGATCCTCTGCCCACTTTTAAAATCAGGTTGCTTGATCCTTTTTTTGTTGGTTGGGATGAACTATTCATATATTTTAGATATTATCCCCTTGTGGGATATATTCTTTGCAAATATCTTCTCTCATTTACTAGGTTGTATTTTCATTTAGCTGACAGCTTTCTCTTTCTTGTGAAGAAGCATTCTAGTTTGATGTAATCCCACTTATGTGTTTTTACTTTTGTTTCCCTTGCCTTTTTTTCTTCTAATAGTTTAACTGTTTTAGGTCTTACATTCAATTCTTTAATCCATTCTGGTTAAGTTATGCTTATCGTATATGATAAAGGTCTAGATTCATTCATTTGCATTCAGTTTTCCCAACACCATTTATTGCAGACACTTTCCTTTTCACTTTGTGTGTTCTTTGCTGTTTTGTCTGAAATTAATTATACACATTTATGTGGGTTTATTGCTGGGCTTTAAATTCTGTCCCATCTGTTTTCCTGCCAATGCCATGCTATTTTGATTACTATTGATTTGTAGTATAATTTGAAACCAGAGAATGTTCTTCTTAGTTCTCATGGTTTGCTTTTATTAAGTAGGATTGCTTTGGATGTTCAGAGTTATTGTGTCTCCATATAAATTTTAGGATTTTTAATTTTATTTCTGTGAATAATTTTATTAGAATTTTGATAGCATTGCATTGAATATGTAGATTGCCTTACATATTATAAACCTTTTATATTGGAGAAGGAAATGATAATTCACTCCAGTGTTCTTGCCTGGAATATCCCATGGACAGAGGAGCCTGGTGCTCTATAGTCCATGGGGTCACAAGAGTTGGACATGACTTAGCAACTAAACCACCACCACCAATTCTTCCAATACATGGGCATGAACTATCTTCCCATTGTGTCTTTTTTCAATTTTTTTCATTGATATTTTATAATTTTCAGTGTATATGTCTTTTACTTTCTTGGTTAAATTTATTCCTAACTATTTTATTCTTTATATTGTGGTTTTAAATGGGAACATTTTCATAAATTTATTTCTGCTAGTTTGTTGTTGGTATGGAGAAATACTACATTTCTGTATAGTTATTTCATATGTTTTATCTTTATTGTAGTACTTTACTATTTCTAACAGTTTGCTAGTATCTTTAGGGCTTTTCATAAATAAAAATGCTGTCCACAAATTGTGACAGTTTTACTTCTTCCTTTCCAATTTGGATGACTTTTATCTCTCTCTCTTTTTTTTTTTTTGTCTAATTGCTCTGGCTAGAACTTTCAATATTATGTTGAGCAGAAGTAGAGAGAGTGGACATCTTGACTTTTCCTGATCTTAAAGGGGCAGCTTTCACTATTTCATCTTTGACTATGATATTAGCTGTAGGTCTGTCCTATATGACCTTTATTATGTTGAAATATATTTCTTCTATGCCCATATTATTGAGAGCTTTTCATAATAAACATGAGTTGAATCTTTTCAAATCTACTTAGATGATCATAAGTTATGATCAACCAAGTTAGCATATTAAAAAGCAGAGACATTACTTTGCCAACAAAGGTCCGTCTAGTCAAAGCTATGGTTTTTCCACTGGTCATTTATGGATGTGAGAGTTGGGCTATAAAGAAAGCTGAGCACCGAAGAATTGATGCTTTTGAACTGTGGTGTTGGAGAAGAGTCTTGAGAATCCCTTGGACTGCAAGGAGATCCAACCAGTCCATTCTAAAGGAGATCAGCCCTGGGTGTTCTTTGAAAGGAATGAAGCTAAAGCTGAAACTCCAGTACTTTGGCCACCTCATGTGAAGAGCTGACTCATTGGAAAAGACTCTGATGCTGGAGGGATTGGGCGCAGAAGGAGAAGGGGACGACAGGGAATGAGAAGGCTGGATGGCATCACTGACTCGATGGACGTGAGTCTGAGTAAACTCCGGGAGTTGGTGATGGACAGGGAGGCCTGGAGTGCTGCAATTCATGGGGTCACAAAGAGTAGGACATGACTTTTTAATATGCTATCTAGGTGGGTCATAACTTTCCTTCCAAGGAGTAAGCATCTTTTAATTTCATGGCTGCAATCACCATCTGCAGTGATTTTGAAGCCCAAAAAGTAAAGTCTAACACTGTTTCCACTATTTCCCCATCTATTTCCCATGAAGTGATGGGACCAGATGCCATGATCTTCGTTTTCTGAATGTTGAGCTTTAAGCCAATTTTTTCACTCTCCTCTTTCACTTTCATCAAGAGGCTTTTGAGTTTCACTTCACCTTCTGCCATAAGAGTGATGTCATCTGCATATCTGAGGTTATTGATATTTCTCCCGGCAATCTTGATTCCAGCTTGTGCTTCCTCCAGCCTAGCGTTTCTCATGATGTACTCTGCATATAAATTAAAAAGCAGAGTGACAATATACAGCCTTGACGTACTCTTTTTCCTATTTGGAATCAGTCTGTTGTTCCATGTCCAGTTTTAACTGTTGCTTCCTGACCTGCATATAGGTTTCTCAAGAGGGAATACCAGGTCTGGTATTCCCATTTCTTTCAGAATTGTCCACAGTTTATTGTGATCCACACAGTCAAAGGCTTTGGCATAGTCAAGAAAGCAGAAGTGAAGTTGCTCTGTCGTGTTTGACTCTTTGCGACCCCATGGACTGTAGCCTACCAGGCTCCCCTGTTCATGGGATTTTCCAGGCAATAATACTGGAGTGGGTTGCCATTTCCTTCTCCAGCGGATCTTCCCGACCCAGGGATTGAACCTGGGTCTCCCGCATTGTAGACAGATACTTTACCGTCTGAGACATCAAGAAAGCAGAAATAGATGTTTTTCCGGAACTTGCTTGCTTTTTCGATGATCCAGTGGATGTTGACAATTTGATCTCTGGTTCCTCTGCCTTTTCTAAAACCAGCTTGAACATCTGGAAGTTCACAGTTCACATATATTAGTCAGTAATAAAAAAAGAATGAAATTCGTCATTTGCAACAATGTGGTTGGACCTAAAGAACGTTATGCTTAGTAACATAGGTCAGACAGAGAAAGACAAATACTGTCTATTACTTACATTTGAATCTAAAAAAGTAATAATGATGAATGTCTATAATACAACTGAAATAACTTTTAAATACAAAAGCAAACTTTTGGATACCAATGAGAAGAAGAAAGTGGAGAGGGATAAGATAGTGGTATAGGATTAAGAGCTACAAACCACTATGGACAAAATAAATAAGCAACAAAGATATATTGTACAGCACAGGGAGATATAGCTATTATTTTAAAGATCTTTAATTAGCATTATAAAAATATTGAATCACTCTGCTGTACACTTGAAACTAATATAATATTGTAACTCAACAATACTTAAATGAAAAAGAACTATCAAACTATAAATTCATTTATACAATAATCATTGAAAGCAAATTTTTAGCCTGGGTGCTGGATAAAATATGGTCTCTTACTTTCAAAAACTTATCATCTAACAGAAGAGACATAAAACTGTGATTCAGGTTGACAATCACTAATTATAGTCATGTTCATAAGAAAGAAGAAATATATAAGAATAAACACTTTAAACTCCCTGAGGTGTTTGTTCTGCTTTTGAAAGTTTTACTGATTGCTAATTTTCTCACCTAAACTGGAGTTTGAGCTAGAAAAGGGACAGAAAAATACAAATGATGGCCATTTATTATTAAAATCAATTATAGAAACTATTTCTCTGGAAACTAAAACTTCATTGCAATTGGTTCCTTTTTATATTTTGTCAATAGTCTTATTTCTAATGCTGGACTTATACATGGGTTGCATCAGAAAATAATGTTATAATTATTTCAAGCAAGAGATTATTTGAAACATATTAAAAATGGCAAGAATTTCTCCTCCTTTTCCCTCTCCACTTACTCTCTCTATTCAGTTCAGTTCAGTTGCTCAGTTGTGTCCGACTCTTTGAGACCCATGGACTGCAGCATGCCAGGCTTCCCTGTCCATCACTAGAACCCAGGGCCTACTCAAACTCATGTCCATTGCGTCAGTGATGCCATCCAATCATCTCATCCTCTGTCATCCCCTTCTCCTCCCACCTTCAATCTTTCCCAGCATCAGAGTCTTTTCCAGTGAGCCGCTTCTTCGCATCAGGTGGCCAAAATATTGGAGTTCCAGCTTCAGCATCAGTTCTTCTAATGAGTATTCAGGACTGATTTCCTTTAGGATTGACTGGTTGGATCTCCTTGCAGTCCAAGGGACTATCAAGAGTCTTATCCAACACCACAGTTCAAAAGCATCACTTATGTGGCACTCAGCCTTCTTTACGGTCCAGCCCTCACATCCTTACATGACTACTGGAGAAATCATAGCTTTGACTAGACGGACCTTTGTTGGTAATGTCTCTGCCTTTTAATATGTTGTCTAGGTTGGTCATAGCTTTTCTTCCGAGGCGGTGGTGGTTTAGTTGCCAAGTTGTGTCCAACTCATGTGACCCCTGCGAGACTACTCTGTCCATGGGATTTCCCAGGCAAGAATACTGGAGTGGGTTGTCATTCCTTCAAAGGAGCAAGTGTCTTTTAATTTCATGATTGCAGTCATCTCTGTAGTGATTTAAGAAAAAATAAAGTCTATTACTGTTTCCATTGTTTCCCCATCTATTTGACCTTAAGTGATGGGACCAGATGCCATGATCTTAGCTTTCTGAATGTTGAGTTTTAAGCCAACTTTTTCACTTTGATCAAGAGGCTCTTTAATTCTCTTCGCTTTCTGCCATAATAGTGGTGTCATCTGCATATCTGAGGTTATTGATATTTCTTCCGGCAGTCTTGATTCCAGCTTGTGCTTCTTCCAGCCCAGCATTTCTCATGAGGTACTCTGAATATAAGTTAAATAAGCAGGGTGACAATATACAGCCTTGGTGTACTCCTTTCCCGATTTGGAAACAGTCTGTTGTTCCATGCCCAGTTCTAACTGTTACTTCTTGACCTGCACACAGATTTCTTAGGAGGCAGGTCAGGTGGTCTGATATTCCCATCTCTTGAAGAATTTTCCACCATTTGTTGTAATCCACACAGTCAAAGGCTTTGGCATAGTCAATAAAGCAAAGTAGTTTTTTTTTTTTTTCCTGGAATTCTCTTGCTTTTCATGACCCGGCAGGCATTACCACACTCTATTTATTTTCCTTCTCCTCTCCTTACTCTTCTCTTTCTTATTATTCTTCATCTTTTTATTTTCCCCTTAGAAGGGCAAAATATATAGAAAAGAGGCAGACAAAGTGATTTTTAAAAATTGGAGAATTAATTCACAGGAAAACATAGACAATCTAAAATTGTTGCTATAAAGACCATTTCCTTCTAAATACTAAATAATTCCTTTTCTATGTTGACTACAGATGAAATATATTTCACTGATATTTCACAAAAGCAGTGAAATATTTTAAAAGCTGGTTTGAGTGTTAGTATTCTCCAGGCAAGAACACTGGGGAAGGTTGCCGTGTCCTCCTCCAGGGAATCTCTACAGCCTGGAATTGAACCTGTCACCTGCATTACAGGCAGATTCTTTACCATCTGAACTACCAAGAAATCCAAAATACTAAATAACTGCTTTTCTATGTTCACTAGAAATGAAATATATTTTCACTGATATTTCAAAAAGTCATCATAATATTTTAAAAGCCAGATTGTGTGTTAGAAAGTAGTCCTTCTTTTTATAGATAAGAAAAGAAAGGCTCAAAATATGCTATTTTTTCAATTACAAAATGAATCCCAGTGCTTCAGAGTTCACCTCTAAAAGTTAACTCTTTTCATTAAAGATGATGCCCAAGGGGTAGTTTCCTTGGAACTCTCTTTTTTTATATAGTGCATTTTTTTTTTTAAACTAAACTTCAATTTGGGTGTTTTTTAAGATTGAAAATAAGGTAAATAATCAGATGAGTCTGTAAGAGAAATTTTGCAGAATAAGCTTCAGAAGTATGACTTACTAACGATATAACTGAAACCCTATCCATTTCCAAATCTTATCGGCTTCATGGAGACCATAAAGGCAAATAATATCTTTTCACAGTTGCTAACCCAGCCTTTTGAAATAGGTTGAAAAAAATTCATATGGCATGTCATCTCAGAATGGCTCTAGTGGAACTTGAAGAAACACACAGGCAGGATTCCTACAGAGATGAGCATCTCATGGCAGGTTGGCGAACATGACCTCAGAGCAGGTGATACCTCGCTTGTTTAAATCTCACTAGTATCAGACATTATAGCTTCAGCTGTGCATGCTGAAAAGATGGTGTGGGCTTAACCTAATAACAAAGTGTCTTCTCTATCTTAAAGAACTTGCTCCCATTTCTTCTGGTTTGCTTCTATGCATGTACATTTTACTGTTTTCCATTTTGAAAAATAAAAGTTTTAATATTTCTGTAGAGTAAAACTTTCAAAATGCAGATAGGAGAGGTTTATATTTTGTACTTTACTTTCAGCTGTAAAAATATATCTTTCTATGCAAGTGCAGATCCAAGTTTTGGGGCCTAAAAGTCATACAATTTGGCCATCTTTTTTAGTATTTTTCCTGTCTTTTTAGACAGATACTGTGAGTATGTAATTGCCTAGGAAACTGAATATTTATTTAGACTGGGAAAAGGTGAGCCTTAGAAGAAGCTTATGAAAGAAAGAAGCCAGAAAATTAAATTTTCATGAGATTCCTGGTAAATGTATCTCTATTTAGTTGATTTTTTCCCTTGCAAAAAAAAAAAAAAAAACCAAAAAACAAAAAACAATGAATGGTGAGTGTGTTTTATCATATTGCTTCATGGTTAATAAGCCCTTAATATGGAAGTATACATTTAAAATCTTAAAGGTATTAGTGTCCTTAAAATTGTTCATTTTATACTTCCCTTTGATATGCCAGCAAAAGTAAATATTAATAGATTTACTAACTTCTATACATTTTCTACTGTAGAAACTACATAAGGTAGTACTTAATTTGAACAAAAAGTTAAAAAATTCGGATGTACTTATTTTGTCATATTTTTGACAAGAAACTGTACCCAATTGGGCTAATAATTTTTTAACATAGACTCCCTTTTCACTTTTAGAATAAGTAGAAATTTAAAGATTAATTTTCTCCTTAGATATGTAGGTTTATCTCACAGTTGTTAGCTGAGCAAAGCAAAGCTTGCCTGCTTTCCTTTTAAAAGAATCTGCAATGCTTGAAAGTTTCATGCTGTGCAAATCTGAAAACTCTCAACAAGAATTTTCCTCTGAGTACTGAAATATATTATTTCAAAATTATGAATTAAAATAATTATTTACTTTGAAATCTCAGCTGTAGAGAAATAGATTGTACAAGGTCTCTCTATTATAAGAATTGTCTATACCATCACAAATCCAAAATTTCCCTATTAAAAAGGCAAAAGGATTAACTACTATTGAAAAAATAAATCCTCTGTTTTAAGGATGGGGAGATGGCTTTTTAAGCTATAGTCTTTGCTGTTGTGGTGGTTGACTGTTCTCACCTCCTTGAAAGTAAATTATAAAATATTTCACATTGCTTTAAATGATATAAATAGAACTAAACTATCATCACATATATGGATACATTTTTGGTGTTAAAAGTAGTTCCCAGATAGTTTTTAGATGTTTATATGTCACGATATTTTTTTTCCACCAACTGTATTCAAATAATCATCTGCATTATAATTAGTGGATGGTTTTGTTATGCTAGTGGTGCCAATATCTGCTTCCAACCCAGTGAACTAGAATCTTTGAGGGTGGGTCTCATATCTACATTTTTTTAAACAAGATATTCAGGGAACAGTTTTGCACACTGAAGTTTATGAACCACCATTACAAGTATAATCTTCTTGCATTTTATTAGTTAACACTTAAACATAATAATTTAAGTATTTCTTACATTTGGCTACAGATAATGAAATGTGATGGCAATCTTAGTTTAAAAAAAAAAATCTTTACTAAATTGCTATATATATTTGCCAAGCCCCTATCTTTATATTCTAATATAGATTTTAGAGAATTTCAAGAATCTTTATCACTTATATATTTGAATATAGAATCCAACAGTCACATTAAACTTACTTTTTCAGGTGTTGGAGCCACTATTTACTTAATATTAATTGCTTAAAAAATATGAAAATCCCATAATTCTTATTCTATAAACTGATCAATATCACCATAAGAGAGCTAGCATCATGATTTCTAGATAAGGAGAGGTAAGATGTAATATTTGACAAAATCTGCCAAGTTTTGATAATAAATTTGCTATGTAATTTAGGAGAAAATTAAATTTTGAGTTAGTTTATATGAACTATCAGTTTATTTGCCCAGTGATGAAACCACAAAGACATTGTTAGAGTACTGTTTTAAAACTCGTTAGGCATGTTCAAAATTAACTGCAAATAATTATGATTCATATAGAATTCAAGGAAATTTGTATTTTCTTACTCCTCCACATATTATTAATCTGTCATTTCTGTTTCTATTTTGCCCTTGGCACTATTAGAGTCAATGTAGATCAAAGATAAAAGTAACCTAAAAGTTATTCAATCACAAAGATACATGGGTCTAAAACGTGGCGAGAGCAGTGACCTCCAGGTGGGTCTGTGGTCCCCACCCCAACGGTGAGAAGCGGCACTAGATGCTTTCTGACAGTTTTAGCCCAGTGTATTCTGTCCTATTCCAGACCCCGGATACCCTTCCTTGGCCAGAGTGACTGCTTCTAGAAAGTAATTTTGGATTGAATTAGAGCTTTCTGAGACAGACAAAACATACTTTACAGTAGGCAAATTGAATTTCTCTGGTTCAGTGACTTGCTGTGCCACGGCGCCTCTCAAGAAGATTTTCACATTATTGAGAGCTGGTAGATTTCCTTGTAAAATAGCCATAGGCAGCACACACATACTACGCAGCCGATTCTTTGTCTGCCTTTTCTCCCAGAAATATTTCTATCTTTCTTTCACACACATACAAAACTATTTAAATGAAGCATACAAAGAGATGACATGCTATTGTCTCTGTCTTTGAAAAGAGTACATTTCAAGTGGTTAGTAATTCATGAAGAGGTCTCGAAGGAAAGGCTTAGTTCAGTACCTGGCATTGTGGGAATTCAAAGTATCTTTAATGGAGTGAAATGGAAGGAATATTTACTTATCTCTCACACAGCTATGAATGGAGAATGGGAAATATTTGCAATGATTTTATTAGGAATACTATGTGGTACCGAGCTGTTAGAGAGAACTATCTATCCTTTAATTTGCAGTGAATTGAGCCTCTCCTGTTTTGTGTTTTTGTTTTTTTTTTTTAAGAATATTCCTAAAAATTGTCAGGTAATAACTTATAACAAAAATTTTACTTTCTAAACATTTTTGTTCAAAGGACACCAGACTTTTCTGTTGAGTATTCAACATGTACAGGTATAAATAGAGAGCAATTTGGTGCAATAGTACTGGAGGAATTGGCAATACTCATAAATAATTCCATACATTTTAAGTTTCACAGTGTACTCAAAATTATTTTTATGATTAAAATAATTCATCATACAAGAAACAACTATTTTCATAGCCAGAACAACCATTTTTTTATACTTAATTTGTTGGCGATGTTGTCTTTACTGCTGATGCACACCATCTTGTTGATGATTTTGCAGTCCCATTAGGAAGAGTATGTCTATGAATTTTTGTATATGGCGTGAAATGCCGCCGTTCAATTTATACCACTGTTTCCTACACATAATGTCATTTTATACATCTCAGGTAAAATGTCATGCTTGGAAAAAAAAACTGTCAGGGTCATTAGGCAATGAGGGACGTTCACTGTGACATGGGGGAGGAGATTCTATTTAACCAGAATACGCAGCGTTCTCTGTGGCGATTCTTCACTCAGAGGTCCCTTGGGCTTGAAGCCCTAGGAACAGATGCGATCTCAAGCCTAGTCTAAAGAGAACAGAGCCATGGGCAGCAACACCTCCTTCCATCATGGAGGGAGCTTCTGCCAGGAGCAGCTTTCTCACCAGGAGGACCCCAGACCCCTTGCCAAATTATAGAGTCTGCCTAGTGAGAATCAATGGGCATAAAATCTCCAGTGACTTGGTGCCTGTTTGCTCAGCGAACTAGAAAGCATATGTGAAGAATTCACAAAAGGGCTTGCATGCTTGTGCCTTGGCCATTGGAGGAGAGGGAAAGAGTTTGACTGGCTTTCTTCCTGAAAGCACTTACTCAGGGCCTGCTATATTGTTCAAAACCTCTGGCAAAACTCGGGCATCTAGAACATGTGGGTTGGGAAGGTGGATACTATGCACATTTTCTTTAATTCTGTTTGTCTCAATAGTTTGATGTGACTTTGTTTTGGAGGCAGGACCAACAAAACCATCTGGTTTCTATTTTACTTTTCTTTTTTTTTTTCGTTTAAAAGTATAAATAAGGCCTTAAGGAAGACATCTGAATGCAGACTGTAATGTTTAATATGTCCAGCAAGATTTAAAAAGGATTCCATAAATAAAAACATTCAATAAGATTTATCTCAGATATGTTTTAACCCTCAGTTTAAAGAATAAGTAACACAACATTTGGGAGTTTGCCCTAAATTCTGAAGACTTTAGTGTACTGCAAAATTAAAAGTGATGCAAGGAACTCGAAAGTAATAAATATATTGGTAGATTATACCACACAATGCTGTGAATGCATATCTGTTACCTGGTCTGTTGGCATCTTAGATGACACTCTGTCAGAAAGCATAGCTTGAACAGTTTATTCTGTTTTGTTTCAACAGCTTTGAGATTCCATGCATTGGCCAATTTAACAGCAAAACTTACATGTTTACTGCCATATGAACCCATTATTTCGAACATTCTTGCTGAAAAATATCATAGCATTTATCTCCATTTTAATGGGACAGTGCAAAGATACCCTGGAGAATCAATTATGATGAAGGCCTATGAAAGCTGTTTTGCTTTTCATTATTTTATAGGGCTAGGAGCACAGTTGACGAGGTAATGAGATCTGAAACTTTTCCAATACTTCTCAGGGAAAAATAGAATAAAATTCAGTTGGATCAGAAGAATTGCAGAGGAGTTGGTAAGTTGAAAATGTTGGTCTCTACAACTCTGAAAACCTAGAAGGAGCCTGGTGTTCTGCCATATTAATAATATGGAACACCTCAGGTGATGATTAAGCTGCACTGACTAAATTAGTATTTAAGTTTTGCATATTTGTTTTCAGAAAAAGGAATTAGTAAATAAAAGAGTGGGTGGGTGACCAAAACTTCAGAAGTCAACACAAAGAAAAAATTTATCAGAACTATTCTAAATAAGGGGGGGAAATAAAAAGAAATTTTAAAATGACTTGCTAGCCGTTACTAATCTAATCAGAAATATTCACTCTGCAAAGAATCCTGTTTTATTTAATATTCCTTAGTTGGAATGTTATCCCTAAGTACATGACTGAGACATTGCAATTGTAAAGATATCACTGAAACTATTCCTGAAAATGTTTCCACTAAATGCAGGTAACCAAACAATGAGATAAAAATTATTTTCTGAATCAATTTTGCAAGACCAATTGCAAAAGAGCTTCTTTTTAATCATGTCTCAACTTACCTGTCTCCCAGAAATTCTATCCTCTATGATTTAATCAAACATAAGTAATGTCTGCTCCTGAGCCACATTTAAACTTTTTCGACTTGGTGCCTTTCCTCTGCCCAAGAGTAGACTTCCTTTGCCTTTTTTTCACTCGCCCAAAGCATACACATCTTACAAGTTTCAGTGCTTGCTCTACCTTAAAGGGTCTCTAATCCTGCCAGATGGAAGTGATTGGCACACACCACCACCAATGCTGTAACAGCAATTTGTAAAGCTCTCAAAATACTTAGCATGTTCTGTTTGTGTTATAGATATGTTTATTAAAGTAAAACCATGAAAGTGATAGTTACTTAGTTATGTCTATTTGCGATCCCACGGACCCTGTAGACAGCCAGGTTCTTCAGTCCATGGAATTCTTTAGGCAAGAATACTGGTGTGGGTAACTATTACCCTTCCCCAAGGGATCTTCCTGACCCATTGATGGAACCCAGGTCTCCTGCATTGCAGGCAGATTCTTTTTTTTTTTTAATTTTTTATTTTTACTTTATTTTGCTTTATAGTACTGTATTGGTTTTGCCATGCATTGACATGAATCAGCCACGGGTGTACATGAGTTCCCAATCCTGAAACCCCCTCCCACGCAGGCAGATTCTTTATGATCTGAGCTACCAGGATGTCTTTCCTGAATTCTATGAGAATCTAAGCTCCTTGAGGATAAAGATCACACTGTACATCTCATAACATGTAACACAGTATCTACTAAGTCAGTTCAGTTCAGTTCAGTCACTCAGCTGTGTCCAACTCTTTGTGACCCCATGAATCGCAGGACACCAGGCCTCCCTGTTCATCACCAACTCCCGGAGTTCACTCAGACTCACGTCCATCGAGTCCATGATGCCATCCAGCCATCTCATCCTCGGTCGTCCCCTTCTCCTCCTGCCCCCAATCCCTCCCAGCATCAGAGTCTTTTCCAATGAGTCAACTCTTTGCATCAGGTGGCCAAAGTACTGGAGTTTCAGCTTTAGCATCATTCCTTCCAAAGAAATCCCAGGGCTGATCTCCTTCAGAATGGACTGGTTGGACCTCCTTGCAGTCCAAGGGACTCTCAAGAGTCTTCTCCAACACCACAGTTCAAAAGCATCAGTTCTTCGGCGCTCAGCCTTCTTCACAGTCCAACTCTCACATCCATACATGACCACAGGAAAAACCATAGCCTTGACTAGATGGACCTTTGTTGGCAAAGTAATGTCTCTGCTTTTGAATATGCTATCTAGGTTGGTCATAACTTTTCTTCCAAGGAGTAAGCGTCTTTTAATTTCATGGCTGCAGTCACCATCTGCAGTGATTTTGGAGCCCACAAAAATAAAGTCTGACACTGTTTCCACTGTTTCCCCATCTATTTCCCATGAAGTGATGGGACCAGATGCCATGATCTTCGTTTTCTGAATGAGGTTTAAGCCAACTTTTTCACTCTACTCTTTCACTTTCATCTACTAACTAGTAGGCACTTAATGTAAATTTGTATTAGGTAAATAGGTTAATGATACATAGAAAATTATATTAAGAAAACATTTTTTTCATTTCAATTTACATATTTAAGAAAACGTTCTTCATAGAACTCACAAAATTTAGAGTTTTAATTAGTGAGTAAAGTATTTATAGAAACAATTAAATTACAGAAATTTTTACTCAAAAATCTGTCTGGTCATGCAAGTGAAAGTATTTATATCATGTATAAAGTAAAATACTACAATTCCTTTTTGGCAAAATGCACATTCTTTATTAATATGAGACAAAATATTATTGTATAAAATGAATCACAAAAACTAACATTTAATTTTTATCATGCTTTCAAGAAATAAAGTGAAAAGTAAAATCATATGAATAAAAGTAAACAATAAGCCAAAATCTGACTGAAATAACAAATC
Source organism: Oryx dammah (assembly GCF_014754425.2). Classification (NCBI taxonomy): domain Eukaryota; kingdom Metazoa; phylum Chordata; class Mammalia; order Artiodactyla; family Bovidae; genus Oryx; species Oryx dammah. Next base: position 6,008,268 of record NW_024070189.1, read on the forward strand.
TGGAATTGATTAATAAATTCTTAGTATAGTTGAGAGTCACATTTAGATGGTAGCTGAAATCAGACATGATAGGTAAATTTTAAATAACAGTAAGTGAGAAGTTTATTTCTGTAAGATTTAGAGGAGGTGACTTGATTTTCAAAACTCTATTGGAACTCTATTGGAATAATTCCATTTGTTTGATTTATAGATTACTTTGTAATATATCATTTATATCTGTGGTATGTCATTGTACAAATTCTTCATCATTTATGACAAAGCCCTAGGTACTGGACATTGAGTATGTGCATAAAAGAGGAAAAAAAAGAGGCTTTCTTCCAGCTGTGCAGGACAATGTCCAGGAATTTCTTGCTTTGTACAACTAGCTTCGTGCAATTACACTTATATACATATTATGCAGATATACTTGTATACTTATACACACAGAGAGATATATCTGTGTGTTTGTGCTCAATCACTCAGTCATGTCCAACTCTTTGAGACTCCACAGACTGTAGCAGACCAAGATCCTCTGTCCATGGAATTTTCCAGACAAGAATACTGGAGTGGGTTCCATTTCCTACTCCAGGGGATCTTCCTGACCCAGGGATCCTTTCCATCTCCTACACTGGCAGTTGGGTCCTTTATCACTGTGCCCCTGGGAAGCGTGTGTGTGTGTGTGTGTGTGTGTGTGTGTGTGTGTGTATTTAGCAAAAATGTATACCATGTCCCATTATTTACATATACATGGCACTATTACTTTTAACAAATTTTTCCACATTTTCAAAATTATTTCATTGGAATAAATTCCTAAATTTGAAGTAGGGGTGTGGATACAGAGTGGGTAATGCTGCATGCATGCATTGTTTTTTGTTCTAGATATCTTCACTTTGATTTATGATTTTATTAATATGACTTCTATAATTTTTAAACACAGCTTGAATAAAAACTATTTCTTTTATAATAAAATGTATAAAAATAAATTTATACAGTTTATCTGTATTTTTGGATATATGTTTTCCTATTTCTTACTCTTGTGAAACATGTTTTAATTTTTTTTTATACATAAACTATATTTTGTGGGATAAGCCCTATAGTTCACTGGTGGACTTGTTGGCATTCTTCTGAAGATAGGTCAGAAGCTAATTGCTGTTCCGGTTTTACAGAGGTGACCTCAGGAATGTTCCTGGATTAGGTTATATTTTCCCCAGGAGTCTGAATCTGATGGTTCAGAACATTCTTCTTCTGTGGTGAGAGAAGATGTAGTGCCCCGAGAGATTAGTATTTAAAAGTCTGAAAGCTGGGGAGTCTTGGTGAATCTTTGCTTAGTCATTCTACAAATATATTTGTCTATATTCATTTGTAGACACTCTTGTTTTTTGATGCAACAGTTTGTAAATTCACCTATTCCCTGCATTTTATTCATTTTTAGATTTATTTTACTATTATTTTTCAGGCTTTTCACCCAGTGGATTACTTTATCTTTTTTAACTTGGCTTATTCACTGGAAAGAGCTTTGTTGTAAAACTTCTCCTGACAGTTATATCTTTCCACTATTTTACTAATTTTGTATTGAATATTCTTTTTCCCCATCATACTAGAATCTTATTGCTCCAGATATTACTGGCCACCCCAGCTATTTCTCTCTCATACATTTGTCTTGTAGTTTCCCACTAAAGGAAAAATCAGCATTCTCTCTTCCATGAGCACTTGTGTGTGAAGATTTCTGTGCATGCTCTTGCAGTCTGTCCACTTACAAACAGCTGGGCTTGGCCGTGGAACTGGCAAGATATTGCTGCTGCCCCCTGAGGGTCCCTCTCCAGTATAGGGGGGCACATATACACAGAGAGCAGCTACTCTAGAGTGTAAAGCAGTCCATTCGCAACAGTCAAGAACCAAAACATGCTCTAGTTCCCTTTCTCTGCTTGTTAGAATTGTGTCATGCTTTCTTTTTTAAAAAATATTCTTCATTGAGGTAACATTGACTTACAATAGGGATTCCCTGGTAGCTCAGACAGTTATGAGTCTGCCTGCAGTGCTGGAGACCCAGGTTCCATCCCTGGGTCAGGAAGATCCCCTGGAGAAGGAAATGGCAACCCACTCTAATATTCTTGCCTGGAAAATCCCTTGGATGGAGGAACCTGCCAGGCCACAGTCCATGGGGTCGCAAAGAGTCGGACACGACTGAGCGAGTTCACTTTACTTTGACTTATAAAGCTTCCTAGGTGCAATACTATATGTCTACTTCTGTGAATACACTACACAGAAGTGTAGTGTACACAGCGTTGTCTGCTTAGTCTCCCAGTCCTGTCTGCCTCTTTGCAACCCTCTGGATTGTAGCCCGCCAGGCTCCTCTGTCCACGGCATTCTCCAGGCAGGAATACTGGGGTGCTAGTCACTCAGTCGTGTCTGACTCTTGCAACACCACGGACTGTAGCCCACCAGGCTCCTCTGTGCATGGGATTCGCCAGGCAAGAATACCAGAGTGGGTTGCCATTCCCTTCTCCAGGGGATCTTCCCGGAACCGGAGTCTCCTGCAGTGCAGGCAGATTGGTGAGCTATGAAAATCCTAAAGGGATTCTCCCCTAATTCCTCCTCTCTGCTGCCCCTGCCCTGGCCTGTGGGCTCTAGGGTTCCACCGCCTCAGATCCCAGCTGCAGCTGAGTCCTGAGCCTGGAGGGGTGGAGGGTGGAGAGTCCTGGGTCCAGGCCAGGGGTGACCCAGCCTGAGCACTGAGTCATGGGACTGTCCTGGCAGGTGGCCCCAGGCCTCTGGACTGGCCAAGTTGTAGTGGGTCGGGACAAAGGGCAGGCGGCTTCCAGCTGGGCTGCGTCTGTGCTGGCGCTAAAGCCCATAGGCCCTGGAGCATGCCGTCCATGACCACGTTGGGCAGAGGCTCTGGGCATGGGATCCAAATAAATATAAGGATCCACTGGGAAGCTGGCGACAGGCCAGGGTGCAGCTGCAGAGCCCCAGGGCTGGCCTTAGGGCTTGTAGGCCAGGGCCGAAGGCTAGGAGTTCCAGTCATTCCTCGGGCTCATCCTGGGTGAAGTTTGGATGCCTTGGACACAGGGCCTCCTTCAGACCCGAGAATCAAACCCGCCTCTCCTGTGTCTCCTGCATGGAGGGTGGATTCTTCTACCCCTTGAGCCATGGGAGTGGGAGTCAATTCCTAGGCAGGTTGATAAGAAGACTGGAGTCCCCCAGGAGGAGAGAAGGATCTGGAAGTCTCAAGGAGGAGGACAGGGCAAACATGTATATTACCATATGTAAAATAGATGACCAGTGCAAGTTCAATGCATGAAGCAGGGCTTGGGGACAACCCAGAGGGATGGGGTGGGGAAGGAGGTGGGAGGGGGTTCAGGATGGAGGGACACACGTGCACACACGGCTGATTCATGCTGATGTATGGCAAAACCCACCGCAATATTGTAAAGTAGTTAGCCTCCAATTAAAATAAATAAATTAATATTTAAAAAATAAATATATAAATAATGGGCTCCTGTGGCTACATTTCTCCTCTTTGAGTTAGGAAAGTTCTGGCTTCCAGGATTATCTGAGAGACATAGGTTCCTGTCGTGCACATGTACAGTCCTGTCTCTGGGAGGTAGCGCATTTGTTTAATCAACAACCTATTTAAGGTTTAAGTTTAACTTGGTGCCATTTCCGTTTGATTAATCAACAACAATATTTAAGGAGGCAAAATCAGTTTAAACTGGTCAGTACTTTCCCATGCTATTTCACTCTACTCATTTGAATGTCAGAAGGGAAAGAACTGAGCTCTTCTGAAAGTAAGGAAGTATAAAGAGAGAGAGAAAAAAAAAAAGAGTATAGCCCTGGCTTTTCGTATATATCTTACTTCCTGTGTGTTTGAGGAAATAATGATGTATGGAAGGAGACAGCAATCTAGAGAAACAAAAAAGGCATTGAGCACTGGGGGGAAAGAGTTTGGCATCCACGTTATCTTCTAAAATTATTTTAGAGATAGTCAATAGTAGCACTGAGAAAGTAAAATGTATTTAATCATATATAACACTGTACTATAAATATGTATTTTTGTTTTAATAAAATTATTTTGATGAGGAATTTTCTTTTCTATTTGTATCTTATTTTTTTGCCTTTTTTAATCACAGAGATTTTTAGATCTCATGGATTAATAAATTTGAGGAAGAATTTTGAATGCAGATAGGACTTGCCTGGTGTCTCAGACAGTAAGTAAAGCTTCTGCCTGCAATGCGGGAGACCTGGTTCGATCCCTGGGTCGGGAAGATCCCCTGCAGAAGGAAATGGCAACCCACTACAGTATTCTTGCCTGGAGAATCCCATAGACAGAGGAGCCTGACAGATTACTGTCCATGGGGTTGCCAAGAGTCAGACACGACTGAGCGACTTCACTTTCACCACTTTTGAATGCATAAATGCACTTGAGTAGTAAACACACGGACATGCTAAAAAAAAAAAAAGAAATTAAATCATAAAAATGATGTATAATAGGCACTAATAGGAAGAGGTTTTGCACCCTTGTGATTTCTAATTGAATATGTATTCAGAGTTTTGTGTCTTTAAATACCAATGAGCCTATCCATTGTGGTGGACTGTCTTCTCATGCTTGTGGAAGGTGGTCTAAATAGCTTCTCCAAAACAATAACAAAACAAAAGACAAGCACTAACACAAGGCAGAATTGTGGCAAAGGGCCATGTGAATACCAGGGTACAAGTGCAGAGTTCACCGTTTGATTCACAGAGGCGTTCTCTTGGCAAGGCTGCCAGGATCCCACGCAGTTTTGCTTATCCACTTCCTGGCCAGTGTCCTATTTGTTGAATTGGGAACCAACACAATTTGAAGGCCAGGAGAACCTACTCCAGTGAGGACTATCCCGCCTGATAGAGGACAGTACTATTCATACATCTACTGTTAGTAACTTGGAAAATGGTATACATCCATTGCTAATAATCAGTACCAATGCTGCCCTCTAACAAAAGATATCTTGTCCAGTAGAATATGACTGGTTAGAGTAAGCAGTAGGCAATTCTAAAGACAGAAAGAGTCTTCATACTCAGCAGATAACATATTTCACAATCATTTACAGCCCTAGGCAATTTTTTTTTTTCAACTGAACAACTTTTCTGGGATAACCATTGCCATGAGATCTAGACCTTTCCTAACTCTTAATTCTCTGACTTTAGAACAAAAATTCATTGATAAATATAAATAACTGCAATGGCAAGTTTTTGAGTCGACGTCTATATACATAATGTTGCCATCCTGAATGCATTAACTGAAGTATATTTCTGCCTCCCTGTATTTTGGTATGGCTGAGTCAAGGAAGAGAAACTTGTTGGCTTAGAAATGAATTTATCGCATAGCTTTGTTTGTATTCTACTGTAACGGGGTATTAGCTCCTAAATTGCTGCTTTCCTGATGTTTCAGGAGCTGGGGCTGTAGATGTATAGAAATCCCTAGAGCCATATGTATTCTTGTATTATGATAATGTTACCATTAGTCTTGATTGCTTTTGACAATGGTTACAGAATTGCCCTAAGGAAGAAGTTTAGTTTTGTTCACATTTTCCCCCCTTAATTTGGAAGAATGCTTTTATTTCACTTTTATTTGAAATGAGTTCCTATGCTGTTATTACGGCATTTTATGTGGCTTGTCATTGTAGTAATCAATTTTATATTTTCTTCACGCCAGTTCAACATTCTGCTTTTGACGAGCACTTCGTCATATTTACTAGGGTTCTTGTCATACATAGGAAAACACTTCCTCTATTTGTCTCCTAAGTTTTCTTTTTCCCTTGTTAGTAATTTTGCTATCTCTATATCAATGTTCTGGCTGGTTGCAATTACAAGTTTTCCCAGCTGGGAGCTTGTAGCATTTTCTCAGTCTCTGCAACATGCTGATCTATTCTGATATGAGTTTCAATTGTTTTACCTCCGTGTTCTGCATTTTTACTATGCTTTGTTGAAAAGGAACTGTCGAAACTTGAAGGGGTAGACGTTTGAGGATTTTTTTTTTTATTGTTGTTTGATTGACTATATTTTTGCAGATTTCAAATGAGACAAACATTGTATTGCTTAGATATCTTCCCACTGAGATGAATTCTTTTAGTCTAAGGTCTTGGAATCATTGCCTAGAGATTTGTATTCAAATTTAATCTGTAAAAATGTCAAACTCAAAACATGATTAAGTTCAAACTTTGAATGAGAAACTAATTGACTCTGGCCATGGTGGCGCTGGTGGTAAAGAACCCACAATGCAGGAGCCACAGAAAACACGATCCTGTCCCTGGGTTGGCAAGATCCCCCCCCCTGGAGGAGGAAACGGCACCCCACTCCAGTATTCCTGCCTGGAGACTCCATTGGACAGAGGAGCCTGGTGGGCTACAGTCCACAGGGTTGCAAAGAGTCAGAAACAACTGAAGCGTCTTAGCCCACACACAGATCCAGTAACTGGGAAGATCTGTGTGTGTTGACTTCAAAATGCATTCTGATGTAATAGGTTGAGATAAAGGAGGATTTATCTGCAATGTTCCAAAGCATTACTTCAAAAACCATATATAAGAAAGCAAACATACAACAGTGGAAGGGAACTTTAAATAATAGCCCAGTTTAAAATAACAGGGGCTTCCTGGGGGTTCCGTGGTTAAGAATCTGCCTGCCAACACAGGAGACCTAGGACTGATCCCTGGGTTGGCAAGATTGCCTCGAGAAAGTAATGGCAACCCCCTCCTATATTCTTGCCTGGGAAATCCCACTAAAGAAAGTTGAAATTTTTAGTCAAAATCAGTTTTATTTTTCAAATTACTTACTAAACATTGATAATCCAGTTATAGTTTCAGACATGGTTAAGAAATGTCAAACAGAAAAAATATAAGTTAAAACAATAAAACCCTAATACCAGACCATCTGACCTGCCTCTTGAGAAATCTGTATACAGGTCAGGGAGCAACAGTTAGAACTGGACATGGAGCAACAGACTGGTTCCAAATAGGAAAAGAAGTATGTCAAGGCTGTATATTGTCACCCTGCTTATTCAACTTATATGCAGAGTACATCATGAGAAATGCTGAACTGGAAGAAACACAAGTTGGAATCAAGATTGGCAGGAGAAATATCAAAACCCTCAGATATGCAGATGACACCACCCTTATGGCAGAAAGTGAAGAGGAACTAAAAAGCCTCTTGATGAAAGTGAAAGAGGAGCGTGAAAAAGTTGGCTTAAAGCTCAACATTCAGAAAACGAAGATCATGGCATCTGGTCCCATCACTTCATGGGAAATAGATGGGGAAACAGTGGAAATAGTGTCAAACTTTATTTTTGGGGGGCTCCAAAATCACTGCAGATGGTGACTCCAGCCATGAAATTAAAAGACGCTTACTCCTTGGAAGAAAAGTTATGACCAAACTAGATAGCATATTCAAAAGCAGAGACATTACTTTGCCAACTAAGGTCCATCTAGTCAAGGCTATGGTTTTTCCTGTGGTCATGTATGGATGTGAGAGTTGGACTGTGGAGAAGACGGAGCACCGAAAAATTGATGCTTTTGAACTGTGGTGTTGGAGAAGACTCTTGAGAGTCCCTTGGACTGCAAGGAGATCCAACCAGTCCATTCTGAAGGAGATCAGCGCTGGGATTTCTTTGGAAGGAATGATGCTAAAGCTGAAACTCCAGTACTTTGGCCACCTCATGCAAAGAGTTGACTCATTGGAAAAGACTTTGATGCTAGAAGGGATTAGGGGCAGGAGGAGAAGGGGACGACCAAGGATGAGATGGCTGGATGGCATCACTGACTCCATGGACGTGAGTCTGAGTGAACTCTGGGAGTTGGTGATGGACAGGGAGGCCTGGCGTGCTGCGATTCATGGGGTCGCAAAGAGTTGGACACGACTGAGAGACTGAACTGAACTGAACTGAACTATATAAGTATATTTTGCAGGCTAAAGAGTTAAAGTACTAAACAAAAAATCTTAGATTAAAAGAGGTCCACAGTTAATCATTTTATCTAAGAAATGTAAACTGGCTTCAGTGTACCATTAGAATGTTAACATGAAATATAGAAAATGGAAAAGCAGTTATAAAACTGTATTCATAACATTATTTTAAGTATTATTTGGCTTCAAGTGACCTGTATTTTGATGATAATAGGAGAAGCAAAATGTTGGAAGTACTGTGAAAACGGGTTTAGTCTGAAAACCATGTTTGCCTAACAGAACATCAGTTTTGTTTGGGTTCTTTCATACATCTGAAAAATGAGCATGCAAAGTTTTGTTATAACTGTTTCTAGTATCATTCTAATTGTTTTCAATTCCTTATTATATCTATTATTTTAATAGATTATATTATATATATAGTATATCATGTTATATTATATATTAATATATTATTATAAAATATAATATATTTTATATGTTATTATATGAAATACATATTAATATAGTAATATATATTAATATATGATATTATATAGAATATTATATTTAATAGAACATACTATTTTAATATATTTAATGTGCCAGATAAAACTGGCATTATATAATTATTATATATCAATTGTATAATATATAATATATTTTATATATTAATATATGATATTACATATTAATATAGTAATATATTAATATATGATATTATATACAAAATATTATGTATTATATTTAATAGAACATATTATTTTAATATATTTAATTATGCCAGATAAAACTGGCATACAATAAACAAACATTTAAAGTATATAATTTGATTAGTTTTGATACATACATATGTCCACAAAATTGACAAAATAATCACTGTAATTAACATACTCATCATCGCCCAAAGTTTATTGTGCCCCCTTGAAATCCTTCCCTCTCCTCTTCCCTAACTGTCTTTTCTGTCTCAGAAAACTACAGATCTGCTTTCTGACACTATATATTAGATGACAATTCCTGAAATTTTCCTGAGAGGGTTAAAGAAATTGTACTGAAAGAAGACCTAGAGAAGCTGGAAAGCACGAGACGGCAGCAGCCAGTTTTCTCGAGGGCAAAGGGAGGAGATAGCTAACGTGCCTCCTTGGATTCAGCGCCGGACAATCCCTCAGGAGTTAGACACCCAGGGCTGTGTCACCTGCGGGCACAGACTCAGCTGGTGATGCTGCAGACCCCGTGGTCCGGATCCAGCAGAAGCAGCAGCCGAGTGACTCAAGAAGGACCTGCACTGCCTCTCCAGACCTGTTGGACTGCTCCTCCTCCCTGTGATTCTCTCTGAACCCTTGCAGCTTAAGTGACCAAGAAGCTGTCATTGAATGTTAAGGCTTTCCCGTCTTGATTTTTTAGCAGACATCTTTTTCCTGAAGCAGACCTTGTATATAGCTTCTTTCACTCCTCTTTTTTCCCCGATGTATTTAAACTGGCGAATAGACTCTTTTTCTAGTTTATTAGCTGTCCTCTAATGAGACTGGATGGCCTCTAAAGAGATGTGTGAACAGCCAAACTTCATTTCAGGTGTCACCCCAACTAAATTAGTTAGGAGGATAGCAAGAGAAAGCCCAAACGTTAGCCTCATTGGTTTTGTTCTGTTGTTGCGTGAATCATTTCCTGCCCCACAGTAGAGACTTGAAGAAATCCCCACTAGAGGTCACAGTGGAGAAGGCGATGGCACCCCACTCCAGTGCTCTTGCCTGGAAAATCCCATGGACGGAGGAGCCTGGTGGGCTGCAGTCCATGGGGTCGCTAAGAGTCGGACACGACTGAGCGACTTCACTTTGACTTTTCACTTTCATGCATTGGAGAAGGAAATGGCACCCCACTCCAGTGTTCTTGCCTGGAGAATCCCAGGGACGGGGGAGCCTGGTGGGCTGCTGTCTATGGGGTCACACGGAGTCGGAGACGACTGAGGCGACTTAGCGTACTATAGCATATACACTTCTGGAATTTTTTATTCAATTATTTGGCACTTCATCCACGGTGTAACATTTATTCAGAAGCTCATCTAGTGCACCTTCCAATTCTTACATATTCCCTACCATAGAGCATGAAAGTGAAAGTGAAGTCGCTCAGTCGTGTCCGACTCTTTGTGACCCCGTGAACCGTAGCCCACCAGGCTCCTCCGCCCATGGGATTCTCTAGGCAAGAATACTGGAATGGGTTGCCATTTCCTTTTCCAGGAGATCTTCCCGACCCAGGGATCGAACCCAGGTCTCCCGCATTGCAGGCAGACGCTTTAACCTCTGCACCACCAGGGAAGCACCGTAGAGCATAGAGGTGGAAAAAGAAAGAAGCCTTTGTCTGTGATACAAATTGATTTTTCCAGAGTATCTACAAAAGTAATATAACAGAAGGTGATTTAAAACATTTTCTCTCACCTCAAATCCTTTCTTGGAAAAAAAAATTTTTTTTCCCAACTTTCACTTCTCAACTCTACCCCACTTAGAAACCCAGCTTCCTAGTAGGATTTGAAGGATGGAATAGAGTGAGAGGAATTTCCCTAAATACTTTTCTTAAACTGTTTCTGAAAGTAAAACATTCAGATAAATGCATCAAAAACAAGATAAATTTACCCACAATACAATATACTTAGAAGAAAATTATTCAAAACATACAAAAATCCCTCAGTCATCCCAGCATTCCCCAACTATCTTTGTCTCCCCAAACGCCCCTGTAATTTAGAGTCATATCTGAGTCTGGCCTCCAGACTCTGGAACTTAACTCCCCTCTCCTGAGTTTCTCAGGTCTTTGATAAGAAAGAACCCTGACAAAAGAGTTGAAAACCAAGGCAGAGTTAGAAGGGAACACCAGAAAATTTCTGCATGAATTTCAGAGATGTAATAGAAATCCCTGGGATGCCTCCACATATACTCCTAAATCGACCTTGCATTCAGTGGCCCAAGTTATTATTTTTTTTAATGTAAGATAAACCCATTTATTATCTGAGTCAATATTTAGCTAAAGAGTCCTGCCTATTGTAAATTAAACTCAATATCCCTATTTTTAAAATTAAAGTTTATTTCCAAATAAGTATGTTTTCATAGAATTTTGCTCCTGTATGTTTGTATTATTTTATGAATATAGTTTTGGTTTTAGAAAACCATTTCATATGTATCGCTGGCTACACTAGTCCTAGTGAGAAAAGAGTCAAATTTACAGGTTAAGTGCTTTGTGGAGGGAAGAAAGAAGAACAGGGAGGAGGAGGAAAGAACATATACAGTTATGATTCTGTGATTTTATGTTTAGCTCATTGAGCTATGCATTTTTTTCAAAGTATTTCCTTTTATTTAGCAGTCATATTAAAATTAAATGAAATCATATCATGTGAAAAAGACATTGATTCACTTTTCTGGATCTGGATCTGCCAGGTACAATCATTAATATCTGGAAAATATGACCTAAATCGATAATCCTCTCTCCATCTAGGATCAATTAAGACCTTATGACAAAAAAAAAAAAAAAAGACCTTATGACAACTTCAACTTCCTGGGTGACAAATTCTTCCCATCCTAAAGGAATGACCTTCTTAACCTCTGACTCTTAAAGATGACTCTTCCCTGTACGATTGTGAATTGCCACTGTTGTTCTGGAAATAGCCCAGATCTTCCTAAGTTTTTCCATTTTTTTTTATACGGTAACTCATTAGAGCTATGCGTTTTTAATACTACATGTCTAGCGGCACTTATGGTAAGCACTGAGAACCAACATTCTTTAGGTCTGTCCCTGTCTATCAATCAGTTAATTTACCTATTGACTACCTACCATTTATCTATCTATCATTCCTATCAGCTTTTTTTTTTCTCTCTCAATGATAGGTTACTCATTCATTCCATTAGGAAAGTCTTAAAGCTTTTTAAGTTTTGCAATCAATCCCCTCTTTAGCCCCCTGATATAGTGCTTTATTCCTGAAAGTTTGTAGGACAAACCTAAATCAAATAAGTAAATTTTAAAAAAGGATAGATTTTTTTCCCCAGACTTCATATTGAAACAGTCTATTAAGCCCTCGGTATAAAAGAGCAGAATCACACATACCTCTGAGGGGAGGAGGAAAGCTTCATATTGTAATTTAAGTGAGTTATGTGTCTAATTACGTCCAAGAGCTTGACAGTGTACTACACATTGGGACATCTGTAACAGCATTGCCTGAAATTTCATTCAGAGACACAATGTCAGGTTTTAGTTGTATTATTATCAGCAGTCATTATATACTCTGACATGTTTAATCCAAATGACTCACTACTTCTCAAAATCGAAGAGTAACAGAACGATATGAAACATCATAAAACATAACATCATCTCTTCCTATTTCATTACGCATTCTCCTTGTAACAAGTTGGCCAAAACATCCCTTCAATATGATTAGATAAGTGAAGAAATTATATTAGATTCAGTTCCCTGAAAGACCATCTTCAGTAAATACAGCTGTGGGTTTCAATTTAAATTAAAATTGATTGTATGCTTATTGGTTCTTCTAAGCTTTGGAACTGGAAAATTAAAACTTTACACATAGCAATTTTGATTTGTTTCTGAGAGAAAGTTCTTGATTTAGACACTCAGCAGGGTACCAATAGGTAAATATAATGGTGGGGAAAATATACAAATATTTATTTGGGAGGCTGTAATAGTTTTATGCATAAAACTAAAGCAGAAAACTTTTAAAATAATTACATCATAAGCTACTAGTTGTTGCTAGTGTTCAATGCACAATAGAAGATTTAGCATACCTCCCACTTACCTCCAGATCACCCTAGTTTACTTTTATTATCTCAGTGTAATTTCCCCAGTCTCTAAGTTATCCGAGTTGTATGACAAGTTACATCTTTATTTTATATCTTAGAAATTATCCTTGGGAGCAACTCAATAACACCCTCAGCAAGCTGAAGCTGGATTATAGCCCCATTTCTTCAAAGGTAAGTTTTTCCAATGATATGCTAGTATGAAACACTGTAAAATTTAAATCATACAGAATTGTTTCTGGAATTCATTAATACAGATTTCCAAGTAGTATTTAAGACCCTGTAGTTCTGTGACTCTACAATAATTGCAGTTTTGATCTAATTATATAGTTACGTGGCTAATGAATGAGATGAAACATCTTCAAATGCAAACACTTCAAATGCAAGTGTTCTTTTTTTTTTTTCTGACCACATATCAACTCTGTTTAAAACTAGTTTTTTGAAATCTGTTCAATATATATATATTTTAAAAATACACACACACACACACACACACACACTTAAGGGTTTCCTTGGTGTCTCAGCAATAGAGAATCCATCTGCCAATGCAGAAGAAGGGAATTTGATCCCTGGGTCAGGAAGATTCCCTGGAGAAAGGGATGGCTACTCACTGCTTTATTTTTGCCTGGAGAATCCCATGGACACAGGAATCTGGTGGGCTACAGTCCACATCCATTGTGCTGCAAAGAGTTGAACACAACTGAGCAAATAACACACACAAAAATATATATTAAAATATATATATGTATGTATATATTTATTTAAAAAGGTCTAAAAACGAGTGGGAAAAAAGTGAGCAGGAAAATAAGAGCTCTATCTCAGAGTGGTGGTGGTGATGGTCTCTCAGTCGTGCCCAACTCTTTGCGACCCATAGACTGCAGAACGTCAGGCTGCTCTCTGCTTAGTCATTCAGTCGTGTCCAACTCTTTGTGACCCCAAGGACTGTAGCCCACCAGGCTCTTCTACTCATGGGGAGTCTCCAGGGAAGAATAATGGAATGGGTTGCCATGCCCTCCTCCAGGGATCTTCCCAACTCAAGCTTCCCAGTCTTTCGCTCTCTCCTGGAGTGGTGATGCCATCCAATCAACTCATCCTCTGTCATTCCCTTCTCCTCCCACCTTGAATCTTTCCCAGAATCAGGATTTTTTTCCAGTGAGTATGTTCTTCTCATCAGGTGACCAAAGTTTTGGAGCTTTAGCTTCAGTATCAGTCCTTCCAATGAATATTCACAATTGATTCCCTTTAGGATTGACTGGTTGGAGAAGGAAATGGCAACCCACTCCAGTGTTCTTGCCTGGAGAATCCTGGGGACAGGGGAGCCTGGTGAGCTTCTGTCTATGGGGTCGCACAGAGTTGGACACGACTGAAGCATCTTAGTAACAGCAGCAGCAGGACTGACTGGCTGGATCTCCTTGCAATCCAAGGGACTCTCAAGAGTCTTCTCCAACACCACCATTCAGAAGTGCTCAGCCTTCTTTATGGTCCCACTCTCACATCCATACATGACTACTCGAAAAATCATAACTTTGATGATATGGACCTTTGTCAACGAAGTAACAGAGAAGTCAGTGGTAACCCACGCCAGTCCTCTTGCCTCGAAAATCCCAGGGACAGAGGAGCCTGGTGGGCTGGAGTCCAAGGGGTCGCGAAGAGTCGGACATCGCTGAGCAACTTCACGTTCACTTTTCACTTTCATGCATTGGAGAAGGAAATGGAAACCCACTCCAGTGTTTTGCCTAGAGAATCCCAGGGACGGCGGAGCCTGGTGGGCTGCCATCTATGGGGTCAGACAGTCAGGCATGACTGAAGCGACTTAGCAGCAGCAGCAGCAAGGTAATAATGTCTCTGCTTTTTAAAAAATATGTAGTCTAAGTTTGTCATAGATCTTCTTCCAAGGAGTAAACATCTTTTAATTTCATGGCTGCAGTCACCATCTGCAGTGATTTTGGAGCCCAAAAAAATAAGGTCTGTCACTGTTTCTACTTTTCCCCCATCTATTTGCCATGAAGTGATTGGACTGGATGCCATGATCTTAGTTTTCTGAAGGTTGAGTTTTTTTTTTTTTTTTTTTTTTTTCCTCATTAAACTGTTTTTAATGGGTCTCAAATTCTGTGACAGATTTTTGGTCAAGTTGTTTTCATTAAAAAGTACTGATTTTAAAAACTAATAACTTAAACTGCCACACACAAAACATATGGTCCACAAAAGTATTCTCCTTTCCTTCTGTAGGTTTTACAACGCATTGTTATTAACCAGTCTTTTATTATGAAACTTATATGGCCCATTGAGACAAACAGTTCTGAGACCGTTCTTCCACCACTGATTAAGACTTGCGGTGGCAGGTATTGGGGATGACATTCATCCAGCCTTCTGAGCGTTCTGGGCAGACTTGGTGACCTCGCCAGCTCCAGCTGCCTTCTTGCCCTCTGCTTTGATGACACCCACAGCGACCGTCTGTCTCATGTCACACACAGCAAAGTGGCCCGGGGAGGAAGTCAGAGAAGCTCTTGACACACATGGGCTTGCCAGGAATCATATCAACGATGGCAGCATCGCCGGATTTCAAAGATTTAGGGCCATCTTCCAGCTTTTTCCAGAACAGCAACCAATCTCCTTCAGCTCAGCAAACTTACAAGCAATGTGAGCTGTGTGACAGTCCAGCACAGGTGCATATCCTGCACTGGGTGGTTCAAAATAATCAGCTGAGCTGTGAAGCCAGCGGCTTCCATTGGTGGGTCGTTTTTGCTGTCACCAGCCATGTTGCCATGACGAACATCTTTGACAGACACATTCTTGACATGGAAGCCCACGTTGTCCCCAGGAAGGGCTTCACTCAGTGCTTCAGGGTGCATTTCTGAAGACTTCACTTCAGTTGTTACATCGACTGGAGCAAAGGTGACCACCATGCCAGGTTTGAGAACATCAGTCTCCATGTGACCCACAGAGACAGTACCAGTACCACCAATTTTATAGACTTCCTGGAGGTGCAAACACAAGGGTCTGTCAGTTGGGCCAGTTGGTGGCAGGATGCACTCCAGAGCTTCAAGCAGGGTGGGCCATGGGCACCCTGGATGGGTGCCATCCTTACAGGTGACTTTCCATCCCTTGAACCATGATGGCCTGTTAGCACTTGGCTCCGGCATGTTGTCACCATTCCAGGCAGAAATTGGCACAAAAGCTACTGTGTCGGGGCTGTGGCCAATTTTCTTAATGTAGGCTCTGACTTCCTTAACAATCTCCTCATATCTCTTCTGGCTGTAGGGTGGCTCTGTGGAATCCATTGTAACTCCAACAATTAGTTGTTTCACACCCAGAGTGCAAGCCAGAAGGGCATGCTCACGGGTCTGCCCACTCTAGGAGATGCCAGCTTCAAATTCACCAGCTCCAGCAGTAACAGTCAGGACAGCACAGTCAGCCTGGGAGCTGCCTGTAATCACATTTTTGATGAAGTCTCTGTGTTCAGGGACATCAGTGATGGTAACACAGCACTTGCTGGTCTCAGATTTTCACAGGGAGAGAGAGAAATGGTGATACTATGCACGGTCAGCTTTCAGTTTGTCCAAGACCCAGGCATACTTGAAGGAGCCCTTCCATCCCGGAAGCCTTCTATTCAAACTTTTCCACTGCTCTCTTGTCGATCCCGCCACGTCTGTAGACCAGTTGGCCAGTCGTGGTAGACCCCACCCCATGAATCTAAGTGCCCAATGACAATAATATTGATGTGGGATTTTTCCTTTCCTGATTTTGCTTAGGTTTAAGGTCCTGAAAGATGATGCTGTGAAAATGCTGCACTCAATATGCCAGCAAATTTGGAAAACTCAGCAGTGGCCACAGGACTGGAAAAGGTCAGTTTTCATTCCAATCCCAAAGAAAGGCAATGCCAAAGAATGCTTAAACTACCACATAATTGCACTCATCTCACATGCTAGTAAAGTAGTGCTCAAAATTCTCCAAGCCAGGCTTCAGCAATACATGAACCATCAACTTCCGGATGTTCAAGCTGGTTTTAGAAAAGGCAGAGGAACCAGAGATCAAATTGCCAACATCCACTGGATCATGGAAAAAGCAAGAGAGTTCCAGAAAAACATCTATTTCTGTTTATTGACTATGCCAAAGCCTTTGACTGTGGATCACAAGAAACTGTGGAAAATCTGAAAGAGATGGGAATACCAGACCACCTGACCTGCCTCTTGAGAAACCTATATACAGGTCAGGAAGCAACAGTTAGAACTGGACATGGACCAACAGACTGGTTCCAAATAGGAAAAGGAGTACATCAAGGCTGTATATTGTCACCCTGCTTATTTAACTTATATGCAGAGTACATCATGAGAAATGCTGGGCTGGAAGAAGCACAAGCAGGAATCAAGATTGTCGGGAGAAATATCAATAACCTAAGATATGCAGATGACACCACCCTTATGGGAGAAAGTAAAGAGGAACTCAAAAGCCTCCTGATGAAAGTGAAAGAGGAGAGTGAAAAAGTTGGCTTAAAGCTCAACATTAAGAAAACTAAGATCATGGTATCTGGTCTTCATGGGAAATAGATGGGGAAACAGTGGAAACAGTGTCAGACTTTAATTTTGGGGCTCCAAAATCACTGCAGATGGTGATTGCAGCCGTGAAATTAAAAGACGCTTACTCCTTGGAAGAAAAGTTATGACCCACCTAGATAGCATATTCAAAAGCAGAGACGTTACTTTGCCAACAAAGTTCCGTTTAGTCAAGGCTATGGTTTTTCCAGTGGTTATATATGGATGTGAGAGTTGGACTGTGAAGAAAGCTGAGCACTGAAGAATTGATGTTTTTGAACTGTGGTGTTGGAGAAGACTCTTGAGAGTCCCTTGGACTGCAAGGAGATCCAACCAGTTCATTCTGAAGGAGATCAGTCCTGGTTGTTCTTTGGAAGGTCTGATGCTATAACTGAATCTCCAGTACTTTGGCTACATGTGAAGACTTGACTCATTGGAAAAGACTCTGGTGCTGGGAGGGATTAGGGGCAGGAGGAAAAGGGGACGACAGAGGATGAGATGGCTTGATGACCTCACCGACTCGATGCACATGAGTCTAAGTCAACTCCAGGAGTTGGTGATGGAAAGGGAGGCCTGGCGTGCTGCAATTCATGGGGTCGCAAAGAGTCGGACACGACTGAGTGACTGAACTGAACTGAACTGAAGGGTGGTTTTCACAACACCTGTGTCCTGGCAGCAAACCCATTGTGATAAAGCAAAAGTTGAGTTTTAATTCAATTTTTTCACTCCCCTTGATGGCTCTCGTGGTAAAGCGTCTGCCTGCAATGCTGGAGACCTGGCTTCGATTCCTGGGTTGGGAAGGTCCCCTGGAGAAGGAAATGGCAATCCACTCCAGCACTCTTGCCTGGAAAATCCCATGGACAGAGGAGCCTGATAGGCTACAGTCCATGGGGTCTCAAAGAGTCAGACACAACTGAGTGACTTCACTTTCACTTTCACCTTTATCAAGAAGCTCTTTAGTTCCTCTTCACTTTCTGCCCTAATGGTGATGTCATCTGCTTATCTCTGAGTAATTTGCAATTAATTAGAAGGCAGAAGCTGGGATTATGGATACTGAAATTTAAAATAGAGTCACTTCTAGTCCTGTCTACAAAAATCTAGAGGAACTTTATCAAAATATTTCATAATAGTTCTGAAAAGTAACAAAAAAAAGCTTACATTTTTACTGGGTACTTCTATGCCGGGCACTGTTTTAAATCTCACTGGAAAATTTAGTAGGTGCCTGTATTGCTTTCATATCATAGATGATGATACTGAGGGACCAGTAGCTTTATTGTTTACTAGATGTAATGCTTTTCGATACCAGTGGAGCTAGAGGTTGAATTTTTATTGTCTGACTTCAGAGGCATCATTTGGACCACTACCCTATACTCAAAATGACAACTATGTCATGCCTTTTATAGGCTAATGAAAACCTAAAGATGTCCAAATTTGTAGTTATATAACTTTTACAGTATAGATTACATTCTATACACATATCCATTATTTTTTGTGGATATCAACCTCAGATTCATTAGTGTGTATTTAACAAATTATCTTTTTCTCTGAAAACTTGTCACATTAGGTTGATACAGAGGCTCTGTTCTAGTTTCCTGAGCCATACAGCAAATGGATGAATGGATAAAGACATAGTAGTACATATACACAATGGAATATGTGTATTTTTACTCATCCATAAAAAGGAAGGAATTTGAGCAAGTCTAAAGAGGTGGATGAACCTAGACATTGTTATACAGGATAAAATAAGTCAGAAATAGAAAAAAGAAATATTGTATACTAATGTATATATATTGAATCTAGAAAGATGGTATTGATGAATTTATTTGCAAGGCAGCAATGGAGAAACAGACATAGAGAACAGATGTATGGACATGGGGGAGAGGGAAGAAGAGGGTGAGATGTATGGAGAGAGTAACATGGAAACTTACATTACCATATGCAAAATAGATAGGCAACGGGAATTTGCTGTATGACTCAGAGGACTCAAACAGGGGCTCTGTAACAACCTAGAGGGGTGGGATGGGGAGGAGATCGGAGGGAGGTTCAAGAGGGAGGGGATGTATGTATCCCTATGGCTGATTCATGTTGAGGTTTGACAGAAAACAACAAAATTCTGTAAAGCAATTATCCTTCAATTAAAAAAAATTTAAAAAAATTGTCATGTTAACTCACATTCTGACATGAAATACCTCATCTATTCTTCATTACTTCTCAGAAATTATAGATAAGGATTTATAAGTCATATCAAACATATCAATAAATAACACCAAGTAAGTTCTTACTGAGTCAGAGCTATTGCCAGTCCCTGACATGTATTATATCATTCATTGTCAGCAGAATCTCATGAAGTAAATATTAGATTTATCTTAGTATTTGGAGATAAATCACTTGTGCTTTCTGGGATTCTTGGAAACTTTAGAGTCTCTTTTATTTTGTTACTGACATGACTATTAGAACTCTATCTCATTTAAATTGCAAAAGAAACCCAGGATTTAAATAGTTTATTATCAGGTTTTACACAGTGTATATAAAACATGGACACATGGAGAAGTACAGTATCCTCTTTTAAAATTTCAACTACCTTGAATATCAATCTTCTCTTTCTAATATTAATTATATAACTTACAATATAACTATAACCATTCTTATAAATAACTAGCACAATGTGAATTGAATTGCATTATCCCAATGCATATCATTTAATAGCATTATAACATACTTAAGCAACAGCCATTTCTTTCCCATTATCCTCTTACTTTTAATATAAATTTAAAAGTTAACTTTCTTTCAACAGTTATTTTATCACACAGAAATCATCATATTCTAGGCTTTATTCTTCTCTTCATTCTTAACAGTTGACATCACTCCAATATTTCTATTATTAAATATATTAATATTAGAAGAGAAATGTCTTACTTAATACCCACTCTAAGTCTGATATTTTCAAGAGATGAGGTGGGATAACCAAGTTATCCTGAAGCTGACAGGATGAAAATGGTCAACGTTCCTTATTTCAGTCATTCAAATGTATATGTCCCCTACGGGAATCAGGCATGATTTCTTCAACCTAATTACATTGCTGCACATTTAATCTTTACAGCAATCTTGGATACTAAGGATTAGCCTCTCAACAGACTGAATGAGAAAACAGATGTCTTGAAAATTAAGTAGCTTGCATAAGCCCATGTAAATCTGTGTGTAGAAATCCAGGATTCAAACCCACCTTTGCTGATTTTAGAACCTGTACTTTACTGATATCTGTGTTCTGCTCATCCCTGCCCTGCTGAGCTGCTGTTTGCTGCTGACTTCTGCCTTTCTCTCGTAAGACCTCCCTTTGTCTCTCTCTCTCTCTCTCTCTCTCTCTCTCTCTCCCCTGTTCTAAACAAGAGAAGCAAAGTAAGCTACACAAGAAGAAACAAAGTCTTCTCTGAAAGGGAAATTTCTGAAGGCTACGTGTGACTTAAATTCAACAGCAGAAAGTTTCATTATTGTCAAGTATGAAGGGCCTATAAGAGTTCATTTTATAAATGGGAAAAAATGAGACAAAACAGAGGAAGAGTTTGCCTCAAAGTCACTCACCTAGTAAATGATAGAGCTGAGCAGAGGATCTAGGTCTTCCGAGTCTTGTAGTGACACTGCTGCTGCTGCTAGTGCTAAGTCGCTTCAGTCGTGTCCGACTCTGTGCGACCCCATAGACGGCAGCCCACCAGGCTCCCCTGTCCCCAGGATTCTCCAGGCAAGAACACTGGAGTGGGTTGCCATTTCCTTCTCCAATGCATGAAAGTGAAAAGTGAAAGTGAAGTCGCTCAGTCGCACTATTGTTTCCCAAATTATGGGGATACTGGATGAGGCGGTTCTCAAGATGATTTTAGCTGTTACATGGCAGCAGCATTAGATAGGAGTAATAGCATCGTGAGAAAGTTATTCCCATTTCAATTCCTTACAATCTTTCTATGAAAAATTCTCAGTTTAATGCTAGTATGTCTTTTAACCCTCACTTAAACATTCCTTAACCCTTGCTTTCTGGTGTGAAAAAACATACAGTAATCCTTACCCCTTGAAAACTGCTGCGGTCCTTTATTAGAGGACTTGCCACAGAATGGAAATTGGTCTTGGTCCTCAGATACTGGGAGGACATAAAAATGTTGTTCACAGTGTCTAAGATTGCATACCCAGTGCCATTAACCTGGGTGTCATAGTCACAGTTTCTGGAATGGTTGGTTCTCTGAGTGAAACAACTCAATTCAGTTGACAGTAACCTATTTTAAGTCTTCAGATCCCATGAGCATTTTTCCCTGGCATCATGATGGTTGTGTTGAAATATTTCATCTCTGGTTATTTCTGCTGATATTAAGTACTAATCAAGGCTGTGTTTCCCCCTTCTCTCCCTGGCATTCTATATTACTTTTGTTGGGCATTCAGCGAAGGGACAGGGAGGTGGTTTGGAAGTGATTTACATATCCCACTAAGTTCTTCACATTAAATTATTTCCAGTCAGGAGGATCCCCTCTGACCTTTATGAACATTCTTATTATAAGCATGTAAAACAGTGATCACAATTAAAAATTCAGCAGAAGTCACAGTAGAGCATGACTCTTTCTAAAGGTCCCCACACATGACTTCCCTGTTGGCTCAAACAGTAAAGCACCTGTTTATAATGTTGGAGACCCGGGTTCAATCCCTGCGTCAGGAAGATTCCCTGGAGAAGGAAAGGGCAACCCACTCCAGTACTCTTGCCTGGAAAATCCCATGGACGGAGGAGAGTGGTGGGCTACAGTCCATGGGGTCGCCAAGAGTCAGACAGGACTGAGCGACGTCACTTTATGCACAAGAAGGGCTTCCTGGATAGCTCAGTTGGTAAAGAATCTGCCTGCAATGGGGGAGACCCTGGTTCAATTCCTGGGTTGGGAAGACCTGCTGGAGAAGGGATAGGCTACCCACTGCAGTATTCTTGGGCTTCCCTTGTGGCTCAGCTGATGAAGAATCCGCCTGCAATGCAGGAGACCTGGGTTCGATCTCTGGATTGGGAAGATCCCCCGAAGAAGGGAAAGGCTACCCACTCCAGTATTCTGGCCTGGAGAATTCCATGGACTCTACAGTCCATGGGATCACAAAGAGTTGGACACGAGTGAGCAACTTTCACTTTCATGCACAAGATGGCTTCAGTTTCTCTTCCCTGCTGTGACTCTTATCTCAAATCCACCAGTTAAATTTTAGTTCCCCCCCCAGGTGGCTCAGTGGTAAAGAACCTTCCTGCCAACGGAGGAGAAGCAGAAGGCACCGGTTTGATCCTTGTGTTAGGAAGATCCCCTGGAGGAGGAAACGGAAGCCCACCCCAGTGTTCTTACCTGGGAAGTCCCATGGACAAAGGGGCAGATGGGCTAGAGTCCCGGGGATCGCAAAGAGTCAGACACAACAAGAGCAGGCTTAGCAGTGACTTGGTGTCTGTAATCAATAGAACCGGACAGTCTGAGTCCTTCCCTTTCCTAGAATTCCTCACTGTACTCAGAATAAGGTGATCAGGGCCTCTGAATCCCCCTGAGAGACAAGGAGCTCCAGCTGCACCACTGATCATTACTTTTTGTAGACTGAGGCCAAGGTGGACTAGAAGCAGGGGTCAAGGGCTTTGAAAGGAGGGAGTGTCTCAGCACCAGTCAGCTTGGTTTCCCATTTACTTTTGATTTGGGCCAACATGGTGGTGTCTTATGGCTTAATCAGGAGTATCTCTGATGCTTTGAGCGGGGAGATCCTAGTGGCTTATACCATCTATTCCAGACATAAAGACTACTTGATTTACCTATATTATCTTTTCTGAATGGAGCCATGGAGTTTTGCTCCTCTTGACTGACTTTGGTTCGTCCAATGCATTCAGGCTTTAAAACAATGTCCATATTCTTTCAGATTGGTTTTGATTTCATTGACACAAATAATACTTCTTAAGTTTTCACCTAGCTTTGCTATAGGACTGTGAGAATTTTCAAGATTGATAGTGATGACTGAAGAATTTGGGGGACAGTTTCTATATATCTTTGGGACAGTTTCTCATTCTCCAGTTAATTACATTAATCAGTATTATAAACCCAATGTGCTTTGAAGACTATATCAGTTTAATGTATAATATTTATATCCAAAACTTTAACATTTCCACCTGGAAGTCAAGAAAGACTAGAAAATCACACAGTAAAATGTGTTTTCCTTTGGCTTTTAAGAATCTTAGAGCCATATTTTGAGTTTATGAATAGGGACTCTGAAGTATTTACCATCTATGTACATATGTGTTGACATTTTAGTCTTATAAGTATGCCCTATATTTGCACTGTCCTTGATTCTAATGCTCTAATTCAAAAATTACAATTCTAAGAATAACTCTTGTTAAGCATCAAATGCTTTAATCAGTTGTACTTTATGAGTAATATACAGAGAAACAGATAGGTCCTCACTAATTCTCAAATACATTTTAGAATTTTTTACCCTACTGAAACATGATTGGATGGCATCACCAACTGGATGGACATGAATTTGAGCAAACTCCGGGAGTTGGTGTTAGACAGGGAAGCCTGGTGTGCTGCAGTCCATGGGGTTGCGAAGGGTCAGACACGCCTGAACTACTCAGCTGAACTGGCTGAAACTTCAGTAATGCTAGACTCTGGTTCTTTCCTTTGTTCACAGACATCTGTGCATGTGGGACCACACACATTCACACTAAAGCTTCAGGCTTCACATTCAGGCAGGAATATTTATGGAGCTCGGCTAAACCCTCTTACCACTTCTGGACAGAAAATATTTTCCTCTGCAAGTGGATGAATTGAGTTGTTTTGCTTTTGTGAACAGCAACATACTGTTACAAAGTTTTCCCAATCCAATTGCACCAAAAATAATACAGATTTATTTCCATAATGAGGTTCATTTTGCCTCCAATTACCAGATGAATCTGTTTATTATAGACATCATCAAAGCTACTTTGTTGAAAAACTATCAGCATCAAAATCTTTCCTAAGTATCTTTGGATTGGTGTAGATAACCTTAGAATGATGTTCCTTTCCACTTGTCCATTCCAAAGTTATTTAAGGTCTTGATCACTATTCCTGTGGATCTTCAAACAGATTTTCTGGTCTTCCTATTTCCAAGTGGAAATGTTAAGGTTTTTAATACCAATATTATATTTTAAACTGATATAGTCTTCAAAGCAGTATCTGGTAAACAGTTTAATTAGTAAGACCCTGAAAAGCAATGAACACAAACCTGCCTCAAAATTGCCTCACAAATTGGTTGGGGAGCTGACTGTAAAAGTTAGAACTTTATTTTTTCTCACATTTGATAGATTCATGAAAGAAAATTGCTTGTGCTAAGATGAAAAGAGATAAATTCTGTATGACCTCCAAAGTCCTGTTTTCTAAAACTCCTGGAACTCATACGGCTTATCTAAACCTTTCTCTTTATGTCAGGGTGTGAGATTAGGTGCTTATTAACTTTATCTCATACTCTCAAAGGAAAATAAAGAAAAATAAATAAGGCTTAATGTCTATTTGATGTTTTTATTGATTTACAGTTGACTGCAATATTGTGCTTCAGGTATACAGCAAAGTGATTCATTTATCTAACTATATATTCAGTCACTATGGAAAACAATATGGAGGTCCCTTAAAAATCCAAAAATACAGTTACCATACAATCCAGAATTCACTCCTGGTTATTCATCTGGAAAAACAAAGACCCTAATTCTCAAAGATACATGCACCCCAACATTCATAGCAGTACTATTTACAATAGTCAAGACATGAGACAAACTCAAATGCCCATGAGCAGATGCTGTATGTCACATTTTATTAAGCTAATCATCAGCTAATGGACATCTGAGCTGTTTTCATGTTTCACTATTGTAAACAGTGCTGCTGTGAATGTTGGGGGTGCAGGTATATTTTCAAATTAGGGTCTTCATTTTTCCAGATAAATAACGAGGCATGGAAATGATGCTGAATCATATGGTTTCTATTTTTAGATTGTTAAAGGACCTCCATACTATTTCCCATAGTGGCTGCAGCAATTCCCATTTCCACTAACAGTATAGGAGAGTTCCCTTTACTCCACATGCTCTGAGCATTTGTTATTTGTAGGCTTTTCATTACAACCATTCTGACATATGGTTTTTCCAGTAGTCATTATGGGTGTGAGAGGTGGACAAAAAAGAAAGCTAAGTGTCGAAGAATTGATGCTTTTGAACTGTGGTGCTGAAGAAGACTCTTGGGAGTACCTTGAACAGCAAGGAGATCCAACCAGTCCATCCTGAAGAAAATCAGTCCTGAATATTCGTTGGAAGGACTGATGCTAAAGCTGAAACTCCAATACTGTGGCCACCTGATGTGAAGAGCTGACTCACTTGAAAAGATCCTGATGCTGGGAAAGATTGAAGGCAGGAGGAAAAAGGGATGATAGAGGATGAGATGATTGGATGGCATCACCGACTTGATGGACATGAGTTTGAGTAAACTCCAGGAGTTGGTGATGGACAGGGAGGCCTGGTGTGCTGCAGTCCATGGGGTCGCGAAGAGATGGACAAGACTGAACAACTGAACTGAACTGAACTGGACTGACTCATGTGAAGTGATACCTTATTGTGGTTTTGATTTGCATTTCTCTATTAAGTAGTGATGTTAAGCAACTTTTCATGTGTCTGTTGACCATCTAGGATTTCTTTGGAAAAATATCTGTTTAAGTCTTCTGCCCTTTTGTGACTGGATTGTTTATTTGATATCAAGTTGTTTGAGCTGTTTATATATACAAGGTATTAACTCCTGTTGGTCACATCATTTGAAAATACTTTCTCCCATTCCATCGGTGTCTTTCTGTTTGTTAATGGTTTCCTTTGCTGTGTGAAAACTTATAAATTTGATTAGGTGCCATTTACTTGTTTTTGCTTTTATTTCTTTTGCCTGGGGAGACTAATTTAAGAAAATATTGCCATGATTTATCTCCACGATATCTTGCCTGTGTATTCTGTTAGGATTTTCATTGTGTCATGTCTTAAATTTGACCTTTAAACCATTTTGAGTTTACTTTTGTTTCTGGAAGTATAAATAAAGTTAGGAAGTTTTCTAATTTATTTGATTTACATGCAGCTGTCCAGCTTTCCCAACATCACTTTTTGAAAAGACTGTCTTTTCTCCACTGTATAATCTTGCTAGGTAAAGTATCCTAGGCTGCAGATTTTTCCCTTTCAAGACTTTGAATATATCATGATACTCCCTTCTGGCCTGCAGTTTCTGTCATCAGCTGATAGCTTTATCGGGGTTCCCCTACAATTGATTTTGCTTTTCTCTTACTGTCTTTAGAATCTTCTCTTTAACTTTTGCGATTTAATTATGATTTGTCTTGATATGAGTCTGTTTGGATTCAACTTGTTTGGGACCCTCTGTGCTTCTGGTACCTGGGTATCTGTTTTCTTATTTAGGTTTGGGAAGTTTTCAGCCATGATTTCTTCAAATACATTTTTGAACACTTTTTATTTTCCTCTTCTTCCCCTATCATGTGTAGTTTTCAGATTTTATTTTATCTCTTCATTTCAGTTCAGTTCAGTCACTCAGTCGTGTCCAACTCTTTGTGACCCCGTGAATCGCAGCATGCCAGGCCTCCCTGTCCATCACCATCTCCCGGAGTTCACTCAGACTCGCGTCCATCGAGTCCGTGATGCCATCCAGCCGTCTCATCCTTGGTCGTCCCCTTCTCCTCCTGCCCCCAATCCCTCCCAGCATCAGAGTCTTTTCCAGTGATTCAACTCTTCACATGAGGTGGCCAAAGTACTGGAGCTTCAGCTTTAGCATCATTCCTTCCAAAGAAATCCCAGGGCTGATCTCCTTCAGAATGGACTGGTTGGATCTCCTTGCAGTCCAAGGGACTCTCAAGAGTTTTCTCCAACACCACAGTTCAAAAGCGTCAATTCTTCAGCACTCAGCCTTCTTCACAGTCCAACTCTCACATCCATACATGACCACAGGAAAAACCATGGACCTTAGTCGGCAAAGTAATGTCTCTGCTTTTGAATATACTATCTAGGTTGGTCATAACTTTTCTTCCAATTGTCTTTTAATTTCATGGCTGCAGTCACCATCTGCAGTCATTTTGGAGCCCCAAAAATAAAGTCTGATACTGTTTCCACTGTTTCCCTATTTATTTCCATGAAGTGATGGGACCGGATGCCATGATCTTCGTTTTCTGAATGTTGAGCTTTAAGCCAACTTTTTCACTCTCCTCTTTTCACTCTCATCAAGAGGCTTTTTCATTCCTCTTCACTTTCTGCCATAAGGCTGGTGTCATCTGCATATCTGAGGTTATTGATATTTCTCCCAGCAATCTTGATTCCAGTTTGTGTTTCTTCCAGTCCAGCGTTTCTCATGATGTACTCTGCATAGAAGTTAAATAAGCAGGGTGCCAATATATAGCCTTGACGTACTCCTTTTCCTATTCAGAATCAGTCTGTTGTTCCATGTCTAGTTCTAACTTCCTGTTGCTTCCTGACCTGCATATAGGTTTCTCAAGAGGCAGGTCATTATATCCCTTAGATCCCAAAATTGCTATTTTTTTAAAAATTGTCTCTCTGCCTGCTGTCTTGATTCAGTGATTTCTGTTTTTCTATCTTCCAGATCACCAGTTAATTCTTCTCTGTCATTTCACTTCACTTCAGTTTACTTAGTCGTGTCCAACTCTTTGCGACCCTGTGGACTACAGCCCACCAGGCTCCTCAGTCCATGGGATTCTCCAGGCAAGAATACTGGAGTGGGTTGCCATTTCCTTCTCCAGGGGATCTTCCCGACCCAGGGATCAAACCCGGGTCTCCCACATTGGAAGCAGACGCTTTAACCTCTGAGCCACCAGGGAAGCCCTTTTTGGTCCTCTAGTAATTGCTTCTAGATTGGTTTTTATCATGGCAATTGAACTAATTCTGATTGGTACATCTTTATAGTTTCTTGTTCCTTATTATAGTATTCTGCAATTCTCTTGATAATCTTTCTTAATTGAGTTACCGTTTTTACTACTTGCTTTTGAACTCAGGGTCTAGTAAACTAGTGAGCTCTTTTCATGATTTGCTCTTTCAGGGGATTTCTCTGGTTCTTTGAACTGGGAGTAATTCTCTGCTTTGTCATTTTCTTAACTTTCTATGTTGCTATATTTAGGAGAAACAGTTACCAAGTTTGGTCTGGAAGGGGTATTGTTCTGTGGAGTATCCCTGTGTAGACTGTGTTTGTACAAAGTTTTTGGTGCAAGGGCTGGCTTTGGACCCCAGCCATGTGCTTCATCAAGGTGACCTGGCCCTTTTCCCCTTGGAAGTGGGTGTGGTTGGTATTGTAGTATCCATAGCTTCTGCTGATGTGGGGTGGGGTTTCCTCTCCACACCGTGGCTATTGCCACCCTGTCAGGCATGGGGTCTGCTCCCCAATGAGGGTCAGGTTTGATCATGGTCCAAGCCCTCGAGCCTGTACCCTGCTGCACACAGGCAGTTGCTAAAGCAAGTGAGGTCCCTGCGGTGACAGAGGACCTGGGTGCCATCAGTGTGCAGACCATGGTTCTGCTTGGAGGCCCTCCAAGGTTATGCCATCCTCTCTGCCGTGTTCATCCCAGATCTAGCACAGGGCCATGGGGTGGAATAGGCGAGGCCTGGGGGTAGGGGTGTTGTGGCTGCAGGAGTGAGGTTGCCAGGCTGCACCAGAAATCGGGGCCACCCCTGTGGCAGACTTTTCCCAGGACCCGTCTGCCCCCAGTCTAGCACCACAGTGCTGCCTGGGGAGGGTGGGCTCTTCTGCTGGGAGAGGAGCCACTGTGCAGTCCTGAGAACGCTGACCACAGTCCTTGTGGCCCACCCCCGCTGCACCCCAGGCCCTCAGGGCTGTCTCTTCCTGTCTCCGTGAGTCCTCCCCCAGGGCCTCGCTGCCTGAGTTTCAGTACCTCCTTGCTGCATGCTTTTGGGGTGCCACCTGGTCCACAGGCTGACAAGGCCCCCCATGTCTACACTCACCACCCGGTGATCTAGCAGTGGCCACCAGGCACCCCGGTCTGTCTCTGGGCAGCTCGACTGAGTCTCTGCCCTGATCCCAGGCCCAGCTACACCGTGGAGTGAGCAGGGCTGGGGTATTCACCCCTTCAGACAGCTACATTTAGAAAGATGGCAACTGACAACACAAGGCTCTCTCCACCTTGTCAGCAAGTTTGCACTTGTTTCTCCTGGGGAGCAGAGTCTAGGTTTCTCCAGCCTTCTTTCTATCTCATCATCTCTCACCAGGCCAGGAGCTCCTGCATGCTGGACTCCAGGAGTGGGGTGCCCAGACTGGCTTGACCTTCTCACTATCGAGGGTGACGGTCCACTTGTACGGACCTTATAGATCCATCCCAGGAGCGTAGGTCCCTACCATTGGCCTTTTTTATCCCCTGACACTACTGAGTTGTCGGGAGATTTTTATTGCATGTTTAATTGTATAAAAATTCTTCTCTTTTTCCACATGTAGATGGATTTTTGATGTGTTTGTAGGGGAAGGTGACATACATCCTCTTACTCTGCCATCTTGATCCTACTCCCTCTATTTGATTTTAAATACAATTCAAGAAGCATGATGAGAGGATGAATAAGAAAATAAAATGGAGAGCTAAAAGACCACAAACTGTAAAATATCTTTAATTCAATAGAAGGGGCACAAATCCAGCATTTTAATCAACACGTGTGTATGTGTCTGTGTGGGTGTGTGTGTGTAACCCAATGGACTACAGCCCACCAGGCTCCTGTATCCATGGGATTCTCCAGGCGAGAACACTGGACTGAGTTGCCATTTCCTTCTCCAGGGGATCTTTTGACCCAGGGATTGAACCCAGGTCTCCCGCATTGCAGGCAGACGCTTTACCACCTGAGCTGCCAGGGAAGCCCTAATGAAATAGTAGGTAGCACATATTCGAAAAATGGACTGACTCATTGGAAAAGCCCCTGATGGGAAAGATTGAAGGCAGGAGGAGACGGGGATGACAGAGGATGAGACGGTTGGATGGCATCACCGACTGGATGGATATGAGTTTGAGTAACTCCGGGAGGTGGTGATGGACAGGGAGGCCTGGTGTGCTGCAGTCCAGGGAGTTGCAAAGAGTCAGACACGACTGAGCAACTGAACTAAGCAGGTATTCATATGTCTAACCACAGGATAAATGACTATGCAGAAAATAATCAAAGGAGAAGCCTCACAATGACGCTGTGCTTGGAAAGTCTTCTGTCTTTCACTCATTTCTTCAAATGCTTGGTTTAAATAAACATAGCAAAGCATCCAATATATGTGTGTATCTGACTAGTAAGTATAGTAGCGTATTGAATATATCAATAAACGGCCATACCCCTGATATTCTTCATTCTACTATATATGTTTAGCTGCAGCTATGCATCCTAAAGCTAGAAGACAAGTTCTTGTGTGTGTGTGTGTTTTACTTTTCTTGAATAGGGGAAAAAAGTCAGTGTGATATGTTAAATTCTGAGTCATTCACTTACATTGTTTTTTTTTTTTTTCAACATTTTATGCAAACCGCACTCTTATTGGGGCTTTCCTGGTGGCTCAGCAGTAAAGAATCTGCCTACTAATGCAGGAGATGCAAGTTCAATCCCTGGTCCAGGAAAATGCCCTAGAGAAGAAAATGGCAACTGACTCCAGTATTATTACCCGGGAAATCTCATGAACAGAGAAGCCTGGAAGTCTACAGTCCATAGATCACAAAGAGTCGGACACCACCAAAGCAACTTCGCACACAGTAACCTAGTGGGCGGACTACTCTGATCATCATAGCAAACTAGAGATTCTGATCAGTTAGGGCAGAGAGACACACCTACCTGCATCTCAGTCCAGACCACCACGCTGCCCAGACTTGATCCTTGACCACTTTGGACACAATGATTTCCCTGAAAGTCTAAGAAAATGGGATGTATTGCTGCCACCAAATGATTAGAACCTCTGCATTTGCTGGGCTAGATAGATGTGCCAATCTCCAATTTCTTTATAAAAGCAGTCTGGAGTAATTTCACCATCTCTCATAAATATTCTAAAAATCCCACGCTGACCACTGAGTATCTTCCAACCAAACACTCCCACCCTAGGCACCACAGCCCACATGGAAAGCTCTGATGGGCCACTTTGCAGTGAGGAAGGGCAGTAAGAATGGATCAAGAGCTTCGATCTGGATCATCTCCTTTTCACACGTGTATATATAAGAAGTGATATGTTTCTTCATAATTCAGTTAGATGAGTATTCACTTGATGGCTATGGCCAGGCAGCAAGAGTCACTTGTTTTTGTTGTTCAATCTCTAAGTTGTGTCTGACTCTTTGTGACCACAAGGACTGCAGCACACCAGAGATTTTGCTGTTCTTCACTATCTCCCAGAAATTCCTCAAACGCTTGTCCACTGAGTTGGTGATGCCATTCGACCATTTTATCCTCTGTCACTGCCTTCTCCTCCAGCTGTCAACCTTTCCCAACATCAGAGTCTTTTCCAATGAGTCAGCGCTTCACATTGGGTGCCCAAAGTATTGGAGCTTCAGCTTCAGCATCAGTCCTTCCAGTAAATATTCAGGATATGTTGGTTTGATTGGTTTGATCTCCTTGCTGTCCAAGGGGCTCTCAAGAGTCTTCTCCAGCACCAAAATTCAAAAGCATCAATTCTTTGGTGCTCGATCTTCTTTGTGGTTCAACTTTCACATTCATAGACGATGGACTTTGTCAGCAAAGTGATGTCTCTACTTTTGAATACACTGTCTAGATTTGTCACAGATTTCCATCCAAGAAACAAGTGTCTTTTAATCCTGTGGCTGAAGTCACTGTCCACGGTGATTTTGCAGCCCATGACAGGAGCTTGAAAATCATGCAAATTAGTATGCTAATACTGATACTGGTAGATTATAAGAAGGCAATAACTCTGAGAAAACATGTATATCTGATAGTTTATTTATTCAAGCTTTTTAAAACATTATTAGAATTTCCACAAAATGAAACCTTAAAAATCTGCCGCTTCTTTTCCATGAATGCAGTTTTTCACTACATGCAAGATTTGCCTGTGTTTTTGACCCTGAAAGAGTGGCAAACTCTTGTCAAAATCTTCATTAATTTTCAAAATATAATAGTCATACATACCTGAAATTGCTTTCTTAAAATTTTAAAGTTGTGTTTTTATCTGAGATGAGTGTCAATTCTAAATATTTTAGTTATAACACAGTTCATAAATTTAAGATGATGTTAATATCCTGGTTATGTGCAGAGTACTTAAATATGAAAGAGAGAAAGGGAAAGTAGGAAAAGAATTTGGAAAAACAGCATTCAGAAAATTTCCAGATAAACAAAACACATATACAAAGATGCTTATTATTAAATGGAATTTTATATTTTCCAGTTCTTAATAGACTACTGATATAAAGAGGAGAGAGAAATAAAGTCCTTATACGCATAGATAGTATCACAGTTTAGTTACTATAATAAAACCTGAAATAATTAAATTTTACCTTCTTGAAGATAAGATGAGTATGTAATTTTTATCATTTGTAAAATAAGATTTGTTCGAAGACTAAAATATAATAATGAAAATATAAAATTCAACATTTTAATATTATTGTTTTCAATAAAAGGAGTAGCAGTATATGAATTCTAATTAATGCAAACACTCCCTTTTAGTTATTAATATGATCAGTTTTTAGCAGTGTCAGCTAAATAAAGGGAGAGTATTTGCTATTCAAAAACTTAAAATGTGTAACTTCTCTAGAAGCTAGGCTACTGTAAATTAGAGGGAAAAATAGATACATTTTTAACTTTGTTGATTCTTCAAAAGAAATAAATTAGAATTTCCTTTTAGAAATTAGAAATAGCTATTAGAATTAAAGGAAAGAGATTCTCTCATTGACATGAGAGTTAGATATTGTGAAGCCTCCCGAGGAATAATTCTGACTTCTTAAGTATATTAAAATTAAAATTAATCATACATTTTACCCAGGAAATCTCTCTCTTTTCAGAGTTTTGCCTATAGTAATAAAAATACCAATGAAAAAGAATATATAATTGAATAAAATAAATGATTTTATTAAATACATTTTATTTATTTCTTAAATAAATGAATTCAATAAATGATTAAATAAAATATTAATTCCATGTAATATTTTCAGTACTTCCAAAAGATCACTTACTTCTACATCTTAATGTTTAGTAGGATATTAGCTAAAGAATAAGTATGGATGTATGGGAGGCCAGGTGGCACAGTGGTAAAGAACCTGCTGCCAGTGCAGGAGACTGACTCAAGCTTGATCCTTGTGTTGGGAAGATCCCCTGGAGAAGGAAATGGCTACCCATTCCAGTATTCCTGCCTGCAAAATCCCATGGACAGAGGAGCCTAGCTTACAAAGAGTCAGACATGACTGAGCACAGTACGTTTCACATAAGCTATTGTAATGCCATAGTTTTATAGACAGACGTGTGCAAAACATTTCGTACAAATACAGAGAAAATTGTTAAAGGGTGAAGTCAGAGTGATGCCATCAGGTTTATATATATGAGATTGGAGAGGGTGAGGAAAAGAGTATATAAAATTAATTTACAAATATTTAAAAATATAATTATGATGTATTGCATATAAGAAACTGTGTTTATTATATTACATTGGGATTCCCTGAAATGGTAGCATTGGGCTTCCTGGTGACTCAGACAGTAAAGGGTAAACAATCCACCTGCAATGCAGGAGACTCAGGCTTCACCCCTGAGCTGGGATGATCCTTTGGTGAAGGAAACGGCAACCCACTCCAGTATTCTTGCCTGTGAAATCCCATGGACAGAGTCTAGTGGGCTACAGTCCACAGGGTCACAAAGAGCCATATACAACTGAGTGACTCAATATTAATGGTGGCATCAATATTTATATAAAATTGAAATAGATATTACTATATGGCATACAGTATCTGTTATACTTACCCATAATTTTATATAATACATTATAATACACATTATACATTATATACATCATAATACATAGTATAACAATAATTTATGTATAAAATAAGCAGTAATACCATACAAATTAGCTCTGTATAAGTATGGTATATGCATGTACAGAATAATTAGAAATATGTTATTTCTTTGTGATAGAATTTCACTTTATTTTTTCAAACCACATACTCTGTGAATTTTCAAAGTAGAAATATTTTCCCTTTCTAGTAAAAATAGCCATTTCTTAGTTTCTTAATAACCCTAGAATAGAAATCTAAGCCAGAAGTTCTTCTATAGTTCTATTTTTGCCATATGATTACATTTCTAATTTCTGTTAGATTTCTTGATTTGTGAAGACATAAAACTCCATACTAAGTTCATCTTGTGATATGGGTCTAGCATGTGTGTATGGATGTGTGATTACTACTTTCCTCAAAAAGATGAACTTTTAAAGTCTTCTTTTTCTACTTGCCCTCTTTTATAACGATGTCTTTTGTCTTGGAAATCACTCTGGAGGTCATTATAAGGAAATAGCTCCATATATTCCAATAATCTTAACAGATCAATGATATACTCACTTTTCCATTAGAATTGCCCTATGTGATTATTTGTAAACTGAAAACAGATGATTGTATAACCGTGACACCAAAAGAACCTGTAAAAAGAAAAGAAACTCAGTAAAATACAAAGAGAGTCATTATGTGTAATTCAAATACAAAATTATCTTAATGTTTTTAGTAAGATTAATAGAGTTTAGGATATGCCCATGGAAACATCAGATACAGATAACATTGCAAAATAAAGCTACATATACAAATCATTTTTTCATGTTGTATTTAACATGAAGTATGTTTAATCCTGGCTTCCTTGGTGGCTGAACGGTAAAGAATCCACCTGCCAATGCAGGAAACATAGGTTCAATCCCTGGGTAGGGAAGATATCCCTAGGGAAGAAAATGACAACCCACTGCCGTATTCTTGCCTGAGAAATCCCATGGAGAGAGGAGCCTGGTGGACTACAGTCCATAAGACTGACAAAGAGTTCCTACTAAACAGGAACAACAATGTGTTAATACTATTAAGAAAAATAAGCTTTATAGAGATTTGAACATATTGGGAAGTCAATAGAAAACATTCCATTATACAGATGACAGATTAGTACTCATTCAATTCTCACACAGAAATTTCACCTAGATGAAGTAACTAAATTTTTTAAAATGTTTATTATAACAAGAAGAGGCAGGACCTTTTCCTCTAACTTCCAAATCCTAATTATGAAATTAGTTTCCATGATGAGAAGTGGTTTGCAGTGCAATTCTTAGACTTTCATGGCTTTCTTTCTCTTTTTCTTTCTTTATTTTTTCTAGCACTGCATGTTTTCTTCTTTGAGGATAGTCTTTCGATTGAGAATATTTTATGCACTCATCAGAGATGGAGGATAAAACTAATACAGTAGTATTTTGGCCATAAAATAGTTAAAAGAAAGAAAAAGTGTATATGTTCATGGAATTATCAGGTGGTATTATGCAGGTAAAAGAAAATAAGGGAATTATTTGGAATACTAATGAATGCTAATGGAAAAGAGAGGAAGATAGGTAAACAGAGAAGCCATGAATTCATCTAATTTTAATAAGAAATATTGAATTTTAAAGTAGGGATTTGTTTTTCAACATGAAACTCTGACAACTATACACAGAATTTCACAGAAGTGAATACATATGTAAATTTTACTTTAAATACATATCATGAGGAAATTAAATGCATACGTTGAGCACATTAACACAAATATACAGACAAAAATATGACATAATGTAATTATACATTAACAAGACCTCTTTAATAGGCACTAAAATCTGATAATAAGATTACTATTAAAGATTAATGAGTACTTTAATGTTTCTCTCTTTGTAGGGTATCCTGTATTGTTACATTTTACCTTTTTGTTGTTTAGTCAATCAGTCATGTCTGACTCTTTGTGACCTAAGAGACAAGCACGCCAGGCCTCCCTGTCCATCACCATCTTCCAGAGCTTCTCAAACTCATGTCCGTTGAATCAGTGATGCCATTCAACCATCTCATCCTCTGTCATCCCCTTCTCCTCCCACCTTCAATCTTTCCCAGCATCTGGGTCTTATCTAATGAGTAAGTTCTTCTCATCAGGTGGCCAAAGGATTGGAATTTCAGCTTCAGCATCAGTCCTTTCAATGAATATTCAGGACTGATTTCCTTTAGGATTGACTGGTTGGATCTCCTTGCAGTCCAAGGGACTCTCAAGAGTCTTCTCCAACACCACAGTTCAAAAACATCAATTCTTTGGCACTCAGCCTTCATTATGGTCCAACTCTCACATCCACACATGACTACTGGAAAAACCATAGCTTTGAGTATATGGACTTTGTTTGCAAACTAACATCTATGTTTATTAACATGCTGTCTATGTTGGTCATAGCTTTTCTTCCAAGGAGCAAGTGTCTTTTAATTTCATGGCTGCAGACACCATCTACAGTGATTTTTGGAGGTCAGGAAAATAAAGTTTGTCACAGTTTCCATTGTTTTGCCATCTATTTGCCATGAAGTGATGAGACTGGATGCCCTAATCCTTATTATTTGAATGTAGAGTTTTAAGTCAGCTTTTTCACTCTCTTCTTTCACCTTCATCAAGAGGCTCTTTAGTTCCTCCTCACTTTCTGCCATAAAGGTGGTGTCCTCTGAGTATCTGAGATTATTGATATTTCTCCCAGCAATCCTGATTCCAGCCTGTGCTTCTTCCAGCCCAGCGTTTCTCATGATGTACTCTGCATATAAGTTAAATAAGGAGCGTGACAATATACTGCCTTGACATAATCCTTTCCCAATATTGAACCAGTCCATTATTTCTTGTCTTGTTGTAACCGTCACTTCGTGACCTATGTACAGGTTTCTCAGGAGGCAGGTAAGGTGGTCTGTTATTCTCATCTCTTGAAGAATTTTCCATAGTTCTTTGTGAGCCACACAGTCCAAGGCTTTGGCATAGTCAATGAAGCAGAAGTAGATGCTTTTCTGAAACTTGCTTTTTCAATGATCCCACAGATGTTGGCAATTTGATCTCTGGTCCCTCTGACTTTTCTAAACACAGCTTGCACATCTGGAATTTCACATACTGTTGAAGCTTAGTTGGAGAATGTTGAGCATTTCTTTACTAGCATGTGAGATGAGTGTAATTGTGCGGTAGTTAGAGCATTCTTTGGCATTGCCTTTCTTTGGGATTGCAATGAAAACTGACATTTCCAGTTCTGTGGCCACTGCTGGGTTTTCCAAATTTGCTGGCATATTGAGTGCAGCACTTTCACAGCACCATCTTTTAGGATTTAAAATAGCTCAACTGGAATTCCATCACCTCCACTAGCTTTGTTCATAGTGATGCTCCCTAAGGCCCCCTTGACTTCACATCCCAGGATGTCTGGCTCTAGGTGAGTGATCACACCATCATGGTTATCTGGGTCATTGATATCTTTTGTGTATTTTTGCCACCTCTTCTTAATATATTCTCTTCTATTAGGCCCATACCATTTCTGTCCTTTACTGTGCCAATCTTTGCATAAACTATTCCCTTGATATCTCTAATTTTCTTGAAGAGATCTCTTATCTTCCCATTCTATTTTTTTTTCTCTCTTTGCATTGATCACTTAGTAAAGCTTTCTTTCTCTCCTTGCTATTCTTCAAAACCCTGCATTCAAATGTGTATAGCTTTCCTTTTCTCCTTTGCCTTTCACTTTTCTTCTTTTCTCATCTATTTGTAAGGCCGCCTCAGACAATCACTTTGCCTTTTGGCATTTCTTTTGGTTGGGGATTGTTTTGATCACCACCTCCTGTACAATTTTACAAAACTCCATCCATAGTTCTTCAGACAGTGTCTATCAGATCTAATCCCTTGAATCTATTCGTCAGACCCACTGTAATCCATCATAAGGGATTTGATTTAGGTATACCTATTGAACCAAAAGTCAAAGGCTAAAATCTTAATATCTCTGTGACATCCATTTCATGAAATGGAATGATGATCCCACTGATATCAGAGTTTCACTATCAGGATGTCAGACTCCCACAAATTACGTGTTCTCTTCCAAACCATGAGGCACACAAGGAGGTTAAAGCGCCTGCCTCCAATGCGAGAGACCCGGGTTCGATCCCTGGGTCGGGAAGATCCCCTGGAGAAGGAAATGGTAACCCACTCCAGTATTCTTGCCTGGAAAATCCCATGGATGGAGAAGCCTGGTAGGCTACAGTCCATGGGGTTGCAAAGAGTCAGACACGACTGAGCGACTTCATTTCACTTCATACTTCCTACCACACCACTGTATGTAGACTTGTCTGGGCCCCGGTGGTAGCCGCCACTCTACTTCTTACTAAAAATGCCTACAAAATCTGAGTCAGCAGCACTGTCCAATAGAAATAAATCTAAAGTGTGAAGTGAAGTGAAGTTGCTCAGTCATGTCTGACTCTTTGTGACCCCATGGACTGTAGCCTACCAGGCTCCCCTGTTCATGGGATTTTCCAGTCAATAGTACTGGGGTGGGTTGCCATTTCCTTCTCCAGAGGATCTTCCCGACCCAGGGATTGAACCTGGGTCTCCCGCATTGTAGACAGACACTTTACCGTCTGAGCCAACGTGTACTGCATATATAATTTTAGTTTTTCCAATTGTCACAATAAATATAAAAGTAAATTAAATTTATAAATATATTATATTCAATCAATTTCAACAATGAACATATAAAAATACTGAGATATTTTAATAAGACATTTATACATGTTTTCATTTTTATTATGCCTTCACAGCCTAGTGTGTTTTACACTCACAGAACATGTCACTTAGGACCCGTCACATTTCAGAGGCTATAATTGACATTTATGTTTAGTGGCTGTCATACCGAAAGGGCAGACCTAGAGCTTTGCTCTCTCCACCTCCTGATAGTTAAGGCCCCATCTGTAGGGCTCTGCTCCTTGGGACTTTGAATCTTGAGTGAATAATAGAGAGGAAAGTAGCTATTGAGCTGCGTTAAATCATGAGCTGTAGTGATAGCTGTCATGTGCTGTGTTTCTGGCTAGACTTTTCCACATTAAGGATGATTTTTTCTGTCTACTTTTGCTGCCTTTTAAACTTAAAACTTACTTTCCAAATCTTGTTTCTCCCCTTCCGTTTGTTTCTCTGAGTCTGATATCCTTCCAAACTATACTACAATTATATTTTGAGAGGAAGACAATGTCTGATAATGTTAGCTGATGATGAAATATTTCAACTCATTGCATAATAAACATTTTTGATAAAAGTGAAAAAAAACTAACCATGGCTAATGCTTGAACTTTATTCATAAATATTAGAGATATAACATAACTGGGCACAGACACAAGCTCTTCATAATAAAAACTGTTTTTTAATAAAAGTTCTTCAAGTTTTTCAATGTTAAATCTTATGCTATGAAGTGCAATATATGCTCTGGATTAGTGGTCAGGTAATTAATTGCAACTCCAGAACTATATTCATTCTTTCATGTTTTCACTATCTCTTTAATTCATTTTTCAGCAAATGTTTATAGAAATAGAAAATGTCCAGGGCACACAGATATCAAGATGAATAACAACACATTGTAACTGATTCAAAAATTATTTTCCTAGAGGATTTCTGCTACTTGCATTCATGTAAATTGTCAGACCAATAGCAAATCTTTGCTACAAAGAAGGGTCCTATACTTTGAGAGAATAAAGCTTTAATGGTTTGTAGAAGAGGTCCAAATATCCCTAGCATTTAAGGGATAAGAAGAACTTTAATTTCTTAAGATATGAACAACACAGGATTAAAAACGTAAAGAAGCTGAACATCAGAGAAGATGATTTTGGAACCAAGAATGACCAGTTCAGCTGGAACATCACAGTGGTAACAGTGGGCCAGTGCTGTTGCCTGAGTGTTAGCCAACAGAGACTTTCTGAATTTTACTGACCCCCCCACACTTTATCACCTAGCTTTCCGTTTATTAGTGGGGCCCTTTGCAAGATAAATAGCCTGAGAACTGGAAGCAGAACAATGCTAATTGGCCCATGTGGGATTAGACCCTTAACCTTGACCTCATTAGCAGAAACTCTAAGCAGCTAAGGCACCTAATTGAAACTGGCTCAAAGTAAAGATCATTGTCATCACCTTCTTATCCCTTTATTTAGAAAAAAAATACAAAGATGTGTTCTAATAACACTACTCTGTATAAAATATCACATGACTCATATTACTTTTATATGCAGTTATTAGCATTTTAAAGATATCTGCGTAAAGAGATGCCTATCGTTACATACATATATGTAAACTCAACTTAGGACTCAAACCATTTGCAGTCAAAATTTTAGAAAATTTTTATTGCACTTTGAGGATGTAAATGTTATGTGTCCTTCAGAGTTTAGGAATGTGCTTAACTAGTACAATTCTCCCTGTCCAATTAGCCCAGTTAAAATAATACATTTTTGCTAATTCATGTTGAATAACAGATTTGCAAGATGAAATACAACTTCAGCCATTGCAGGAAACTTAAGAATTCTGCTGCAATTCATAAAACTTCACAGATATAAATAATAATTTATTCATCTGGTCTGTTTCTCCAGAAAAATAGTAAATGTAGTTAGTCATAATAGTTTATCTTAACTTTTCTATATCAACATACCTTCATGAAACAACTACTATGTTAAAACTTATATTTAAAACACACATACACACATACACACAAGTCTTGATTGTTATTAAACAAGAAATCACAGTTCCTTAAGAAAAAGAAAAGAGTCGGACACAACTGAGTGACTGAACTGAACTGAAGAAAAAGAAAAATGTTTGCCAGAGAGTTTATATTATGAACACTTTAAAATATCATATGGAGGATAAAATAAGAAGAGTCCATTCTAAATTTTTCATATATTAGTTTATTAATGGTGAAATCAAGGCAAAAAAAGACAGAAATACATTCATGCACTAAATATGATGAAGGGAACCAGTTAGCTTTTACATTACTCTGGGACGTTTTCTCAAACACCACTGGGTTTAAAATACAAAGACCTATTTATTTTATTTCAGACAAGGATAAAGTAAATAATTTGGAATCTAGATATTATTGGTATTAAAAAAAGTATTAACTAAAGTACATGCATACTTTTTGATGTGAAATTTATAAAATTTATAAAAATCTATAATAATTTTAATTAATGAAACCTAAACTTTATCTACCCTGTCTCCAAGGCCAGGAGCAGTGGCCGAGAGGAGCTGCCCGAGTCCAAGGTCAGGGGCGGCCTGGAGAAGCAACCTCAAGCCCGAGGCCAGGGGCGGTGGCTGGGAGGAGCCACCCCACCCCGAAGCCAGGGGCAGCGGCCCGGAGGAGGAGTAACCCAAGGAGCATTGGCTGCTCCGGTGCAGGAGGGCCTAGAGCAGCTATCCCAAGTTGAAGGTCAGGAAGGGCGGCAGTAAGGAGATACCCCTCCTCCAAGGTAAGGAGCAGCCGCTGTGCTTTGCTGGAGGAGCCGTGAAGAGATACCCCACTCCCAAGGTAAGAGAAACCCAAGCAAGATGGTAGGTGTTGCAAGAGGGCATCAGAGGGCAGACACACTGAAACCATACTCATAGAAAACTAGTCAAACTAATCACACTAGGACCACATCCCTGTCTAACTCAATGAAACCAAGCCATGCCTGTGGGGCAACCCAAGATGGGGGGGTCATGGTGGAGAGCTCTGACAGAATGTGGTCCACTGGAGAAGGAAATGGAAAACCAGTTCAGTATTCTTGCCTTGAGAACCCCATGAACAGTATGAAAAGGCAAAATGATAGGATACTGAAAGAGGAACTCCCCAGGTCAGTAGGTGCCCAATATGCTACTGGAGATCAGTGGAGAAATAACTCCAGAAAGAATG
Organism: Oryx dammah; assembly: GCF_014754425.2. Lineage (NCBI taxonomy): Eukaryota > Metazoa > Chordata > Mammalia > Artiodactyla > Bovidae > Oryx > Oryx dammah. The sequence continues at coordinate 6,050,376 of NW_024070189.1, forward strand.
AAGGGATGGAATCAAAGCAAAAACAATTACCCAGCTGTGGATGTAACTGGTGATAGACGCAAGTTCCGATGCTATAAGAGCAATATTGCATAGGAACCTGGAATTTCAGGTCCATGAATCAAGGCAAATTGGAAGTGGTCAAAAAAGAGATGGCAAGAGTGAACGTTGACATTCTAGGAATCAGTGAATTAAAACGGACTGGAATGGGTGAATTTAACTCAGATGACCATTATATCTACTACTGCGGGCAGGAATCCCTCAGAAGAAATGGAGTAGCCATCATGGTCAACAAAAGAGTCCAAAATGCAGTACTTGGATGCAATCTCAAAAATGACAGAATAATCTCTGTTCATCTCAAAGGCAAACCATTCAATATCACAGTTAATAGCAAGAAGAGATAAGAAAGACTTCTTCAGCAATCAATGTAAAGAAATAGAGGAAAACAACAGAACAGGAAAGACTAGAGATCTCTTCAAGAAAATTAAATATACCAAGGGAACATTTCATGCAAAGGTGGGCTCGATAAAGGACAGAAATGGTATAGACCTAACAAAAGCAGAAGATATTAAGAAGAGGTGGCAAGAATACACAGAAGAACTATACAAAAAAGATCTTCATGACCCAGATAATCATGATGATGTGATCTAGAGCCAGACATCTTGGAAAGTGAAGTCAGGTGGGCCTTAGAAAGCATCACTATGAACAAAGCTAGTGGAAGTGATGGAATTCCAGTGGAGCTGTTTCAAATCCTGAAAGATGATGCTGTCAAAGTGCTGCACTCAATATGCCAGCAAATTTGGAAAACTCAGCAGTGGCCACAGGACAGGAAAAGGTCAGTTTCATTCCAATTCCAAAGAAAGGCAATGTCAAAGAATGCTCAAACTACTGCACAATTGCACTCATCTCACATGCTAGTAAAATAATGCTCAAAATTCTCCAAGCCATGCTTCAGCAATATGTGAACTGTGAACTCCCTGATGTTCAAGCTGGTTTTAGAAAAGGCAGAGGAACCAGAGATCAAATTGCCAACATCCACTGGATCATGGAAAAAGCAAGAGAGTTCCAGAAAAACATCTATTTCTGCTTTATTGACTATGCCAAAGGCTTTGACTGTGTGGATCACAATAAACTGTGGAAAATTCTGAAAGAGATGGGAATACCAGACCACCTGACCTGCCTCTCGAGAAATCTGTAGTCAGGAAGCAACAGTTAGAACTGGACATGGAACAACAGACTGGTTCCAAATAGGAAAAAGAATACGTCAAGGCTGTATATTGTCACCCTGCTTATTTAACTTCTATGCAGAGTACATCATGAGAAATGCTGGACTGGAAGAAACACAAGCTGGAATCAAGATTGCTGGGAGAAATAGCAATAACATCAGATATACAGATAACACCACCCTTATGACAGAAAGTGAAGAGGACCTAAAAAGCCTCTTGATGAAAGTGAAAGAGGAGAGCAAAAATGTTGGCTTAAAGCTCAACATTCAGAAAACGAAGATCATGGCATCCGGTCTCATCCCTTCATGGGAAATTGATGGGGAAACAGTGGAAACAGTGCCAGACTTTATTTTGGGGGGCTCCAAAATCACTGCAGATGGTGATTGCAGCCATGAAATTAAAAGATGCTTACTTCTTAGAAGAAAAGTTATGACCAGCCTAGATAGTATATTCAAAAGCACAGACGTTACTTTGCCGATTAAGGTCCATCTAGTCAAGGCAATGGTTTTTCCTGTGGTCATGTATGGATGTGAGAGTTGGACTGTGAAGAAGGCTGAGCACCGAAGAATTGATGCTTTTGAACTGTGGTGTTGAAGAAGACTCTTGAGAGTCCCTTGGACTGCAAGGAGATCCAACCAGTCCATTCTGAAGGAGATCAGCCCTGGCATTTCTTTGGAAGGAATGATGCTAAAGCTGAAACTCCAGTACTTTGCCTACCTCATGAGAATTGTTGACTCATTGGAAAACACTTTAATGCTGGGAGGGATTGGGGGCAGGAGGAGAAGGGGATGACTGAGGATGAGATGGCTGGATGGCATCATGGACTCGATGGACGTGAGTCTGAGTGAACTTCGGGAGCTGGTGATGAGCAGGGAGGCCTGGCGTGCTGCGATTCTTGGGGTTGCAGAGAGTCAGACATGACTGAGCGACTGAACTGAACTGAACTGATGCCCCAACTGAAGAAGCTGAAGTTGAACGGTTTTATGAAGACCTACAAGACCTTTCAGAACTAACACCCAAAAAAGATGTCCTTTTTATTATAAGGGACTGGAATGCAAAAGTAGGGAGTCAAGAAACACCTGGAGTAACAGGCAAATTTGGCCTTGGAATGCAGAATAAAGCAGGATAAATACTAATAAAGTTTTGCCAAGAAAATGGACTGGTCATAGCAAACACAATCTTCCAACAACACAAGAAAAGACTCTACACATGGACATCACCAGATGATCAACACCGAAATCAGATAGATTATATTCTTTGCAGCCAACGATGGAGAATCTCTCTACAGTCAACAAAAACAAGACCAGGAGCTGACTGTGGCTCAGATGATGAACTCCTTATTAACAAATTCAGACTCAAATTGAAGAAAGTCGGGAAAACCGCTAGACCATTCAGGTATGACCTAAATCAAATCCCTGTTGATTATACAGTTGAAGTGAGAAATAGATTTAAGGACCTAGATCTGATAGACAGAGTGCCTGATGAACTATAAAATGAGGTTCGTGACATTGTACAGGAGACAGGGATCAAGACCATCCCCATGGAAAAGAAATACAAAAAGCAAAATGTCTGTCTGGGGAGGCCTTAAAAATAGCTGTGAAAAGAAGAGAGTCAAAAAGCAAAGGAGAAAAGGAAAGATATAAGCATCTGAATGCAGAGTTCCAAAGAATAGCAAGAAGAGATAAGAAAGCCTTCTTCAGTGATCAATGCAAAGAAATAGAGGAAAACAACAGAATGGGAAAGACTAGATCTCTTCAAGAAAATTAGAGATACCAAAGGAATATTTCATGCAAAGATGGGCTTGATAAAGGACACAAATGGTCTGGACATAACAAAAGCAGATGATATTAAGAAGAGGTGGCAAGAATACACAGAAGAACTGTACAAAAAACTCTTCACAGCCCAGATAATCATGATGGTGTGATCACTCATCTAGAGCCAGACATCCTGGAATGTGAAGTCAGTGGGCCTTAGAAAGCATCACTATGACAAAGCTAGTGGAGGTGATGGAATTCCAGTTGAGCTCTTTCAAATCCTGAAGGATGATGCTGTGAAAGTGCTGCACTCAATATGCCAGCAAATTTGGAAAACTCAGCAGTGGCCACGGGACTGGAAAAGGTCAGTTTTCATTCCAATCCCAAAGAAAGGCAATGCCAAAGAATGCTCAAACTACTGCACAATTGCACTCATCTCACAAGCTAGTAAAGTAATGCTCAAAATTCTCCAAGCCAGGCTTCAGCAATACGTGAACCAAGAACTTCCTGATATTCAAGCTGGTTTTACAAAAGGCAGAGGAACCAGAGATCAAGTTGCCAACATCTGTTGGATCATGGAGAAAGCAAGAGAGTTCCAGAAAAACATCGATTTCTGCTTTATTGACTATGCCAAAGGCTTTGACTGTGTGGATCACAATAAACTGTGGAAAATTCTGAAAGAGATGGGAATACCAGACCACCTGACTTGCCTCTTGAGAAATCTCTATGTAGGTCAGGAAGCAACAGTTAGAACTGGACATGGAACAACAGACTGGTTCCAAATAGGAAAAGGAGTACGTCAAGGCTGTATATTGTCACCCTGCTTATTTAACTTCTATGCAGATTACATCATGAGAAATGCTGGGCTGGAAGGACACAAGCTGGAATCAAGATTGCCGGGAGAAATATCAATAACCTCAGATATGCAGATGATACCACCCTTATGGCAGAGAGTGAAGGGGAACTAAAAAGCCTCTTGAGGAGAGTGAAAGAGGAGTGCGAAAAAGTTGGCTTAAAGCTGAACATTCAGAAAACGAAGATCATGACGACCCAGGATGAGATGGCTGGATGCCATCACTGACTCAATGGGCATGAGTCTGACTGAACTCCAGGAGTTGGTGATGGACAGGGAGGCCTGGCATGCTGTGATTCATGGGGTTGCAAAGAGTCGGACACGGCTGAGCGACTGAACTGAACTGAAACTTTATTTATAAGAATTATCGTATACCTTCCCCTAGTGTTTTTTTTGAATGGTACACACTGTGTCAAAGTGATACTTATGGAGCTATAAAAATTTTATCTTTAGTTTTCCTTCAAGACTTTTCAACATGTTAGATAAAGTTTACAGTTAAATTTATTTAAACGTGATATCTCTTATGAAACTGTATTTTCAAAATTTGACTATATTTCTGTTTTAATTTTTATTAAAATTATTTTTATTATTTTATTTATATCTATTATTTTACTTTTATCTCAGCTGTTCATTAGAAGACAGAATTCAAATAATTCATTTTCTTTAGCCATAATTTCCCTGCTTAAGATTGAGACTGGAAATATTCCATGAAAAGTCTCTGCAGTTAGGCCTGAGGATGTCTGGAACTTGCTCAAACCTCGCTTTCCAAATGATACTGAATACCTTTTTTGTGCTTAAATACCATTCTTATATCTGTATCTTATTTCAAGATGTATTTATTCAAACCTTTTCAGAAATGTATGCCGAATTCAATATCTCAAATAATTTTTTCCCAAAGTTTTATACCTCTATATATAAGTTCTATAGATTCTATATACAAGTCCTTATGTTTAGGTTTACAATGCACTTTAATATTTGATTTCAGTTAGAAGTGTAGAAGTTCACACTTTTGTTTGTTTGTATGTGTGCTAAGTCAGTTCAGTCATGTTCAGCTCTTTGCAACCCTTTTTACTGTAGCCCAACAGGCTTCTCTGTCCATGGGATTCTCCAGGCAAGATTACCGAAGTCAGTTGCCTTGACCTCCTCAGGGATCTTCCCCACCCAGGGATCGAACCCATGTCTCTTATGCCTCCTGCATCAGCGGTCTGGTTCTTTACCCCTCGCATCACCTGGGTTTCCCCTTTATTTGTATGTGCATGTCTAAATGTTCTAGTATAATTCATTGAAAAGACTCTCTTTCACCCGATGAATTACCTTGGAAATTTTTTGAAAAATCACTTGACCTTGTATGTGTTTGTCTATATCTGAACTCCCTAATCTATTCCAATGATCTATTTATTTATCCCTAAAACAATACTACACTCTCTAAATTTTTGTGACTTTTTTGTAAGCCTTGATAGCACATGGTGTGCACATTTGTCTTTGTTCCTTTTCAAAGTTGCTTGGCTTTCTAAGATCCTCTGTCTTTTCATAAAAATTTTAGAAGCAGATCATCAATTTTATAGAAAAGAGCCTGCTGGGATTTTGATTGAGATTGCATTGTATCTGATCTATGAGCATAATATTTTCTCCATTTATTTGGGTCTTCTATAATTTCTCTGAGCAATATTTTATAGTCTTCTATGTAGAGGTTATATTCATATTTCATTATATTCATGCCTAAGTACTTTGTATTTTTGATGTTCTTATAAATCGTCCTTCTAAAAATTTCAATTTCCAAATATTCATTTCTTGAAATGGAAATACGACTAATCTTTGCATATTTAATGTGAATCCTCAACCTTTCCAAATGCACCTCTAAGTTACAGGAGCATTTTGAGATTAAAGGACTTTCTAAATAGGTAACCATGCTGTTGGAAAATAGATAGAGTTTATTTCTTCTATACAATTTGTATGGATTTATTTATTTCTGATCTATTACCCTGCCTAGTACCTCCATTATGAGATGAGTAGAAATAATCAAGCAAGCTTCCTCTTCTAGTTCCTGAGCTTATAGAGAAGCATCCAGTCTTTCATTTCTTAAGGATAATGTTAAAAGTAGGTTTTTACAGAGACAGCTTTCTAAATCTGAGTATATTTTCTTCTAAATAATGGAGATTTTGAAAAATCATGAATGGCAACTGAATTTTGTCAAAAGCCTTTCTTATTTATTAATATTGTTATATGAATTCTCTTATTTCATGCATTTATATAATAATTTCATTGTTTTTTAAATGTCAATGAGTTTTCCAACCTAAAGTGAATTTAAATTAGTCATAGGATATTATCTGTCTAATGTCTTGTGGGATGAACTTGTTAAAGTTTTGGTGAAGACATTTGTCCTGACGGATATTAGTAAATAATTATATTTTTTGTAATGTCTTTGAAAGGTTGTATTGTCAGGACAATGCTGTCATCATCAAATTATTTTTTAGTGATACTTTTTAATTCTGTGATGGAGTTTACATAGATTGGAATTATTTCTTTCTTAAATATTTCATAAACTTGTATTATGAGGCAACTTGACATGAACAGGGTTGTTGCTGTTTTTCTGGGAAAGTTTTAACTCCTTTAGTAGATACAGACCTATCTGATTATCTATCAGTTTTTTAATGAGTGTTGACAGTTTGTGTTTTTCCTCAAAGACTTCAAATACATAGGCAATAATTGTTTATAAGATTGACTTATTATACTAATATCTACAGGTTTTACAATTTTCTTTCATTCTTTTCTGACATTGTTAAGTTTTGTTCTCTTTATCTCTCTCTTTTATTCTTTTTCATGATTAGCTTTTAGGATAAAATTTTTAAAATTGCACTTGTCCTTTGAAAGAAGCAATTTTTGATTTTATTGTTTTTCTCTATTTTTATTGATTTTTTAAATTTTGCTGAGCACTGAAGAATTGATGCTTTTGAACTGTGGTGTTGGAGAAGACTCTTGAAAGTCCCTTGGACTGCAAGGAGATCCAACCAGTCCATTCTGAAGGAGATCAGTCCTGGGATTTCTTTGGAAGGAATGATGCTAAAGCTGAAACTGCAGTACTTTGGCCATCTCATGCGAAGAATTGACTCATTGGAAAAGACTCTGATGCTGGGAGGGATTGGGGGCAGGAGGTAAAGGGGACGACAGAGGATGAGATGGCTGGATGGCATCACTGACTCGATGGGCGTGAGTCTGAGTGAACTCTGGGAGTTGGTGATGGACAGGGAGGCCTGGTGTGCTGCGATTCATGGGGTCGCAAAGAGTCAGACACGACTGAGCGACTGAACTGAAATGAACTGAACTGAACTGATGCATGTATATATAATATTTATTTGCATATTTACATATATAAGCATAATCTTTCTCTTAATTTATGGTTTATTTAAATAGAAAATTGGGCCTTTATTTGAATCTTTATTTTGTAGCATGAACACTTATGTTATAATGTTATCCTAAGCATGACTAACATGTTATAATGTTATCCTAAGCATGACTAACAGCATTTCCAAAATTTTGACATTATGTTTTCATTTCCAGTTGTTTTTTAAAGCAATTTTTTGTGATATTCTTTGACCTTTGGCTTATTTAAAATGTATACTTTATTCCCAAATGTATGGACAATTTTCAGATATCTTTCCATAACTGATTTTCAGTTTAATTCCATTGTGGCCAAAGAATAGAAGTGATTTTCCAAGTTTGAAACTTATAGAGGCTTTTAATGTAAAATATTGTCCACTTTAGAGAGATCTGTCACCAAAAAGAATGTATATTTTGTTATTTATGCATAAGTATTTTGTAAGTGTATCAGTTAGCTCAAGTTAGTTGATAAAGTTCTTCAGATCTTCTATAGCCTTACTGACTTTTTACTTGTTATAATAATTCTGATTGCAGTGCAGCAAAATCCAAATATACCTTTAAATTTGTCTATCTCTTCTTTCATTTCTTTTGTGTCCCTCTCAGTAAATAAATATTTATTTATTAAGTTATTTAATTAATATTTATTATTTTCTCTTCTTTCACTTCTATCAGATTCTACATATTGAAATTACTTATTTCCCAAAATATTTAAGATTGCATGTCCTCCTAATGAGTAAAAATGATTATTGCAATAAAATTGCTTTGAACTTTGGCATATAATTTTTTGTCTAGTTTGAGAATGGTCTAAATATTGTACACTGCAAATCAAACAACAATTCCTCATTCAAGACTCTCTGTTATGCCTTCTTCTGTGGAAGTCTGGCATATACTTAAAAGTTGGAAGAAAGGTAACAGACATAACCAAAAGTAACAGACATAACCCATCATCTTCATCTCATAAAAGTGATGCAAATGTGCTTCTCTTAGGTCTGCACTCAGATGTTATCATTCATCATATAGTTATGGAGGCTGTACCTTAAAAATAATGCAGAAAATAGCTCATTAGACTTTTGTGGGCACGAGCATAAAAATAACATACTCAAGAGGCTGGATTTTTAATTTCTACTTCCAACTTTAAAGAGGAATACAAGAGTTGAGTGTGGACATTTACATGAATTTTAAAAATCAGTATATTTTTAAAAAACATTAATAGTGCACACAAGAAGCAAAAAAAAAAAAAAAAGGAGGGGTAATGATGGCCCTTGAAGAATTCCAGTATCTTAAAGCAAATGGTAAGTCTGAATGTAAAATAAACATCTCCACTTTTACTCTTTTATTACAATGGTAACTCCTGACCACATAAGGAGTATATACTTGTTAAAAGTGATTATATAGTATGCCTCCTACTCAACCTCATTACCACTAAGTGACCTTTGCTGATGTTGCAGTTTTAAAAAGAAATTAAGACAACCAATTCAGACACCCCTTTTTGTCCCCAGGATGACTCTCTTAATTAGTGAGACATTAAATTAACCATTGTGTATCTACTTTACTTCAAAAATCACTCTGAATTTTATCTTATATTTTGTATTATTTGCCTGTGCATTTGTTCATTTTTTTGAGTATTTGAAGACCATAACAATTCTCTACTTTTTGTTAAGAAATACTATTTATACATATTATTACATAAAAAATTAATTTTATTTTTGTTTGCATTCTTCTCTGAAAAGTGAAAATATAGAATCATTTTTAATTATATTAAATTATATTTGGAATTTTCTTTGGGGATTGTAGAGTATACAAAATTAATTGCAAAATCTTGTGTTAATACAAACATATATTCATATAATCACTAATCACAGGTGTTCTGGTTTAAATGAGCATATAATGATTATGTCATGTCTTATAATGCATAACTTTCTTGTAGTTAATTATGAAGTCATAAGGCAAAAAAATAAATATTTTATAGAGAAATCAATCATCCTTAACCAATGTGTTTTTATATCTTTGAGTTTGTAATCTTATATACCTACTAAAAACGATCCCATCAGCTTTACTCCCTATTGTAATAACAATACTAGTCCACACATGTATGAACTATTATTAGCAGATCATTAATTCTATATAACCTTTTTAATTATTCTAATGGACATGTTATAGGTTTTATTATTTCTGCTTTTAAGGGAAGAACTGAAACATAAAATAGTTAAGTAATGGCCCCTTCTATGCCTTCCTTCTATGCCATTATTAAATTCATTCATTCATCATTTGTCCAACAAAAATTATCAGAGTATTTACTATGTGCCAAACATTATGCTAAGTGTTTGAAATTTAAGTCTGGATCATGTAGGTGTTGCTCTTGAAATGGAAAGTGGATAAATGTGCTTGACAAAGTGAAAAAGATCCTTGGCGTTCTGTTTCACTAAGTAGCTCTTCATATGTTCTAACCTATTATTTTTAATTCTCAAGTATATTCACAATTATTATGAAAACTAATGTGTAGGAAATGCTTAGGTGAGATTTTACAGAAGTTTTGCACTCATATTTAATTGTTAGCATAGTACTCCATGAAGCAGCTCAGGAAAAGTACGAGTGAAAAGCAGACACTCTGCAGTCAAATCTTCTGGGCTGGAATCTCAGTCATTCTTTCAAGTGATGTTGGATTCTGAGTCTTTTTTGCCATGATTCAGGAGTGAATTATGGTAGTAGGTTTTATGAGACTACAAATTGTTTGACTATGCTTGGCTTTTCTTAAACACTGAGAAAACAATGTGTACCTTGTCCTCAAAATATCCTCCTCCTATATTCCCTTTTTATATTAAATATGACCTTCTTTGTCCAGTTAGTTAGGCTACCTTGAGCACTTCCAGCCATCTTTTAGCCGTAAGCCCTCTGTTTAGCACTCAGTCATCCAGTGTGGATGATCGTATTTTGTTTTATTTTTCTAAAACAGAATCCCTACTTTATTTTGCCATGGTCATTCATGTAGTATGGATCCTTGTCACTTTTAATTGAGCAATTTATTTAAACTAACCGATCAGTAAACATTTGTTTAACATTCCAGATGTTCAAGCTGGTTTTAGAAAAGGCAGAGGAACCAGAGATCAAATTGCCAACATCTGCTGGATCATACAAAAAGCAAGACAGTTCCAGAAAAAAACATCTACTTCTGCTTTATTGACTATGCCAAAGCCTTTGACTGTGTGGATCACAATAAACTGTGCAAAATTATGAGAGAGATGGGAATACCAGACCACCTGACCTGTCTCTTGAGAAACCTGTATGCAGGCCAGGAAGCAAAAGTTAAAACAGGCCATGGAACAACAGACTGGTTCCAAATAGGAAAAGGAGTACATCAAGGCTATATATTGTCACCCTACTGGGGTCCAGCCCCGGTGGCTCCAGGGAATTCAAAGCATGGACGGCGTTGGCGAAGAAAACTTATTTATGTATTAATATAAGATTAGGTTAAGAAGAATTAGTGTAGTAGGAAAATTAAGTGGAGAAAAGAAGCTGAATAACTTGGTTTATGTGGGAAGCCAATAAAGTTCCAGACAAGGAGCTTGCACCATCTACGTTAGGCCACTGGCGTCCTTTTGAATATCGGGGGGTGCCTCGCCTTGGTCTCCCCCTTGTGTGGATCTTAAAAGCCGGGACAAGTAAGTAGACATGGTGTGCCTCCATGCCCCAAATGGGAATTCAGCCAGAAATTAGAGTAAAGAGGAGACACGGGGGAAACCAGTCCAGCGACTGGCTCCGGCCCCTATTGTCTAGAAAGGCCTTTTATACCTTTTAGATTGTACATAGAGATCAATGGGTAATACAAAATTATACAGTGTTAGCAGTCCAGACTCATCAAAACCAGGCTTTTCTCTCTGCATACCTAATTGTATATACAAGTCTTAGGTGATTTACATCATCTTCTGGCCAAAAAGGGCCAATTAACATTTTACAGCCTTTTTTCTGATAAGGATTTGTTAACCAGAAGACTTATTTGTGTTGATCTTCCCAAAGTCTGGTGGCACTCTCAGAAAGCACTAAATAAAGTTACATTCTTACATAGCAAGGACTCAAGAGGAGTGCAGTGATATATAACAAAAAGAAAAGTAATTAACTCAAAAATCTAGTGTTGCTAATATCAAAACTACTATATATCTTTTTCCATATCCCGTTTACATTGATTAACATCCTCCCAGGTGCTTAAAAGATAAAGAATATGGAGGCCTGGCAGCAGTCATCGAGTCAACAGTGAAAACCCTCTACCAATATAATTTTTAACTCTTTAGAAAAGGCTCTGTATCTTTAAGATGCTTTTAAGCTTTGTGCCTCTCGTGGTTGGGGGGCTGTAAGCAATTCACAAGCTGTAAGAGGTCTGGGGAACCTGTTAGGCAAGCTAGAGAGCTATCAGAGGGAGTTTAACTGAAACATCACTTTCAAATGCAGAAGACTGAGGAGAAGCTAAAAAGTCTCTTGATGAAAGTGAAAGAGGAGAGCAAAAAAGTTGGCCTAAAGCTCAACATTCAGAAAACAAAGATCATGGCATCCGGTCTCATCATTTCATGGCAAATAGATGGGGAAACAGTGGAAACAGTGTCAGACTTTATTTTTTTGGACTCCAAAATCACTGCAGATGGTGACTGCAGCCACGAAATTAAAAGACGCTTACTCCTTGGAAGAAAAGTTATGATCAACCTAGATAGCATACTCAAAAGCAGAGACATTATTTTGCCGACTAAGGTCCGACTAGTCAAGGCTATGGTTTTTCCTGTGGTCATGTATGGATGTGAGAGTTGGACTGTGAAGAAGGCTGAGCGCCGAAGAATTGATGCTTTTGAACTGTGGTGTTGGAGAAGACTCTTGAGAGTCCCTTGGATTGCAAGGAGATCCAACCAGTCCATTCTGAAGGAGATCCACCCTAGGATTTCTTTGGAAGGAATGATGCTAAAGCTGAAACTCCAGTACTTTGGCCACCTCATGCGAAGAGTTGACTCATTGGAAACGACTCTGATGCTGGGAGGGATTGGGGGCAGGAGGAGAAGGGGACGACCCAGGATGAGATGGCTGGATGGCATCATGGACTCAATGGACGTGAGTCTGAGTGAACTCCGGGAGCTGGTGATGGACAGGGAGGCCTGGCGTGCTGCGATTCATGGGGTCGCAAAGAGTCAGACACAACTGAGTGACTGAACTGAACTGAACTGAAAGCCCTGATTTGACTTTTTCCAGGGAATATCAGAAGAGTGGAGAAGCAGAGTACAAAAGCCAGCAGATTTTTTGGTTTTTGGGGTACATGCTCATGAAATTCCAGGGGGAATCCCTGAAACCTGATCACGTCCTTGCATTTTGTTAGGCTTCCTTCCTCATGACCTTGTCACGGGCAGGATTCCTCGCGCTGGCTCCCGGCAGTCACCCTGCTTTTAAATTTATATGCAGAGTACATCATGAGAAATGCTGGGTTGGAGGAAGCACAAGCTGGAATCAAGATTGCTAGGAGAAATATCAATAACCTCAGATATGCACGACACCATCATTATGGCAGAAAGTGAAGAGGAAGTAAAACTCCTCTTGATGAAAATGAAAGAGGAGAGCGAAAAAGTTGGCTTAAAGCTCAACATTCAGAAAATTAAGATCATGGCATCCAGTCGCAACACTTCGTGGCAAATAGATGGGGAAACAGTGGAAACAGTATCAGACTTTTCTGGGGAGGGGGGGCTCCAAAATCACTGCAGATGGTGATTGCAGCCATGAAAGACGCTTACTCCTTGGAAGAAAAGTTATGACCAACCTAGACAGCATATTAAAAAGCAGAGACATTACTTTGCCAACAAAGGTCCATCTAGTCAAGGCTATGGTTTTTCCGGTGGTCATGTATGGATGTGAGAGTTGGACAGTGAAGAAAGCTGAGCGCCAAAGAATTGATGCCTTTGAACTGTGGTGTTGGAAAAAACACCTGAGAGTCCCTTGGACTGCAAGAAGATCCAGTCAGTCTATCCTAAAGAAGATCAGTCCTGGGTGTTTATTGGAAGTACTGATTTTGAAGCTGGCTCCAATACTTTGGCCACCTCATGAGAAGAGTTGACTCATTGGAAAAGATCCTAATGCTGGGAGGGATTGGGGGGCAGGAGGAGAAGGGGACGGCAGAGGATGAGATGGTTGGATGGCATCACCAACTCCATGCACATGAGTTGGGGTGAACTCCGGGAGCTGGTGATGAACAGAGAGGCCTGGAGTGCTGTGATTCACGGGGTCACAAAGAGTTGGACATGACTGAGGGACTGAACTGAATGAACTGAAAAACATAATTTCTAGGATTATATGGGAGAGGAAGCCACTGAAACTACCATTTCTACTCTTTTGGAGCTTAATATTATATAAAGTTGGAGAGACTTGAATATTTGAAGTTACAAATACATACTGCTTTTAATATTTGTTTATTTTTGGCTGTGTTGGGTCTTCACTGCTTTGTGTGGGCTTTCTCTTTATGGTAAGTGGGGTCTAATTTTTTGTTGCAATGCACAGGCTTCTCACTGTGGTGGCCTCTTCTGTTGTGGAGCACAGGGTCCTGGGCACCCAGCCTCCAGGAGATCTTGTACAGGAGCTTAGCTTCCTCACTGAACATAGAATCTTCCCGGCCAGAGATGGAACTCGTGTATGTGTGTGTCCTGCATTGTCAGACAAATTCCTAACCACTGAATCACCAGCGATGCCCACAAATCATGCTGTTTTAAAAGTAAACTTCAATGTTTTGCTGCATTAGATTTCATAAGACATATATGATTAACTGACAAATGGACAACATAGACCATAATTAGCACAGGAGTCTTGGAAATCAGAGATAACCATTGATTAAAAGTTTTTAAGAGTGCTTACAAGGGAGGCTCAGATGGTAAAGCGTCTGCCTGCAATGCGGGAGACCTGGGTTTGATTCCCGGGTTGGGAAGATCCCCTGGAGAAGGAAATGGCAATCCACTCCAGCACTCTTGCCTGGAAAATCCCATGGACGGAGGAGCCTGACAGGCTACGGTCCATGGGGTCACAAAGAGTCGAACACGACTGAGCGACTTCACTTTCATTTTACAAGTTAGAGGAGATCAGACTTGGTTATATTTTGATCAGCCAGGTAAGTTTAGTGTGTTATTACTAACTGTAGGACTAAGTAAGTCACACTGTCTGATATATTTAACACTTAGATCTTTCTGAGACCCTCTTTCGAGCTTCCCTGTTAGCTTGGACGGTAAAGCGCCTGCCTACAATGCTGGAGACCCGGGTTCGATCCCTGGGTTGGGAATATCCCCTGGAGAAGGAAATGGCAACCCACTCCAGTATTCATGCCTGGAGAATATTATGGGCCAAGGAGCCTGGTGGGCTACAGTTCATGAGGTCGCAAAGAGTCGGACATGACTGAGTGACTTCTCTTCTCTTCCTTCAACCTTAGGCAAGGAGAACTTCTGTTCTTTGGCTTTAGTATTTTTTGTGTTCCCTGAACCAGTTCCCAGGAAATACCCAGAGCTTCAGCAGCTGATGAATGAAGCAGCCTTCAAACTCTGCCTCAGTCAGTGGTTCAGGATGATGGACGGCACCAGAAGTTATTTGAAATCCTCTCTGTTTGTCCTCCATGTAAACATATGTTTCAGATAAAGAAGTTTGACTTAAATATTTGAAATACATGTTTTGTGGACCTGATAAGTTAACTAAATAGATTTGAAACTAAAAAAAAGGTATATACTGGAGAGGAGAGTACTAGAGATTCTCTTGATGGCTGATTAAGTTCCATGACTGAGCAAAACCTGGGCACCTGCTTAGAAGTGTTATGTCACAGAAGTTTTCTCTCACATCCAAGTCACTGTTGGCCATTCCCTCTTACATGCTACAGCTATACCTTAAACATCTCCAGCTTTCAGTCTTGACACTAAATAGTATGCATTTGTTAATATGCTCACCTTCCCATTTAAGAGAATGGTTGTAAAGGCAGCAGCATGCTTGTTTTTCTTTCTGATTTATTGATATAATTGACATATGTGCATATGTGCTAAGTCACTCCAGGCATGTCCGACTCTTTGTGACCCCACGGACTGTAGCCCGCTGGGCTCCTCTGTCCGTGGCGTTCTCCAGGCAAGAACACTAGAGTGGGTTGCCATGCCCTCCTCTAGGGAATCTTGCCAGCCCAGAGATCGAACCCACATCTTTTATGTCTCCTGTACTGACAGGCAGGTTCTTTACTACTGAGCTCCCAATTAAGAAAACCGGTTCTAAAGACAGCAGTACGTTTGTTTTTCTTTTTGTTTTATTAAGATATAATTGACATACAACACTGTATAATTTTAAGGTATAAAGCATGATGAGTTGACTTACATACATCATTAAATGATTGCCACAGTATGTTTAGTGAGCATCCATCATCTCATATAGATATTAAAAAATATGTCTCTTATAGATACAAAATAATAGAAAAATTTGCTCCCTTGTGATGAAAACTGTTAGGATTTACTCTAAACAATTTTCAAATATAATATTCAGCTGCTGCTGCTAAGTCACTTCAGTAGTGTCCTACTCTGTGCGACCCCATAGCAGTGTTAGTTATATTGAATATTTACCATGTTGTACATTACATCTCTAGTTATTTAAAAGATGCATAACTTATGTTTATCTTATACTAGAAGTTTACAACTTTTGACTATCTGTTGGTTTTGGTTTTAATTTAGTACCAGGTAACATGCATTAATAATCACTCTTACAAAAAGAGTTTTGACCACATATCTTTCCATTATTCATCACTAAATTAGTTGTGTCTAGATGACAATATTGCAGGAAATAGCTTTTTTTTTTTAAACTGGACTGATTTTTTTCTTTACTGAATTGAATAGATGTGTGTGTACTTGCTAGATATAGCTCTATTTTAAATAATAGCTATACTAAGCTGGCTTCAACTGATAGCTGTTTTCCATGTCCTATAGGCATTTTGATTGATTTTTACAATTCATGGGTTCTTTAAACTTGCCTGAACACAATTCTTTCTCTATACACATCAAAGAATACACACTGTATTTCATTATCTCAATTGATCCTTTTAACTTCTAATCTTCATGGAAGGGTTCCATCACTTCCCTGACTCCTTAAGTAGTTTACTTTTGTTAGTCCAACCCTCTTTTGCTCATTTACTTTTGAAACCAAAATATTTCAAATGCTAAATTTGAAGATAGGGAAACCTATATGTGATTTTTTTCTTTCTCTTTCTAGTTTGCCTCTAGGCTTCACTGATGCTTCTGTCTGAATAAGGATTTTGACAGTCCAGAAGTTGTATACTCCCAATTCCTGCAGGCAATTTATGATAAACTTAGCAAACATGTAATGTCCATAATATTTTGAAGTACTTGATGATTTAAGTGCCAATTTCAGAATGCTGGTTTCAAACTTCTCCATATCTCATATGTTTTAAAGGCACAGAAAAAGTGAAAGTAATCCTGCCACAAAAGGAGAAAATATGGTACATTGTGGTAAAGATTCTTTAAACGTTATTTTGAAATAATTTCAGATGTACAGGAAATTTACAAAAACAATAAAAATAATTCTCATTGACCATTCACCCATATTCCCCAAAGATAAGCATTTCATTTCAGTTCAGTTTAGTCACTCAATCCTGTCCAACTCTTTGCGACCCTATGGACGGCAGCACACCAGGCCTCCCTGTCCATCACCAACTCCCAGAGTCCACACAAAACCCATGTCCATTGAGTCGGTGATGCCGTCCAACCAACTCATCCTCTGCCATTCCCTTCTCTTCCTGCCCCCAATCCCTCCCAGCATCAGGGTCTTTTCCAATGAGTCAGCTCTTCACATCAGATGGCCGAAGTATTGCAGCTTCAGCTTCACCATCAGTCCTTCCAATGAACACCCAGGACACTCCTTTAGGATGGACTTGTTGGATCTCCTTGCAGTCCAAGGGATTCTCAAGAGTCTTCTCCAACAACACAGTTCAAAAACATCAATTCTTTGGCACACAGCTTTCTTTATCGTCCAACTCTCATTTATACATGACCACTGGAAAAACCATAGCCTTGACTAGATTGACCTTTGTGCTTTGTGGACAAAGTAATGTCTCTGTTTTTTATGTGCAGCTTTTTAAAAAAATATTTATTTATTTATTTAACTTTAAGAGACACAGATGTATAGAACAGTCTTTTGGACTCTTTTTTTTTAATATGCTGTCTAGGTTGGTCATAACTTTCCTTCCAAGGAGTAAGTGTCTTTTAATTTCATGGCTGCAATCACCATCTGCAGTGATTTTGGAGCCCAAAAAGATAAAGTCAGCCATTTCACCAAATGGCATTTGTTATATCGTTTTTTTCTATATATATTTTTTCTGAACCTCTTTGAAAATAAATTGCTGAAATAATACAATTTACCCTTAAATAAGTAAATATGTATTTCCTAAAAGTAGACACTCTTAGTGCGCCAGTCGCAGTGGCCTGCGCTTAGTGCGCTGATCTCAGCCGCTGAGTCCAAGGAGCAATGGCTGCGCGGGCACAAGAGGGCTGAGAGGAGCTATCCCATGTTGAAGGTCAGGAAGGGGGGCAGTAAGGAGATACCCCTCATCGAAGGTAAGGAGCAGCAGCTGTGCTATACTGGAGCAGCTGTGAAGAGATACCCCACGCACAAGGTAAGAGAAACCCAAGTAAGATGGTAGGTGTTGCAAGAGGGCATCAGAGGGCAGACACACTGAAACCATACTCACAGAAAACTAGTCAAACTAATCACACTAGGACCACAGCCTTGTCTAACTCAATGAAACTAAGCTATGCCCATGGGGCAACCCAAGACGAGTAGGTCATGGTGGAAAGGTCTGACAGAATGTGGTCCACTGGAGAAGGGAATGGAAAACCACTTCAGTATTCTTGCCTTGAGAACCCCATGAACAGTATGAAAAGGCAAAATGATAAGATACTGAAAGAGGAACTCCCCAGGTCAGTAGGTGCCCAATATGCTACTGGAGATCAGTGGAGAAATAACTCCAGAAAGAATGAAGGGATGGAACCAAAGCAAAAACAATACCCAGCTGTGGATGTAACTGGTGATAGAAACAAGGTCTGATGCTGTAAAGAGCAATGTTGCATAGGAACCTGGAATGTCAGGTCCATGAATCAAGGCAAATTGGAAGTGGTCAAACAAGAGATGGCAAGAGTGAACGTCGACATTCTAGGAATCAGTGAACTAAAACGGACTGGAATGGGTGAATTTAACTCAGATGACCATTATATCTACCACTGCGGGAAGGAATCCCTCAGAAGAAATGGAGTAGCCATCATGGTCAACAAAAGAGTCTGAAATGCAGTACTTGGATGCAATCTCAAAAATGACAGAATGATCTCTGTTCATTTCCAAGGCAAACCATTCAATATCACAGTAATCCAAGTCTATGCCCCACCCAGTAACGCTGAAGAAGTTGAAGTTGAATGGTTCTATGAAGACCTACAAGACCTTTTAGAACTAACACACAAAAAAGATGTCCTTTTCATTATAGGGGACTGAAATGCAAAAGTAGGAAGTCAAGAAACACCTGGAGTAACCGGCAAATTTGGCCTTGGAATCCAGAATGAAGCAGAGCAAAGGCTAATACAGTTTTGCAAAGAAAATTCACTGGTCATAGCAAACACCCTCTCCCAACAACACAAGAGAAGACTCTACACATGGATATCACTAGATGGTCAACACTGAAATCAGATTGATTATATTCTTTGCAGCCAAAGATGGAGAAGCTCTATACAGTCAACCAAAACAAGACCAGGAGCTGACTGTGGCTCAGATTATGAACTCCTTATTAACAATTTCAGACTTAAATTGAAGTAGGGAAAACCACTAGACCATTCAGGTATGACCTAAATCAAATCCCTTATGATTATATAGTGGAAGTGAGAAATAGATTTAAGGGGCTAGATCTGATAGATAGAGTGCCTGATGAACTATGGAATGAGGTTCATGACATTGTACAGGAGACAGGGATCAAGACCATCCCCATGGAAAAGAAATGCAAAAAAGCAAAATGGCTGTCTGGGGAGGCCTTACAAATAGCTGTGAAAAGAAGAGAGGTGAAAAGCAAAGGAGAAAAGGAAAGATATAAGCATCTGAATGCAGAGTTCCAAAGAATAGCAAGAAGAGATAAGAAAGCCTTCCTCAGCGATCAATGCAAAGAAATAAAGGAAAAGAATAGAATGGGAAAGACTAGAGATATCTTCCCAACACTTCATGGGAAATAGATGGGGAAACAGTGGAAACAGTGTCAGACTTTGTTTTGGGGGGGCTCCAAAATCACTGCAGATGGTGACTGCAGCCATGAAATTAAAGACGCTTACTCCTTGGAAGAAAAGTTATGACCAACCTGGAGAGTATATTCAAAAGCAGAGACATTGCCAACTAAGGTCCATCTAGTCAAGACAATGGTTTTTCCTGTGGTCATGTATGGATGTGAGAGTTGGATTGTGAAGAAGGCTGAGCGCCGAAGAATTGATGCTTTTGAACTGTGGTGTTGGAGCTGACTCATTGGAAAAGACCTTGATGCTGGGAAAGATCAGAGCACAGAAGAGGGCGTCAGAGGATGAGAGAGCTGGAAGTCATCACCGATGCGATGAACATGAACTTGGGCAAACTCTGGGAGATGGTGAGGGACAGGAAGACCTGGTGTGCTGCAGTCCATCAGGTAGCAGAGTCTGCTATGACTGGGTGACTGAGCAACAACATTATACATGCATGTGTGTGTGTATAATTACCAGGAAGAGTTACCAGGAAGCACCAAATTACATGTAAAAGCTATGTTCATGGCTATTTTTTAATCATGCTTGCTCCTTCCATATAGTTCATCTTTATTTTTTCATGCCTTAAAAATTAAAACATATGATTTTAAAACTATTCTATTTTTCCATTATTTAATGTGCTAGTAAACCTTTTCATTAAACTTGTTCATTCTCCCTCAAAATTACGCTTTTGTTGGAAATCTACTGTTGTGTTTCCTGTCCATCAATGTCCAGTTCTGAACTCTGAAGACATTTCTAGATAATTGGTTTCAGAATCTTTTGTTTCTGGAACTTGAGAATTTCTCCTCTCGTCTATTGAAATCTGTTCTCTTCTTTCTGTCTACCCATTCATCCGTCTATCCATCCATCCATTTACCCATCTATGTGTAAATAGCCTTAGTATTTCTAAGTAACTGTATCAGGAAGGGTCTCATCTTTATCTGACCAAAACACAATTTTGCATTTCCAATTTTGAAATTATAGTTAGAATCTTAGAATCCATAAGTTCCTAAATACTATTCTAAGCCCACTGCCTATACTGATTTATTGCTGAGAACAGTCCTTATGAGATGCTTGCCAGTATGATCCCATATTTTAAATAACCTCCTCCTTTGTTCAGATAAAGAGGGATTTGATTATTTGTCCCATGTAACATAGTCTATAAGAAGAGATAGGGTTTAGATTGCATATTCAGATTATAGAGCTCCTACAATTAATATATCATCTTTTTTTTAAATTTTATTTTTACTTTATTTTACTTTACAATACTATATTGGTTTTGCCATACATTGACATGAATCCGCCACGGGTGTATACAAGCTCCCAATCCTGAATCCCCCTCCCACCTCCCACCCCATATCATCTCTCTGGATCATCCCCATGCACCAGCCCCAAGCATCCTGTATCTTGTATCAAACATAGACTGGCACTTCGTTTCTTATATGATAGTATACATGTTTCAGTGCCATTCTCCCACATCATCCCACCCTCTCCCTCTCCCTCAGAGTCCAAAAGTCCTTTCTATACATCTGTGTCTCTTTTGCTGTCTCGCATACAGGGTCATCATTGCCATCTTTCTAAATTCCATATATACGTGTCAGTATACTGTATTGGTGTTTTTCTTTTTGGCTTACTTCACTCTGTATAATCAGCTCCAGTTTCATCCATCGCATTAGAGCTGATTCAAATGTATTCTTTTTAATAGCTGTGTAATACTCCATTGTGTATATGTACCACAGCTTTCCTATCCATTCATCTGCTGATGGACATCTAGGTTGTTTCCATGTCTTGGCTATTATAAACAGTGCTGCAATGAACATTGGGGTACACGTGTCTCTTTCAATTCTGGTTTCTTCAGTGTGTATGCCCAGCAGTGGGATTGCTGGGTCATAAGGCAGTTCTATTTGCAATTTTTTAAGGAATCTCCACACTGTTCTCCATAGTGGCTGTACTAGTTTGCATTCCCACCAACAGTGTAAGAGGGTTCCCTTTTCTCCACACCCTCTCCAGCATTTATTGCTTGTAGACTTTTGGATCGCAGACATTCTGACTGGTGTGAAATGGTACCTCATTGTGGTCTTGATTTGCATTTCTCTGATAATGAGTGATATTGAGCATCTTTTCATGTGTTTGTTAGCCATCTGTATGTCTTCTTTGGAGAAATGCCTATTTAGTTCTTTGACCCATTTTTTAATTGGGTCATTTATTTTTCTGGAATTGAGCTGCATAAGTTGCTGGTATATTTTTGAGATTAGTTGTTTGTCAGTTGCTTCATTTGCTATTATTTTCTCCCATTCAGAAAGCTGTCTTTTCACCTTACTTATAGTTTCCTTTGTTGTGCAGAAGCTTTTAATTTTAATTAGATCCCATTTGTTTATTTTTGCTTTTATTTCCAGTATTCTGGGAGGTCAGTCATACAGGATCCTGCTGTGATTTATGTCGGAGAGTGTTTTGCCTATGTTCTCCTCTAGGAGTTTTATAGTTTCTGGCCTTACATTTAGATCTTTAATCCATTTTGAGTTTATTTTTGTGTGTGGTGTTAGAAAGTGATCTGGTTTCATTCTTTTACAAGTGGTTGACCAGTTTTCCCAGCACCACTTGTTAAAGAGATTGTCTTTACTCCATTGTATATTGCCTCCTTTGTCGAAGATAAGGTGTCCATAGGTGTGTGGATTTATCTCTCGGCTTTGTATTTATATCATCTCTTTATTTAGCATTTTTTTATGTTTCTTCCCTTCAACTAGATTAACTAACTGATTATTATGTATGGAATTTTT
Organism: Oryx dammah; assembly: GCF_014754425.2. Classification (NCBI taxonomy): domain Eukaryota; kingdom Metazoa; phylum Chordata; class Mammalia; order Artiodactyla; family Bovidae; genus Oryx; species Oryx dammah. The sequence continues at coordinate 6,072,645 of NW_024070189.1, forward strand.
ATTGGAAATTTGTTTGTTTTCTCCATAATATATGTTTAAAGCACTGAAATTTGAAAGTTTCACTTTGTCTTCTTGGATTCCTAGGAAGTAGTTGGTGGTAGACTTTGATTTTTTTATTTATTTGTATGTGTAAAATAGAATGGTTATCACCATCTTGGTGCTACCGTGTTCAGATTTTGCTGCCAAATGATTCTGTTTGTTATTTGCCCCAATTTTCACATGAACAACAATGTATTTCATCTTCTTTTTAGAATGGCAGCCATTCCTTCCCTCACTGGACAACTTTGACCACTTTCTCTGACACCAGGAAAACTTTCTTATATCTGTTGTTATTCCTTAAACTGTCTAAAGAGGAAGGCCTGCGCTTGTACTTTCTCATACATTTTTGCCTGAAGTATTCTCAGAATTCATACTTAAAACATAAGCTCAAAAAGTATATTGAGTTTGTTATACAGGGTCATACACCCCTAAGTTGCAGAGAATGACTTTATCAACAGTGAAAGGTCAATGAAACCTTTCAGAACAGGTCCAAAGAGGAAAGCTAAGCTTAAAAATAGCAACAGAAACAAACAAAATTATCCCGCATTTAAAAAGTTCATTAATCAATTATTTATTTTCCATCTACTCATTCATTTGCTAATTCATTTATATATAAACTAATACTTACTACTACATGCCAGGGAATATTTTAAGCAACAGGGATACAATGATGATTCAGAAACACAAAACATAGAATCTGGACTCTCATGTTGCAAATATTTCTAGGAAAAGACAGCAAACAAATAAATGAATATATGTTTATAAAAAATCACTACTGGAAGAAAATTCTCCATGGATTTCACTTGCACTTGTATACAGTGAAGTCTGAGCAGAAGATAAGTTGGACAAGCAGCCTTGGAAGCTAGAGGGAATGTTCCCTCTGGAAAGATTTAAAGATATATGCATGCAGATGTCCATGGTAACAAAAATAAATCTGTGTTTGTCTTCTTCCCCAGAGACATTTGCTTATATTCCAGAATAGTAAATCTAGAGGGCTTTTGCTCTCCCTCCAGGATATATGTTTATATCCAGTGTGTGTGTGTGTGTGTGTGTTTCTGTTATCTCTAGCATTCTGGCTGGCTCACTATTAGCAAATAGAGTAAAAACCCAGTTCTCTACAGTTTCTGATTTAACAAACATATGCACTGAACAGAAATTTTATAGGGTAAGATAAAGGAAGCAGGGCTCTTTGGGTAAGGATGGATGTATTTAAAGGAAGTAAGAATACTAAAATACTGAGGACATTTAATTCCTTGGAATTTTTTTCTACCTGTAAAAAGGTACAGAGAGATAAATTGATAGAAAGGTTCAAGTGATTTACTCTACATACTGCTTTTTTTTCAAGTCAGGGTTGTTAAAGAGAAGAAGGGACAATCACTGGATAGTAATCACTGACTGTTAAAAATCTATCGGCTCTTAAAGAAGATAAAGTTCCCTATGGTGGAAAGAACACTGAACAATATGCCCAGAGTCCTGAAACTTAGTTCTGGATCTCCTCATTAACAGCGTTACCTTGTACTAACAATGACCTAATACCAAATTTCTTCACCTATGACATCACAAAATATATATTTTTTTTACCCTCACAGAAACTTGTTGTAAGACAAGAATGTGTTTAATGATGAGAATATATTAAAAAATAGTAGAAGTTACATAAACATGAAGATTTATTTTACCAGTTTATACCAAAGCAAAAGAAAAATAAAATTACTTATATAACTAAAAATATATCAAAGAAAACCATAATCAATGTGCTTACTGAAGTTTTTAAAAACGAAATTCATTACTTTATTTTCATATAGAAAAATGCCAAAATTATATAAAAGGCAAGACCAACAGGTCTTAGCCCATCTTCCTTGTTATCTCCATGTTGGTAGAAGTCATAGAAACTGGGCAAAATGCTGGTTTAGCTATCATAATCTGTCTTACATATGAAACATCAGAGATTCAGAGTTGTCAAAATAGTTGTGAAAAGTTTAATTTTGTTATTTTATTTTCTTTTACTAGTTTATATTCAAGTCAATAATTTTCTAGGTTAAAAGTATGCCTTATGAAAAATAAATGATGACAACAATCGATAGACTTGGATATATCTAAATATTTAACTATGCCTTTCCAGATTTTTTTAGTACTTTATAGATGCTGGCATCTTGTAAAAATTTTTATCAATGCTTTATCAAGGGTTTTATTAAGTGCTTTTCAAATTTTGCTGTGGGGATATCAGTTCATCAGTATATTAAATTTGATCATACATGTTAATGAGAAGTTCCCAAACAAAAAGTAAGAGAAAACATTTCTTTCTCTCTCTCCAATCTCAGACTATTGTCCTTTCCTGTTTAATTCTAGACAGAGAGCACTTTAGGGGATGGATGGGAGAGGAGAGTTCTCATATTTCCAAATTCTTTTGACATATTTTGTTTTGTATCCATATAGAAAGGGGAAAGATGTTCTTCCACCATGATTTTATTCAAATGTGACTGCTCATTTCTTACTAATTTATAAAATATTATGTTACAATTTTTAAGACATGAGGTTAAGCCGTCCATTTTTCACATCTGCAAGGAACATTTGTCAGCTGCTTGTGACATGGCTTTTCAGGTTTCCCTTCGGAAACTCTACAGGCAACACCTGTCCCCACTGTTTCTTGAACATGGAAAGGGAAAAGAAAAGGGCATTTTGAGGAAGAGATTTGAGGTCCTCTCATGTAAGCCATGCAAGTGTGCATTTTTTTTAAAGTATTTTGAAGTTACTGATTGAATCATTATAGTTTTAATGGTGCACATTTTATTTTACTGTTGTACACAAAAATTATGCAGCCTGCGTTAAAGTGAGGACTTTCACTCTGACAAAGTTTTAGAATCTATTACATCTATATTCACTGGTTTGAGGATAATACATTGGTCTCCATGCCTGTTAGTCATCAAATTGTCCCTTTTTAAAAAATTTCTGTCATACTTCTTTTGAGATACTTACTAGATGTCATATATTTGATTAAACACAATTTTGGAGAAATAAGAGGTCTATCTGATGGAACTAACAGACCGCGGTTCACTGTTTCCTCTCAGATAACTACTCTAATTTCTTGACTCAGTACTAAAATTTTTATATACGGAGTACAACAAAATTTTTATTAAGGGTCAAGTTTATGGTTATATTAAAAAAGAACAATTCCCCAGTTGAAGGATGTTAGGTGACTAACATAAAAATGGAAGTTTTACAGTTTTACCTGCTGTTAATATTACTCTGACATGAATCGATATATGTTTTTCCTTAAATTCATGAATGTACTTGGCAAGCAAGCAATTAAAGTGTCTGACCTGAGATCCATTTATTCCCTTTACCAGCGTATAGCCCCAGAGGAAAAGAAAAACAGAGGGCAGGTGACTTGGCCTAATCTCCTTGTCAACTAGACCTCTGGGTAAATAGACTAATGATATTTACTAGGAGGAACAGGCCTTATCTATAGGACCCCTTAGCAAGATCTCCCTGGCTAAAGGATCACTTATAGTAAATAAAATTGCAATCACTGGCTTTATGAGGAATGGTTCCCTGGAGGATATCATGTAAGTCGTACAACTCTGTGGGTATAAAATAGAGATGTTTTTTTAACTTAAATTCCTCCTGCTGTGTTAGGTAAAGCCACAGAACTTCAGAAACCTCATCTATTATTCTGGGTGAGAGAAAGTGTCCAATACGGAAAGAAACGATACAGCAGAGTTGCTAGATTTAGCTAGTACTAATACAGATGCCCAGTTAAATCTGAATTGGAGAAATTTGGAAGTATATCCCTTGCAATATTTGGGAGTTACTCATACTAAAAACTGAGTTTGTGTTTTGACTATTTAAATTTAACTAGTTATTTCATATTTTAACTGGTAACCCCTGTTTGGAGAAACAGTTGGGATGTCTCAGGTATTTATTATCTTCTTTCTCTTTTCCTCTGGATTAACTACATGTTTTTTTGAAATCATTAGTAGATTTTATTCTGGGTGACATCTCTGATTCATGAGCCTTATTTGACGATTTGATCACAGCAGGAAAAAAAAAAATATATATATATATATTATATATATATATACACACAAACAGACTGGTTCCAAATAGGAAAAGGAGTACATCAAGGCTGTATATTGTCACTCTTCTTATTTAACTTTTATGCAGAGTACGTCATGAGAAACACTGGGCTGGAAGAAGCACAAGCTGGAATCAAGATTGCCGGGAGAAATATCAATAACCTCAGATATGCAGATGACACTACCCTTATGGCAGAAAGTGAAGAGGAACTAAAGAGCTTCTTGATGAAAGTCAGAAAGGAGAGTGAAAAAGTTGGCTTAAAGCTCAACATTCAGAAAACTAAGATTATGGCATCTGGTTCCATCACTTCATGGGAAATAGATGGGGAAACAGTGGAAACAGTGTCAGACTTTATTTTTGGGGGTCTCCAAAATCACAGCAGATGGTGACTGCAGCCATGAAATTAAAAGACGCTTACTCCTTGGAAGGAAAGTTATGACCAACCTAGATAGCATATTAAAAAGCAGAGACATTACTTTGCCAACAAAGGTCCATCTAGTCAAGGCTATGGTTTTTTCAGTGGTCATGTATGGATGTGAGAGTTGGACTGTGAAGAAAGCTGAGTGCGGAAGAATTGATGCTTTTGAACTGTGGTGTTGGAGAAGACTCTTGAGAGTCCCTTGGACTGCAAGGAGATTCAACCAGTCCATCCTAAAGGAGATCAGACCCTGGGTGTTCTTTGGAAGGACTGATGGTAAAGCTGAAACTCCAATATTTTGGCCACCTCATGCGAAGAGTTGACTCATTGGAAAAGACTCTGATGCTGGGAGGGATTGGGGGCAGGAGGAGAAGGGGACGACCGAGGATGAGATGGCTGGATGGCATCACTGACTCGATGGACATGAGTTTGAGTGAACTCTGGGAGTTGGTGAGTGACAGGGAGGCCTGGTGTGCTGCAATTCATGGAGTCGCAGAGTCAGACACGACTGAGTGACTGAACTGAACTGAACAAATAAATCAGTTTTACTCAATGCATGTTTACTATTTAAAATTTGCAAAAGTAGTTGTTCATAAACCACTAACACATTACTGTGACTACATACAACCAGGAGCCATATTTGTGCTTATGTATCTGATACACAGATTCAAAAAAGCTGCATCCATATCCACTCACATACATTTTCACTTACAGAAAAAAATGTGTCCACATAGAAAAAAATTATCTAACACTTAGAGAAATATATGAATGATTATTGGTTCACTATGACACTGGAATATTATTTAATAGATACACAAAGGGGTTATGTAACTCTCTATAGGAATGTACCTTTGACTTCCTACTTACACTTCATTAGAACCCAGACTCTATGGAGTTTCATGTTAATGTGTAAATGTTTTCCTACAGAAATGAAATAGTTTGTGTTGTGGTAAAGAGAAATCTTTAAGTCTGTGTCATTACTGTCTTGTAGGAGAATATTTTATACTTGACCTATGGGTCTTAGAACTGCATTCTTTCTTTCAGCTTCATATATACTGATTCTCTCAAGTCCTCATTTGAAGTAACTTTATCATCCTGCCTTTTCTCTTATCAGTCTGACAAATAATGCGTTGACATATGTTCATTTTGTGTTTGAATGCAAGTCATAGTGTAAATATTTTTGAAAAAAAATACTGCGACATACCTAATATTGAAGAGTTTATAGTTTGCTGAGGAGACTGACAACTAATAGATGGATTACAATATTGCATTCTTCTGGCATTACTGGTTTATATATCTCTTTCATTAGATAAGATGTTTGAGGACAGTGACTGCATTCAGTTGGTTTTGCATTTAGAAAGTGACTGATCAAATCCATCCAGGTAAACGTATTATTCAGTGTGGTGGTAGATGATTAATAAGTTGATCTCCAATTTGCCATTTAAGTGAAATGTTCCTCAACATCCTGTATACAGCTAACAGAGAATTGTAACATTAATAAAATTCTGATATCATCCCCAAAGATGCTCTGAGATGTGACATGTTAGATGGGCTCTTTAAAAGGGAAGAATGAATAATGACCTGTCTTTTTGTCTCAAACGATCTCTGTCCTACATAGCTTTGATTTGACCGTCTAGGTCTACTCCTAGCTCTTCGCTCTAGGTTTTGTCCCTTAAGGCTGACCTATACAGAATTCCTCAACCAGTTCGCTTGCCCTCCGGATTTAGTTTGCTCTCATCAAATGCTGAAAAGAGCCAAGAGAGAAACCCTTTTCACTCCCACTGGCAATAGGTTACTTCATTATTGTTATGAGTCAGTTTTAGAGTTAGTTCCACACAGAACTAGCCTTATAAGCATTGATTTGTAAAATGTATCGGCTCCTTTAATATAGTATAATTAATTAACTGATTGATTTATACCCTATTCTTTTTCAGAAGGATATCAGTTTACTTACTTAAGAAACATTAAAATTATAAAGTGATACAATATATAAGAAAGGTATGTGAAAGAAAAGAAAAATTAGAGTGAGGGAAAAATGATATGAGTTTGGGAATAAAAAACATGCTATGATAATCTTCACCTATACAATGTTGGGGATTCACACATTTGTGTAAAAATTCATGAGGAGGAAAATTGTATCCATTGCAACTCATATATCCAAATGGAAAGCATATTCCGTGAAGAAATTCAATAGCTCAGAGGCCAAGAAATCAATAGAAAAATTGTCTCTAAAATCTTCATCAAAATCTTTGCAGGGTTAGATTACACACTTAGCAAATCATTTTATCTAAGTGAAAGCTGAGTAAGCCTCTTGTTTGATTTTGTGCTGCTTTTCTGATGGATGCTGTGTTGTGCTTGTTTATAACATTAGTGCTGTTAGGTCAGTTTATTTCTCTCCCACGATTCTAATCTCATCATAACAAAGATTTGGGTTAATGGACTAATTACAGCTCAAGCAGGCAGGATTTCTTGGCTCTGGTCTTGCAGCAAGGATTTTAAACAGCAGACTAGTTACAGCTCAGTAACAGCACGAGCAGACAGAACTTTTACTAAAAAGACAGGATAGTACTCTCCCCAGACGAGGGAGTGGGCAGACAGATGCCAGAGGACTGAGCGCCAGGCCACTCGGCTTCCCATTTTACCTCTCTGTTTTACCCTGCGTAAAACAGGGCTTGTATCCACCACCAGTCAGGAGAAGGAATGCAAACAGGTGTACCCTCAAGGCCAGTCAGAGAAGGGGGCGTATCTGGGCCCATGCAAAACAGGGCTTTTACATATTCATCTAGGCGGGCATGGTCTGAGAGTTCTGATTGATAGTTGCACGTTACAGGACAACAGACTCAAGTGTCTGTCTTTCCCATAATTCAGTCTGTTATAATCAGATAATGCAGAATATGTATAAACTGTTAATGAGCTGCTGGCAGCCTGAGGTTACTTGGAAGACACAACTCTGCCTCAAGGGCACATGGGGTGGAGTTGGGGAAGCCCCCCAGTGGTTAGTCCCTATCCGCTATGGCCCTGGGGCACATACCCAAGACCTGGAACAGTCTCTGTGGTTAGTTTCTGTGGCATACCCGTGAGCTCTCCTGGCCATGCCTCGGGTGGGGGGTAGAAATCAACTGTGCATCCTTTTAGGCTAGGCCTGCCCGCATTGCTCATGCCTAACTTCCTACCTAACAGCATCAATATAAGACGGACAGCTTATGTACAAATGCAATTCATTCGTAGGTACATGTTGAGACAAACATTGAGCGTGAGAGAAGGAAATGTAGTAGAAGGCAATGTTGTCACCTGAGGGGAATATTTTGGAATAGGCAAACTGAGTTCAACTGGACTTCAGGTAAATCTTGGGCTATGCTAAGCGCAAGATTTAACTCTGGCAGATGCCTTACTCTCCAAAGTTGCAGCTTGCCAATTGAGAAGAGATTCACGGGTATAGACATGCTGCGGCCACTGTGGAAGAAGAATGAAGATCCCTTTGAGAAGCTTCAGAGGCTAATGACGACTTGTGCCAGAAAAGAACTCCTTCTCAGTCTGTCCTGAGCTGAGGTGCTGGCAAGGCCAGGTTTCCTCTTAGAAAATTATTTTAAAAGAACTTCACCACACAGTCAAATGGATAAGAAGGGCAGGGAAATTTGACCCTCAGAGTCAATAAGTAGTAACCTTGTAACTTGAACCTAGTGTATCAAACTCTTCAGCCTCTGCTTTTTCTAACACATCATTAATAACCTTTATTATTCACTATTAGCATTGATATTAACATGAATGTTATTTCTGCTAAAGCATGCAAGTAAATACTGATATTTCAAATAACGATATGACAACCTTACTCAGTAAATAATGCTAATTCTCAATGCTGCTCCAAAATGAAGGGACTCTTGAAAATTAGATGTTTTACCATTCCCTACTAAGTGTCCAAGTGCTCATTAAGAATGAAAATGTGTTTCACATATGTTGCTCTTTGACCTTTCTATTTGTAGAGCATTTTACACTTGTGATTTCATTACATTCTCCAAATCCCTGACAATGTTTGACAAGCTTTAAAAATAGTAACTTGATCAGCTTGCCTTGAGGCCACCCAGCAAGTCAAGAGCAGTCCAATAAGGGCAAGACCTCAAGAATTGTGACTCTCTTTTTTCTATTGTATAAAAATATTTACATATCAAAATTTACTTCATCTTTATAAATGCACTTCATAAATATGTATATAAATATATGGATAAGTTGTTATATTAAAAAATTAGAAAATTAGAGAAAGTAAAACAAATTTATAATGAAATAGATTCTTTTACTATTTTTTTCTTTAAATATTAGTACCAATAAAGTAGAGCTTTGTCTATCACAGTTACAGACTGAAACTCATGACTGATAAGCAGCTGCCAGAAATACTGTTATAGGAGGAAATATTTTACAACATTTCCACTAAAAGTAATCTTTAGTGCATATCTTTTTAAACGAGTATTTATTTTTTCTGAAAATTGCCCCCCCCCAAAAGCTAAGAGGCTTATTAAATTAACTCCATAATGCATATGAGATTATTTGCATAACCACTGCAATGAAGCCTTCCTCCCTCATGCTAAATCCATTCCAGAGATAATTGCAGAATAAAATCAAAGAGCTTTACAAGTGAAGAGACAGTGGAGATAATTGTTGTCCTTGCTATGTATGGAAAGAGGTTGAGGTCAAAAAGATTAAGTGACTTGTTCAAGGTCACACAACTAACTGGTAAGTAGAATTCAGAGATCCAGACCCCCACTCCATAATGTTGTGTTTATGATCTATTTAATGGCTTTCTGTGCAAGAGCAGTAAATAGCTTAATCACTTGATCACAAGGGTACACTGATTCCACAAATCAAATATGACACAGCTTAAAAGGTGCATTTTATGAAAGATGTTTACCTTATCCTTGTTTACACAGCAAGGAACTTTGAGGAGTTAATTTCAAAGCTATAAGCTGCGTGAATCAACTTTGATGAAAAACAAATATAGAAAATCAGAACAACCTCTAACTAGTCTAAGTAGATAAACTTAATAATATAATTTAGAAACGTGCTATATTGTATTTTCAGCTCAATGAAATGGAAGTGGACTTAAAATTCTTAATGTCAAATCAGCTTACCAAAAAATTGAACAAGTAGGAAATGCAAAAGTTTTTATTCAAATAACAAAAATACCCACTGTGATCAGTATAAATAAAATGATATTTTCTTTTTGATTAGCTCTTTTTTTAAGGGAGAGTGGGCAGAGAATAAAGTGAAAAATATTTTATCTAGGGTAAAAGAGTTTCATATGTTCATTTCATACCTAACTTATTTAAACAGGAACATCAAAATGGAAACTAGACTCATAAAGTAAATTCAGACATTTGTACAGTTTCATTAGAACTTAACATGTTTTTAGTAGCATAGGACCTTAAAGAAGGAAATGTAATCATTTTGAATTACTTGACTGATATATGATGAGAGACTTTGGAATCAAAATAAAGCAAACAAACATATATTGGCTTTTTTCACATAGAAAATGAATCCATATATATTCTTTTGTTCAGTAACATATTGTTTGTGTGTATATGTAAATATATACATATATATACAATTTTTTCAGCAAGTTTAATTATGACTAAAGAGCAGACGGTAAAGTGAACTCGTGACACTGTAAGAAGTTTATTTGACAGAGATTAGGAGGTGGAAATGAAAATATCTTAATAGAACAGAATGAAAAAACAGTCTTATTTTACAAAGAGAGAATTCAAGAAATGCTGTCTATAGTTGATAGAAAAGGAAATAAAAGATTATTATTCTATGTCAGATATTTGATCTATGGAACTTAAAAGAATGATAAAAATATATAAATGAAAAGGACAGTTCAAGTATGTAATTAAGATAAATTTTCTTGTACTACAGTATACATTAAACAGATAATGTTTAAACTTCATAAATTAGTAAAGAAAAGCATAATATATTATTTATAAATAAAAACTGACCACCAAAAATTGGAAAAAACACTTTAAAATAGTTCCTAATAAGAATGTGCTGGGGGAATGGGCAAAATAGTTTTCCTTTATATTTTTTTATTTTTAAAATCATAGTGAACTCGCTCAGTTGTGTCCGACTCTTTGTGACCCCATGGACTGTATGTAACCTACCAGGCTTCTCCATCCATGGGCTTCTCCAGGTAAGAATACTGGAGTGGGTTACCATTTCCTTCTCCAGGGGATCTTCCCGACCCAGGGATCAAACCCAGGTCTCCTGCATTGGAGGCAGACACTTTAACCTCTGAGCCACCAGGGATATCAATGTATTAATAATTTTATGTTTGATTGATTCCTCTATTAAAATAATAATTACATAAGCAGTAGCTCTGATCTGAAGTTGTTACTAAGATAGTATCTAATCTGTCACCATAGTTCACTAAAACTATTTAAAAAGTATAAATATATTATCTGTTTGAATTACATCCAGTTAATACATTACTGCAAAAATGGCCTGGACTTTAGCTAGTATGGAATTGATAGTCTTTAGTAATATGTTAAATTAAGTCAAATAGTTCACAGAGTACCATGGTTACATGGAAGCTTACATGCAAACTTAGTCGATTTTTTACTAAATTGTTGAATTAAATCCCACTCTACATTCTGTAAGAAAAGTCTTTCAGTATTGAAGGACAACTTAATATATTTTAAGTCTACTTGTAGACTATGCCTGCATTTAAAATTGAGAAAAAATGTTATACATATTTAGAAAATAGGTTTATGTATTCTAATAATTATAATCTTATAAATTTTTATTATTCACTCAGTGGAAATATTTAGTGTCAGAAATGACATTTTTAAATCAGTGAAAACAAATGAGAACCATATATTCTAAGCAATTAAAATTAACCACGTATTACTTTTGCACTATTAATGGTATAATATGTCAGAATTCTATAGTCAATAGTTTTTGTAATCTAAGCATATTTAATGTATTTTTGAAAGGTAAGTACATTTTAGTTTTAATTAACAGCTTTAGTAATGATAATATAATGTTGCAAACTCTATTTTAAGCCAAATTTTAAAATCTAAAATCTGCATTATAAAAATATCTTAGGATTGAAGAATTTAAACAATACATGTGGATTACTTTGTTCTGTAGGTCATATCATATTCATACAAATATTTACATGTGATGTATAAGTTATTACCTGAGTATCAGATACATTTCCTAAACTGTGCTTGTTATGAGAAATCTTAAATGTAATCTAAGCAATGCCGCTAAGTTATGCCACTGTTGAGTTGGTAATTTCTTTGAGCTGTAGGTTCACATAAAATTCATATTGTGGAATTCTAAACCATGAGTTATTTTTAACCTTTTTAAGTTTTACATTATCTCTTAGAAATCTTGTTATCCTTCAACTTTCAAATACAAACAACTAAATTATAGAAGTAAAACAAGTGACTATGAAATATGAGTTCTATTTTAGTGAATGATGGCAGTAGGTTAAAAGATCCTCTAAAAAATTAAAAGGGTCAAGGTACAGAAACATACTGAAAAACAAGTTGAGCAGGAAGAATGTGAAACAACAAAATTTGGTGGACTTTAAACTACAGAGACCATGCTTCCTCAAAAAGGTCAGTCACTACATACATTAGCATCTTTGGTTTAATATTTATGTTACTTTTTAAAGAACATTTCATTTAATATTAAGGATAAAAGAAGTTATTCTTTAAAATGTATTTAATGGTCTCTCTTGCCTTAAAGTAATATGAGCCCGATTGGGCCCAATTACCAGATTCTTGCATTTATAATTGCATTTTTTCCCAAAGACTTTTGTATACACCAGCTTTTAACCGAATCAGAAACCATATCATCTTGAATCCTACAGGGACAGAAAATTAAGTACAGAGTTGGGGAGGTAAATATGTTTTAAAAATAGTTCTACAGGGCAAATAGAGAGTGGTAATGTAGCATAACTGAGTATAGGACCTTTTTTGTGAAGTTCAACTTGAACGACGTGAAACAGGAAAAAATGAATATGTGCTTAATTTCTATAGCACATGTTCTATATGTTTAGTGTAAAAAATGCTAATGTTTATTGCTATAGCATGAAGCAATAAAAATGTGATATTTAGAATGTCATTCAAATTCCCCAAAGTTAAGTGTCTATAAACCCACATACACACACATGCACACACAGACACACACACACTTCACGCTAAATCTAAACATCAAACTCGGGTTGTAATGAGCAGATTTGTTGGAGGCCACTACTGCCTGCAATGCGGGAGATCTGGGTTCAGTCCCAGGGTAGGGAAGATCCCCTGGAGAAGGAAATGGCTACTCTCTCCAGTACTCTTGCCTAGAGATTTCCATGAACAGAGGAGCCTGACTGGCTACAGTCCATGGGGTCACAAAAACTCAGACACAATTAAGCAACTAACACTGAAGTCTTGGACTCTGATGTTTATAAAACCACTGTGGGTGGTGTGTGTGTGTGTGTGTGTGTGTGCTTGTATTGTATGTGTATGTGTACATGGTTGCATGGGGGTGGTTGAGACCCACTATATGCCAAGTCCTAAAACACTGACTAATATGTGATAGGTTCTCAAGAAATATTTGTTTAATCAGTAAATTATATCTGACAAATTCATCCTGTAACATTTTTGACGAATGCGTTTTTGTCTCTCCTACAAGCATACGTGTAAAATAGCAGTATTAAGGAAATTGTTCAGAATTGCAATAGAAAACTGCTTCCAGAACCATACGCCCCGTGGTAGGGCACCAACAGAAAAGACGGTCTCACAGGCCATCTGCGCAGAAGGCTCTGAAGGTGAAGGGAGTACACTATTTATATAAAAAGAGAGAGGTGAACCAAACAGGTCGTGTGAGTTATCTACACGGGAGAAACAGAACCGCTTTTCTATCAGGGAGCTTACCAGGTCTTCTCTGTTTGTTTTGAACTAAAAGATTGAAAGACTGCTATGTTATTCCGGTTCAAACCCTTCACTGACCTCTCGACTTCTACAAGATGCCTTAACAACTTTAGACTTTTTAGTTATTGGCTCAAAGATAAGATGTTATGGGTGTGCACAAGGTTTGTCCCCTCAGTTGCAAATAAATTGAAGCAAAACTAAATTCAATTTAATTTTCCTCTGGCACAGTGGGTGATCATTGAGACTGGCCATTTGCAGTTCAAAGAAACTGAACTATGCTGTCTTCCCTGATAAAAATTCTTCTAGCCATATGTCTTCTGTATGATGTACTTGCACCATGCTTAAAACATAATTCTTCTTACTCCTATTAGGAAAAGGATTATAGCTTGAGTATGATCTTGTTTTTCATGAATGGAGATGTTTATTTTCAGCACAGTTTTTCAAATAAGATTGCAACGTCTTTTAACTATTACAAAGCTAGTGGTATCCACGTTTCCACAGCTTTATGTGTAGTTATTAAAAATCTTAAATTCTTTATCGATATTTAATAATATTAAAATAGGCTCAATTTATTAACTTTATCATAAAAATCTCTGAAAAAGTAAAAATGCTTTTAGTTAATAAAACTAGTCCAATGTCTACTTTACAAAAATACATATTTCTCTATACAGAGTATAGAGTCTGTAGTATAAAATGTATCTCTGGATTTCTCATTGTTTTCTACTTTTGTCCCATATAGTGGATAACTACATATTGCTTGTCAGAGAACAGGCATGATAGTCATCACAAAAAAGGTTTAATACTAACTCAGAAAGTACAGAATTTCATTCTGTGTGCTATGCCACACAGCCAACTCAGAGACCCTTAGATGGCCAGAGACCTTGCATAGCAATTTGCATCCACTCACAACATATATATTATTAATTTAGCAAAACACTTCCTGGATTACTTTATGAATTCAGCATTTTCTTGATGTCAATGTCAGACAGAGATTACAGGAAAAGAAAATTATAGACTAAATATTCCTCATAGATATGAATGCACAAATCTTTCATTAGTATTAGTAAGTACACTTCAGCAGTGTATTAAAAAGATAATAAACCTTGACAATATGGAATTTATTTCAGGAGGGCAAAATTAGTTCAGCGTTTAGAGAACAATTATTGTAATTCATCCTATTAATGATTATTTGCATAGATGAAGACAAATATTTGACAAAATTTAACATATGTACATTATATGTGAAAAGTGAAAGTGAAGTCGCTCAGTTGTGTACAATTCTTTGCGACCCCACGGACTGCAGCTTACCAGGCTCCTCCGCCCATGGGATTTTCCAGGCCAGAGTACTGGAGTGGGGTGCCGTTGCCTTCTCTGATACAAACTTATAGCATCTTGTAATGAAAGACAACTTCTTCAACTTGTTAAAGGTAATTTATGGGAAATATACTAACATCGTACCTAATGGTGAGAAACTGAATACTTCTCCCTTAAAATTTCAAGGCAATGATGCTTAATTTCACTGCTTCTACTTAACAATGGACTAAGGTCCTAAGTCGTGAAATAATGTAAGGAAAACAAATAAATCATAGCGATTGAAAACAAGAGATAATACTGATTGTGTGTTTGTGTGTGAGAGAGAGAGACAGAGAGAAAGAGAGTTGGGAGAGAGGAGAGACACAACATGAACACCTATATAAGAAAATTCTAAATAATCTGAGAGAAAAATCCAACTCACACTAAGTGGTTTATGTGGTTTCAGAACAAAAGATCAATAAAAAGTCAAATGCATTCTAGATGTTAACAATGATATTTAAAAGTAGTAAAAAAAAAACAAATAATATTTTTGGCAGTGGTTTTAATAAAATAGACAGCTATAAATCCAAAAAATGTGCAAAATGACTGCATGCTTAAAATATAAAACACTGGTAAGATTAATTATAGTGGATCCAAATAAATAGATATTTACTGAGTTTATGGAGTTGAAAATTCAATGCAATTCCAATTAAAATATCAGCAGGGTTCTTGTAGACATTGATAACCAATTCAAAATTTTATATGTAAGTGTAGAGGAGCTACATTAACCAAACAACTTAAAAAATTGTAAACTAATTAAGCTAGCAGAGACTTGGCAGAAACATAGACATCTAGATCAATAACATAGAATACAGTATCTAAGAATAAATTCATATATACAAAATGAAGAGAAGGATGGTAGGAAAAATAAGACTTTTGAATAAATGATGGTGGATCAATTAAATATTCTTATAAAAATAAACCTCAACTCATATGTTATATCAAAAGTCAATATAAAATTCATTTTCAGAATGGATAATAGACCTAACTGTAAAATTTAAAACTGTAAAATCATACATATTGCTGAAAATCCTAGGGAAAGTTGAAAATATTAGAGTTTGTAACAGAAATTGGACCCTCATCAGCAATGTGCTTCTTCTATAATTAACGTGACTAAAGGTATTTTACTTCTGGCCTTGAGCATAAATATTAAACTTACTTAAATTGGAATAATTAATTTATATTTAAAGAAATAGAAAGTAACTTTTTTCTCCTAGATTCAAGTAATGCAGATTAGATAGCTCAAAGAAACTTTTTTCTTTTCTTACTTACTTTGCTTTAATGACAAAATTCATGTTTGTTAAAAATTAAATAAAATAATGTAAATTAAAAATGAAATACTCTCCAATATTCTTTCACTATAGTCCTCTTCCACTGCTTCTTAAGGGTGTTTGTTGTGGAGACACGTAAATAATGGTTTTGAACATCTAATTCTATGTCCACTTTCTACAGTTATTGGAAGTTGAATGGGTTAGGTGTACCCTGTAAAGTCAACTATGTTGAATGTAACGTGTTCAGATTCAGCTGGTATCCTAGTTAAACACACCTACACCTGTCAAACCTGGAGAAATAGTGACTTGATGAAATTAGGCATCCATCTCTCTGACCAGAATTCACACGGGCTTTCAGGCTCTCCAGATATTTCCATGCCCATTGACCACCCTTTTGTGCCTGCATCCTTTCAGTCGAGTAGACCGTTGGCCTTGCGTGTGTGGTGTGTTAGTCATTCAATCGTGTCCGACTCTTTTTGACCCCATGAACTGTAGCCTGCCAGGCTCCTCTGTCCATGAAATTGTCCAGGCAAGAATACCGGAGTGGGTGGCCATTCCCTTCTTCAAGGGATCTTCCCGATCCAGGGATCGAATCCATATCTCCTGTATTGCAGGAAGGTTCTTTATCATTGGAGCTACCAGATGAGCTTAACTGATTGCATGTGATCTAGAAAATTGACAGTATTTGTACATTAAAATGATAGCACTAGGAGTTAACCAGAGTTAATTAGAATTCAAGATAATTGGGAGAAAAACAGCTATTAAAAAATCCGAAGTATTTGAATAAAACTGAGATCATGGTAAATTTTAATCTGGTATGTCTGGGAAAAAAAATTACACATTGAAAGACTAATGAAAACCAAAACATTTTCAAAAAGTCTTTCAATATTGAAGAAATGATTTTTCTGTATGTGTAGAGATTTTGCCCACGTCTAACAACAATTACAATTAATCATCCAAACTTTCATTTATCTTAAACAGTTTGAAATTGACCACAGTATTTGCCAACACAATGATTATCTAAAAATAATAAAATAATAGGTAATTGACTCTAAAAAATGAACTATTTTTTAATAATTTTATTCATTAGATATATGGAAACTTCATATATCTAGATATTTAATGTGCTTCTAAAATAGATGGTATACAATGCTGTTATAAGGAAAAATACTTTTTATTTATAAGATAGAGTATTGATATTTTTTCTTTAATTATAAATTGATTTTTTTTCTCACTACATTTCAGCAACGCTGTACCAAATAATATTTCATTTGATGTCAGAGAAATTAATATATTCCCTTTCAGATGTGTATATACGGAAATGCCCTATTTTTCATTCAGACTTCTGAAGTATGAGTGAAAAAGTTATGGCCTCAGTCTCTCATTATACCAGCAACGGCCATTCAGGCCATAGGCCGTACTTCGGTTGCAGCTGTTCCACAGTCTTCTCGGCTTGGAGAGGACTCTGTGGTTTTCTCTGCCAAAGCCATAACCTAGCCCTATCCCTTCTCACACCCCACACAGCAATTTTACTCTACTGTTTCAAACTATCCACAGTGAGAGGGGTTATCTTAAAGTTGCCAGCTCCCAGAATTCCACATGAAGTGTGGGTACAAGTCTTTTCTTCAGGAGTCTTAAATTTCTTTCGAGATTCGACTGTCTCCACTTCAGATTTGTGCCAGAGGACTCGGAAACACGCAGGCCCGAGATGCGGGTGTCTCCCTTGGGGCATTCCTTTCAAGCCTCCCCTTTAAAGAGATGGAGTGGTGGAGGGTTGTGAGCTGTCTGCTGACGCCTGATCTTCTCTTCCCTGAATAGTTTTATTTTATTTTATGTAAGCTGTATCTTTTGCCAGGCAAGTGTTCTTCAAATGTAAAGCCGTGAATTTGGCATTTTGGTCCAAAGATTTGGCATCCCCCAGGCAACGCTATGTTCATCCTTCATAGACTTAAAAAAGGAATTAACACAGAGTTTACATAGAAATAGTGAGGAAAATGAATACAATTGGCATTTGTTAGTGCTCCACAAATTATCTACCATACACTGTTCCTGTGGAAGTTACTGTCGAGACAGTTTTTAACAGATTCCCATTCTATGTTTGGACATGAGTCTGGACACGAGTGAGTAAACTCCAGGAGTGGCTGATGGACAGGGGGCCTGGCGTGCTGCAGTCCATCGAGTTGCAAGAGTCAGACATAACAGCCGCTGAACTGAATTGAACATTTTATGTTTTAGGTCAATATCTTTCTTAGTGTATCCTGACTCATTATACATAACTGTTTTACTAAGTCATGAAGCTAAAATTACAACATGTCATTGGCATGAGACTGTTTCTTGACAATGTAATGAGACTGTACATATATATTGAAAGAATATTTTCATTTTATTCAAGAAAAGCCTTAATCTAGCACTCTACAGTGTAAAGGATTTAAATCACACACACACAGACATGTACATATATGTGGTAAAATACGAAAATAGTGAACACTGTTCTGTAAGTTATTTGGTCATGATTATTCTTTGCCAAGTGTTCAAATGTACCTCATGTTGTCCTTGAGTTCATTCTACAGAAGACTTTATATCTCTCAAGAGGGTCATTTCTGGGTTGGCATTGAGAACTGGAGAAAAAGGGGCAGCAGGTAAATCTCAGGACGATAATACTTTGTTGTTGTTGTTGAAGAGTAATTAAATCACTAGGGATGAGATTAGCTAACAATATGAAAACTTCCTAGAAGAAGCTTGCCTAAAATGGACTTGGAAACATTCAAGGTGCCTCCCTGGATGCTATTAAGAAGTCAAATTAAAACGTATTAAAAAAACAATCCGTTTGTCAAGTATGTTATTACAAAAACACTTAAAACTATGTAGTATGATTTTGTGATGATAAATTCAACAGTCTGTAAGTTATTGATGCTATAGGGAGAACCGGTGATTTCTACATCAAGAAGATTTTTAGTTTTTTATGCTCACTATTAAACTTTTAAATTTTGTATTGCAGTGTAGCAGATTGACAATGTTGTGATCGTTTCTGGTGGGCAGCAGAGGGATTCAGCCATACGCACACTGCTATGTTTAAACTGAGCAATCGACAAGGACATACTCTGAAGCACAGAGAAGTTTGCTCCGTGTTTCGTGGCAGTCTGGAAGGGAGGGGAGTTTGGAGGAGAATGGATACAGGTATATGTAAAATATGGATACAGGTATATTTAAAATATCAATAAGATATTTTAAACAAAGGAATTTGAATCATCATTAACTACCCCAAAACCATGAGAAAAAGAGAGAACTAAAAGGATCTCAGAAAAATAGGATAAATGGTAAATAATTATAAGATTATAAAATCACCACATGTTTCTCTGATAAATCAAGTCAGGTAACTAGAATCAGGATAGATTTTTTGAAACTTTTTTGATTTATTCTTTACAATGATTTCTTTCAGCATGTGTTTACCATATAATTTTACTTTTCACCTTGGATTTTGGTTGGAAATTAATGAGTCGGAAACTAAGCGAAGAGAAAAAAATAAGATTTAATAGCTTGAGTGACATCTTTCACATTATTTCCAGACTTTATTGACACGGAACAGTTGTATTTTTGTCTTCCTCTCTGGATAACTCTATGTGATCAGCATTTAGAAGATGTAATAAATTTTTTTGGATCTACAAACTTACCATGCTAGAGAAATCAAATTTTAACATTAGGACCCAACAACCTTAGATTGAAGAATAATTTTTAAAGATCTGTTCACAGTGTATTTTTTCAATGCATATTACCTTAAGGTATAGATTATCGATTACTAAAGTACTTAAAGTAATGTACAGTCATTTAGTTTTATTGGTATTGTTGTTACTTAAGAGAAGCTTGTCTTACAAGAATATCTATTAATAAAAAAATTCTGCTAGCAACTGTACACATTATATTTGTGTGTGTATAACATAGGTACAAATTGGTACAGAGAGACAAACGGTTGGAAAGGTAATTTTTCTTTCTTTTTAGAGTGTTTATTTAAAATTCACTTAGTAGTCAAGCCACATAAGAGACTTTGATTTGAAGAGGTTTCCTTTTGAAGGTGACAAGCTAGCTTTCACTAAAACATTAATCCTCTGGCTATTTATCAGAAATGAGAGACTGTAAGGACATTGAAGACTAGAAATATTATACTCAGAGAATAAAGAAAATCCTAGCACTTCTTGACCTTAAAGGTTTTATCACAATATACAAACTCACTTAGAAAGTATATATTTGGAATTAAAATGGATGCATGAGCCTTTAACAGATTACAGAAAACTATCATTTAATGGATTGTTCTTTAAAGGTTTTTTAAAGGGCAAGAAACTGCACACACACATATACACACACACACACACACACATAAAATTAAGTGCAAAGAATGATTTTAATAGCCACGGCCAAAAAAAGGATGATTTCAAAGGTTTTACTCATGATGTCTTTTTAATATCACTAAGCCCCCGAGACAAAATAAAGAGAATAAGCATAGCACACACAAAGGAGATGCTCTTCTGGAAAGGCTGGTCAAAAACATTAAAAATAGATGAAAGTATGGAAGTCATCCGATACATTTCACAAATCTTGATTCCTCCCTATGTACGTGCCCAGAAATATGAGAGGTTTCAAAAGAACACACACAATGTCATATCAGGATGTTAACATATTTATGAGGAAATATAAAAAAAAATCATCCCAATGAAACAGAATTTTCAAAATTTTTGCTTTTAGACTTTTGAAAATAAAGACCATCAAATTCAACTGTATTATCTACCATATCTGTTAATGAGAATGCAGAAATCCAGAATAGTGCATTATGCAAGGTAACATAGGATTCAAATAGAAGTGGCTGCTGTGTTGTGAAAGAGTATTGGCCCAACAATAAAGGGAACTGAATATTAATTCACCAAATTAACCTTGTTAAATAACATACTTTCCTCATCTTTCCCCACATCTTTATTTGTAAAATTAGATGGGTTGGACTAAAAGATAACAATTAAAAAGAATAAATGAAACATATCATCATCTCAGTTCTTGAGAAAAAGGTTTTTGAAACAGCACACACAGTTTGATAATATTTATATACATTTAAAATACTCAACACACTGTTGGATATTGTTTCTGGGTAAATATATGAATGTAAAAGTTAAATAAATGAGTATATAGACATACATAAAACTCATGCTAGGGTTGCTTCTGAGATAAAGATAAGAGAAACACGGAGCATGTGGTCAAGAGAAACTTCACCAATATCTGGGACTTTGTTCCTAACTATAGAATGTGTATAATGACAGTATGCACCTCATAAGCTTGCTGTGAGTATTAAATGAGCCAACATAGTAAAGTGTCATCTATATGTTTTCTCAATAGCCAAATATTTTCCAATAAAGTGTATATTATTATGTTACCTTGAAATTAAATTCTTCACTTGCTTAATTGATAATGAATACATGAATGACATTTATTTGAAATATGATTTTCAAATTCACTATTTTGCTCTTCCATATTCTTATATTTTAACTCTACTTGCTCAGTTTTATCACAGTTATATTAATGAAAACTAGATGAAAATATATACTCTGAAGAAGATTATTTCAGTGTTGTAATAATTAAAAATCCTAGTCTATCAGTAAATATGTGAAAATATTATTTGCATTTCCTAGTTATAATTTAGATATGTGTTTAATCAAATGAAAGCCTTTTAAGGTTAATTTTTAAGATTAAATCTAAGACTAATGAAGCAATGGTATCTTGATTTCTCAACAAATGATAATATGGACTCCATAGCAATTATTTCTGTGTGGCTCACAAATTAGCATCAATTTAAATAATATATGCACCATTTCACATAGTGAAAAAGCAATAATATTATTTTATAACTCCAAGGCATTGAATTTAATGATCACTAAACTTTTAAACAAGTCTTAAGTCTCATAATAAAAGATCAAGTGTTTTTCCTATTTTTGATTTTGAGCAATAGTAAAGGTTTTCTGGTTTTAGACAAATTTTATATCTTAGAATAGTGGTTCTGAATCTCATAGCTTTTTGTGCAAATTTAGAAACCGAATAAATAGTTAAAATCTCCTATAATCTTCATTGCCGCCAAACTTACCTGTGAATTGAAAACGTGTGGTCCCTGTAGGCAGAGAAAACTTACCCTTGGATCATTAATATAGGCATGTGTCTTGGTACACTGGAAGCATTGAACAAAAGCCTGTTATATTTTAATTAGTGAAGAAGTTAGTTGCTTGATATATGTGTGGATTTGATTTATATCTCTGAATTGTTCTTTCCTTACATGGAGAATATAAAAGAAGAGAGAGAGAAAACATCTCTCTAAATTTAAAAAGAAGGCAAAAATAATGATGGAATTGGACATTCAGATCCATCTTTGATCCAGTTGTGCTCTGCTATTCTCTGCATAAATTCTAAAATTTTCATTATACCTGGGAACATATGAAACATAATGGTGACAATGAAGTGAAAGATGGTATTGTCTCAAGAGTTTGCTATCTTTAAAGTAAATAATTATTTTTTATTTAAGCTATCTCCCCATCTATTTATCTCTATAGCTGTAATTTGAATGTCTCCAATTTGGGCACTTAAGCTTATCAGTTTGAAATTATTTACTTTGTGTTTTATTTGAGTTCTATTAAAAATATGTATGATGGCCTCATTTTAAAATGCTGGTTAATATGATCCACTTTTATTTTAGATATTCATGTATGTAGGAAGTTAATATTTTATTGCCTATAGAATAAAAACCAAGCTATTCAAATTATGCCAAAATTCACAGTAATTAACATCATGGACCACCCCCCCTCCCCCCGCAACATCTTTTAAACAAGAAAGACACATTCTTTGGCTATTTTTAGCACCATGCTTGCAGTATATTCACTGTGGGCTTGGTCAATGTTTCACCAGAGAGAATGTAGACTGCATTATTCCCACAAATCAGATTTTATGATTATTTTCATGGCTTGATACATGTATACATAGATACATATAACTGAATCACTTTGTTGTACACTTGATATTAACACATTTTAACTATATTTCAACTTAAACTATGTTTAAAAACAAAGAATATAGAAAAAGTACATATCATGCTTAGCACTAATAAAAACATCTAAAGCGGGTATATTAAGAGACAAGGTAGATTTTTAAAGCAAGAAATATTACTGAGATGAAGAAAATTTTGTAATGATAAAGCAGTCAATTTTTGTCACCATAGTTATTCTATCAAGAGAGCTATTATAATGATAAAAGTAACAAGATAACTTCAAAATATATGAAGTTAACAATGAATAAAGCTAAAAGGAAAAATAGATATGATTATAGTTAGATTTAAAGACCATTTCTCTCAAAAAATGTTAAAATAATTAACACAAAGAAACTTGAACACTGTGAACTTATTGACATTTATAGAAAACTTAGCCTAAAAGTAAGTTCTCTTTAAGTAAACATGGATATATACCAATATTACACATTACTCTTGGACAAAAGCAAATGTCTACTATGGCTCAATAGATTTAAATGAAACAAAATGCTTACAAATTGGGAGAGAATAAACAAAACTCTCTTAGAGTATATGCATAACTCTGTGGAACCTATGTCAGCAAAAAAAAAAGCTACAAGAACTAATAATTGAAGACACTATATCAATATATTAATACAAAAAACTATTTTCCATATATTAGCATTGAATGATTAGAATGTAAAATGATAAGTGCAATATTATTTAAATACCATCAAAAATATAAATTAAAGGGTACATAGAATAATAAATATATAAAAATATACAGTGAAAAGCACAAATTAAATAATTAAAATGAAGAGATATACCAAATCAACATATCCAAGAATTAAAATATGAGTAAATGCTATTAATTATACCTCATTAAGGGTTATCTTTATTGAGATATAGTTTAGATACTTTAACTATTAACTTTAGATAATTTGACCCTTTTTCAAGTGCAACTCAGTGTTTTTATGTATGTTTAGCAAGGTTATAAAACCATCATCATTTTATAATTTGTTAATATTTTTATCACCCTGAAAAGAAATCACAGTCTGTCAGTCCTTGGTTTCATTCTCCCTTCCCTCCAGCCCCTGAAATTTAACAATAAACTTCCTGTCTCTAGACATCTGCCTACTCTGGACATTTCATATACATAGAATCATATAATAGCTGCCCTTTTTTCATCTGACTACTTTTACATGCCTAATGACAATGTTCATCTATGTCTTAGCATGTATTTAATCCTTTCGTAGCTAAAAAATATCCTATTATATGGACATATTACAATTCTGTTTATCCTCACTTACCAGCTAATGGATATTTGACTGGCTTTTAATTTAGGATATTCTATGAATATTGCTTTGCAGATTTGTATACAAACTTTGTTATGAACATATATTTTCAACCCTTGCATGTATATGTCCAGGAAAGGAATTTCTGCGCATGCTAACTCTGTTTAGAATTCAATCAGTTGACATGGTACAGGAATTCTATACTTGTTACTGTTCTGTTCTTGTTGGCTCTTCTCAGATTGGGTTTGGTAGTATGCATCCTTAGAGTAATTTTCCATTTCATCTAGATACTTAATTTTTTGCCATGTGATTATTCCTAGTATTCTCTTAAAATTTCTTTTATTTTTGTAAGGTCTGCATTCCCTCTTGCATTTCTGAGTTTGGTAATTGAAGTCTTATGTTGTTCTTTTGTGCAATCCAGCTAACAGTTTGTCGGTTTTCAAAGAGCAAAATTTTTGTTCATTTTCTCTATTGTTTTTATCCTTTATTTCTGCTCTCATCTTTTAAAACTATTTAAGCTTGATTTTTGTTTAGCTTGCTCTGGCTCCCTAGTTTCTTTGGTTGAAGAGTTGAGTTGCTGATTTGATCTTTTTTCTAATTTTACTAAGACATTTTCAGATACAGTTCCCTCTAAGTGCTACACTGCTTTAGTTTCAGTCCATAAATTTTGGTATGTTTTATTAATCTCAAAGCATTCTGTGACTTTTTCTGTGTCATTTCTAAATTTATTTGCTTACTGTTTAATTTCCACATATTTGTAAATTTCCCAAATTACCTTCTGTTAATTCCTGATTAACAGGCTTCTGATTTGATTCCATTTTCATCAGTGGAGATATCTTGTATTATTTCATCATTTAAAATGCTTGAAATTTATTTTGTTACTGACTGTCCTGTGGATTACAATTAACATCTCAATTTATAACAATCAGGTTAATACCAACTTAATTCCAATAATATACAAAATATTTTCTCTACATGGCTCTGCTTGCACCTTCTCCTTTGTACTCTTATTATCATGAAAATTACATCATTATACATTGTGTGCCCTAAAATGTAGAATTCAATGTCTTGCTTTAAGGAATTTTCTCTTAAATGATATAAGAGAAAAAGAGTATTACAAGCCAGAATGCATTTGTGTCTTTTTTTCTTTTTATCAGTGCATCTGTATTGATTCTTTTTCTTTCCTCCTGTAGATTCAAGTTTTGTATTCAGCAAATTGTAATGAATTTAGCATTTGCTGCTTAGTGTTCTTTCATTTCAACCTGAAGGACAGTGTATGCTGAGGAAGCTCTTTTGCCATGCTGGGGGCACACCTTCCGCCTCTCCAAGTCTTGCCATCTGTGTCTCAGCCCTCGCCTCCTGCATGTGGGAGCCTCGAGCTTAGCCAGGGAGAGGGTTTAGGGCTGAGGGCCTGCTCAGGCCTTTGCTGACCTGATATACCACGCAGCCCCACCCGCCTGTGGGTGGCCTTCCAGGCTCCCGGGGACATGTCAGGTTTTTCCGAAGCTTCCTGTCTCATTCTCCAGGTTTTCTTTGGAAGATTTTTACTTAGCCCATGTTGTGTTTGTTTTGCTTCTACAGCTATTCAGTGTCTCAAGGAACTAAAAAAATGAAATACTCCAGTTGTCTGAAACAGCACTCAAAGTGAAAGTGCTTTTTCCTCTCACACCTTCTTTTTCAGAACTCCTTTATTCCCTTGTGAAACCTTCATGACTTGCACGTATTCTTCTTCATGACCCTTCACTGGTCAAGAGACCCCTGGTGGAAAGAAAATGTCAGTGGATGCGGTCTGTCCTGCACACGAAGCACCAGGCTTATACCTGTCTCTGCTGGCAACTTCACTCCTCTCCATATCTAGGACCTCAAAGAATTAGTACCAGAAATGACTATTCTGCCAGAAATGCCAAGACATTTTTGGTTTTCCCCAAATTGCATCCTACTTCATTTTCAGCAACCCCTCTTCATTTCTTACGTCCCAGTCAAGAATGGATTTTTCTCTGGAAAATTTTAAATTTTAAATGTCATTTGTATGCTTTCATTCTGGGTTAATTATTCTTTAAAAGACTGACTTTAGAAAGAGGCAAATGAGAGTTCCAAAGAAATTCAAATAAACTTTTTATTTAGTGTTGCCAAAATTGATATATGTTCTATATGAGAGGAAAACATTTTTTCAAGCTGAAGAATTCCTAAGCTGAAGTCAATTTTAGTGGCCAGTGTACTTACATTCTCTGCATTCAATTCTTTGCCATTACTAAGTAATGTAAATTATAGGACAAATTCTCCATTTGTTTATAACTAAAACATGGTTTTGGTTTTATTGCATCTTCATCTTTCAAATAATCTTTGGAAATAAGACACATTATTCAACAAACATTGTAGCATTTCTCTTTTTTAAGCAGACATATCTCAAGCACCTACTACATATTAAACACCTATCTAGATACTAGATTAAAAAAAAAAAAACAATAGTTTTTGGGAAGTAAATGTAATGCTTTGAATTTTGAAATACACGTTGAAGTTTCAGAATTGCGGGGATCAGAAAGGCTGGAGCAGTGTGGAAAAGCAACAGAAATGAGTAAAGAAGGAAATGGACTGACCATTAAATCATGAGTTGTTGTTTAGTAGCCAAATCATGTCAGGCTCTTTTGTGACCCCATAGACAGTAGCCCATTAAGCTCCTCTGTCCATGGAATTCTCCAGGCAAGAATACTGGAGTGGGTTGCCATTTCCTTCTCCAGGGGATCTTCCTGACTCAGGAATCAAACCCAAGTTCCCTGCATTGGCAGGCAAATTCTTTACCACTGAGCTACCAGGGACGCCCCAAAGAATGAGTAGGATTTAAGAAGAAAGAGGGAATTTAGAAGCGCAGCCAAGCCCTAGGGTCAGATCACGAAGTCAGTCAACTAAATCCCAGACTATCAAGCTCTGACAGACCCAAGGTTTCTTTCTAAAGTAAACATTGCAAATGAGTAACTGCCTCTCCAGCCTGGATTTGAGGCTTTGTCAATTGGAATTCTATCATCTCTCTGAAATGGATGGGAGGTTGCCCAACACAAAAGTCTTTTCTTGATCAAAAAGAAAAATAAAATCCTTTCCTCTTTCTCATAAACGTATTCTTCTTTCCATAGCTGACTAGATGAGTTTTTCCAGGTACTTTATAAATACTTATCCCCTTCCCTCCCGCTAGGTTTCTAAAGATTCCAGAAAATACTTCATTGACTGGAGCACTTTGAGTAAAAAGATTGCTACCAAACCCCAAAAAGATTTTTAAAAGGGAAACCTCAGCTCTGCTCTGGCCCATAATATGATAGTGGATGTGACCCAAGAAGGAGCATGAGATGCTTGCAAAGAGGCTGGTTCTTATCTTGCTCCTCCCTTTTCCAGGAGAACCTGCTCCATGGAACCTGTTGGAAGATAAGTTGACATGAAAGATCTGACTTGCACCAATCAACCTAGCTGAGACCATCTTCAATGATCAGATCACCAGTCATGCTCCAGAGAGGCTTGAGCAATAACAGCTAAGCCTGGTGGAGAGCAGTGAAAACCATAAGACCTGCCAGACATCAGTGTTAATTGTTGTGTGCCTCTGGGTGGTGGGTGCTATGTCAGGCTATGTTACTGTGTCAACAGATAACATATACTCAGCTCATGACCAAAAGTACAACTTTTTTACCTGCACAAAATGAAATATTGTTTAATCACTTCCTCAGGATAGCTTGCTTAAGCAAACACAAAATCTTTCTGCCTGTGTAAAGCTGCGGCTTCCCTGTGAGCCACTAACAGAAGTGTTTGTCTCACCTGTCCACAGGGATGTCTCCAGGGCTCTTGGGGTTCCCCCTGAAATTAGCAGGCAGCCAGAGGATACGCCAAGTTTTCTTGAGCAAGAGTGCATTACGACTGGATTGCTGAGGCTTTGATGGTATCTTTGCGTGTGTTGTGATCATTTTTCCCTTTTCAAGTAGAAATAAAAGGAGGAAATAAAATTGCAGCCATCCCCCTGTCTAATCTGAAGTAATGGTAGAAATCGCTGTACTAAATACTAGCGTAAACTATTTCCTCTCCTTAAATCTGGCAAATTGTACTTTTTCATGATATTTGGCTGGATCTTAAAGTCACCTGAACTTATTATATTCCTGGAAACTGTCACCAAATGAACATCACGTGCAACCACATGTAACGTCACTCACACTTGCATGACGGGTAAAGTGGAAGAACAATGGCCTGGACTTTTCCATGCCTTACAAGCTTGGAATCAGATGCCATGTGTCTGTGCCCAGGCACAAGTCATGATCAGTGCTACAAATTAGTACAAAGTAAACTTCTACCAAGAGGAAGGAGGTAGAGAAAGGGTAGAATTTCTTACCCTTAGGTAGAAATATTCTAAGCAGTGTGTTCATCTGCTGTCTTTCCTGTTACTCTTTTCCCTCTTCTAAATCTCCCTCCATCCTTCCTCATGCTTTTTTTTTTTTTTCTCCACCAGAGGCCATCCTCCCCCAAACACATCAGTGTATCTAATG
Source organism: Oryx dammah (assembly GCF_014754425.2). Taxonomy (NCBI): domain Eukaryota; kingdom Metazoa; phylum Chordata; class Mammalia; order Artiodactyla; family Bovidae; genus Oryx; species Oryx dammah. Next base: position 6,101,548 of record NW_024070189.1, read on the forward strand.
CCATCATGTGTTTAAACAATAGGGTAGGCCTGTCCCTGTAAGATTTCCTTGAACTCCCAAAGGTTACTTTTTCTCTCAAGCAGGAAGACCCTATCCCCTTTTTTCTGATCCCAGTCTCTGATAATACAAGCCATACCTACATCCTCGAGGGCCTCAGAGCAGTGAATTCCTGGTCACCGAGTTATTGCTGGTTTCTTCTTATCTTTGAAAATGATTATAAATAAAGTTTTATAGAATTATAATTATCATATATTGAGTTTGCTCCCTGTTTCCTGTGAGAACACTAACTGGTAAACTCTTTAATCACATTCTTCAAAATTTTCTTTTTTCATGAAACAGTTAACTTCTTGCAAGAAGTGTGAATGTGTGTCTGAGATCTTGGACAGATTAACATTTACCAGGGTATTAGAAAGGCATTTGCAAGAGGAAAATAGAAAAATTATCTGTATTATTCTACCCACAGTAGAGAAAACAAACTTTATGCTGTAATATACCATGGTGTCGAAGTTCCAGAGGATAACATACAGAGATGAACCATATTCTGACTGTATAATCTTGTTGGTAACCTAAGGCTCAGTTTCCTCATTTTTGAAATAAGCACTTGACTACCTGCTCCATTCAACTTCAGCAGGATTCTTGAAAGAATCAAATGAGAGCAAATGAAGATTCACAGAACTATAAATTTTTAAAAACTGTTTTTGTTAAATATTTTGGAATACCTTATTTACCTGATTTGGAGCCCAATTAGACTAAAATGTATAAGATTTAAAAACTCATATTTGTTTGAGTCCCCTTATACGTGTATAGATTTTTTGTTATTGAAAATAAGGATGAAGTTCTAGAGATGCCACTATATCTAAGGGGAGAAATTCAATCAAGCAGAAATTTTCTAAGATTGATTTCACAGAAGATATCTAATTTCTACAACATTATATTTTGGCAAATCCAGGTCACTGCCATGAATAGATATGTAGAAGTCATCTAAATACTGTTTAAGGTTGTTCACTGATTATTTCGTGCTATGTAATATCTGGGAGGCAGTTTGATGACCTGTCATTCACCTATTTATCTATTTCTCTAGGTTATTTGCGTAAACATAGTGCCCATCATGGAACATTATGTGTGGTCTGTTATTATCCACTGCCAATGGAACCTTAATAAGTAAGTCACCTGCTACCATTCTCCTTTCTAGGAATAGTGGGGGAGTCAGTGATTCTTATCATGTCTGAAGAAATGCCACCCATCAGGGGTCACATTTACATGCTCTATTGAAAAAGAACTTGAGCTGAAAGTGTTCTAATAGTTCATATCCTGCTGTGAAACATATGTGAAGAGACATTAACCACCTACATGTGTTAGAGATGTAAAAAATACAGAAAAACTGTGCAGTTTTACAAACCAGCAAAATAATTGAAACTTAATGAGGAGGTTCTCTGGGCAGAAAATGACCTCTTGTTTCAGTGTCAGTGAGTTCCCACTTTGTATCTGGTAGCTGGAAAAATGAATGAATAAGAGCGTAAAGAGCAGCCTAAATCCCACTGAGCCCATTTTTTCTCAGTGCTGATTACCTTCTCGGTGTTCTTTTTGCGACTTAGGTATTCAAAACAGTTTTTTTGCTTGACTGATTCCGGGTTTTTTTTAGGTTTGTGAAAAGGCAAAAGAGAGAAACTTTCTCCAAGTGTTAAGACAAGCCTAGTGTTTAGAGATTCCCACAAATCCAGACTCAATTTTAGTGACATGGTTGCAAGGAAACCCCACAATTCTAAACCGGTTGAATTTGAACTGCGAGGCTCATTATTGCAACCTTCGAAAACAATCTGCCTTTTTCAATAGCATTTCCTTCCACTAAGAAGCTAAAGGATTTAGGTCTATATTTCTCCAGGGACAAAATCTGTCATTGGCTCTTTGAATCATGCTGTCAAATCATCCAGGGTATGTAGATTGTCTCCTGGCTCCCCAGCATCCTCCATCCTCACAACTACCCTCCAGCCTTGAATTTTCTGAGCACCATGTGCTTCTTTCTAAGAAAGTTTTTATGAAATCTATTTACCCAACATTTTCGCCTATCTCTCATTTAAATAAAATTCCCTTTTCCAGCTAAACATATCATATCAGTTAGAACAGTAATGTAGTTACTAATGGAAGAATCTCTAGTTTATGTTATGTCCACTTGGCTAGTGTGCTTTTTAAAATAATTATTATTTTCCCACTTTCTGCTCTTATCTTTAAGATCTTCCTGATCTTGTTGATTTTAGAAGTATAGTGTATTTCTCTTTTAATGGGCTACCATGCCACACTTAACCCCAAGTTTCCAGAACTGGGAAATTGTAACTGTTGGAGAAAGGGATCAGGGTCATACTTTATTTCAAATTAGCTCAAGTGGATCAATAGAAACTCTTAAACCACTACAAATGGATTGTAAAGTTGCACAGGCATTTTGGATATCAGATTGAGTGCTTTATTAATGGTGTTAAATGTACACATACTATATGAAACAGCCATTCAACTCTTAAGCATTTACTAAAGAGAAGTGAAAGCATAAAAAGTGTACAAAATTATACATGCATGTTACAGAAGCTCTTTTTCAAATCAGCAAATCCTAGAAATATTAACTGTTCAGAAATAGATGAATGGACAAATTATGGCATACCCATACAAAAGAATACAAGTCAGCTATAAAAAGAATGAACCACTGATACACAAAACAAAATAATCTCCAAAAAATGATGCTGAATAATCAGAGAGAATGGTGTCCATATGGACTCATATACTTATACTTTTTGAAAATGAAAACAAGTATATATGACCGAAAATAGATCCTTGGTTGTCTGGGGTTGTGGCTGGATGTGGTTGAATAAAGTGATTGTAAAGTGAACCAGGATTTCCCTGGTGGCTCAGATGGTAAAGTGTCTGCCTACAGTGTGGGAGACTCTGGTTCAATCCCTAGGTGAGGAAGATCTCCTGGAGAAGGAAATGACAACCCACTCCAGTACTCTTGCCTGGAAAATCTCATGGACAGAGGAGCCTGGTAGACTGCAGTCCATGGGGTCGCGAAGAGTCAGACACGACTGAGCAACTTCACTTTCACTTTCAAAATGAACCCAGAAAACTTTCATGAGAGATGTTTATATTTATTATCTTGATAGAGTGATGGTTTCAGAGTTGAATACATAGGTCAAAACTTGGAATTTTATGTTTTACATTGTTATTAAATATCCTTCATATTTTAACAAATCTATTACACAAAGCAATACAATGAAAGCAGAACGTGGGCTTCATACTGGTGGTGGTTTAGTCATTAAGTCGTGTCCAACTCTTGTAACCCCATGGACTGTAGCCTGCCAGGGGCTTCATACTAGAAATATTAAGTTGCTGAAAGTGTTAGTCACTCAGTCATGTGTCATTCTTTGCGACCTCATAGACTGTAGCCCTACAGACTGCACTGTCCATGGGATAGGCAAGAACACTGGAGAGGGTTGCCTTCCCTTCTCCAAGGGATCTTCCTGACCCAAGGATTGAACCCTGATCTCCTGCATTGTAGGCAGATTCTTTACTGTCTCAGCCACCAGGGAACCCTAGAAGTTGTTGTGAGATAGAAGTTGTTTATTTCTTGAGAGCTTGACAAGTTTTTGTTTTTTGTTTTTTGTTTTTTGTGGAAAGGTGGTAGAAGCCAGAGAAAAAGCGAAGAAACAAATATTTTCCAGTTAATGGTCATAAACAATGTGTATTCCATATGTACTTCTGTTCATTGATAATATAATGTCAATATGAATTTAACTAGGATAATAATTAGGTAATAATGAGTTGTGGTTGCCTCATACAAAGTGAAAGTGAAAGTTAGTCACACAGTCGTGTTCGACTCTTTGTGATCCCATGCACTGTAGCCCACCAGGCTCCTCTGTCCATGGAATCCTCCAGGCAAGAATACTGGAGTGGGGTGCCATTTCCTTTTCCAGGGGATCTTCCTGACCCAGGGATCAAACCTGGGTCTCTTGAACTGCAGGCAGATTCTTTACCGTCTGAGCTACTAGGGAAGCCCAAAGCTTATCTCTTTAATCTTTTTAGGGAGAGGCTGTTCCTTCCTTGGGAGAGGAACTGAAAATGTAATCTGGTTTAGGATATCACTCAAGAAAGTTTAGTGGGATTGAGGCAGGGTAAGTGAGAGCTGTGTTTAGATTTTCTTATTATATTATAACCCTACCATGTCAAATCTCAGAAATATTATTTATCCAAATCAGGAAAGCCTCCTTACTGGACTAGGTGAACAATATGTCTGGAAATTGCAGACACTCAATTTATCAGGATGTACCCTGATGATTCAGATGGTAAAGAGTCTCCCTGCAATGCAGGAGACCTGGGTTCAATACCTGGGTTGACAAGATCCCCTGGAGAAGGGAACGGTGACCCACTCCAGTATTCTTGCCTGGATAATCCCATGGACAGAAGAGCCTGGTGGTCTTAAGACCATGGGGTCGCAAAGAGACGTGACTGAGTGACTGACACACATCTTTTCATAAGCCACCTCTATGAATGAGCAATGCCAACTGGCATTCAGAGCCAACTGGACACTTAAAGCTTTCAACCTTTAGGCCAATACTAGCTAAGTATGTTGTGAGTATTTATTTTAGTAAGAGTTTAAAGTGAAAGTGAACCCCATGGTAGACTTCTCTTTTAGGAGTCTTGAAATTTCCTTTTAATTTCAATTAAATTAATACTTTAACTCAACTTAAAAAGAGCAACGTTAATTTAGGACTGTTGTAAAGTCAGCCAGGTAATAATACCTTTTGCTAAACAAACTGCCTCAGAGGAAATTAAGGACAAAGAGATTTCTTCCAGGAAATTTTGAGTATCAAGTAGAGTTGATATTATTTACTCTGTATAAAATAGAGTTATTAAACAAAAGATATAAAACAGTGCTCTTAAATTTCAAAATTTAAGAACAAGCAAATCTACAGCTGTAATGTAGCTTTCTGTATCTAACCAGGAATGTTTCTGGTGGTCTTTTATGATGTTATTGACTTGAACTGTGGACTGAACTACTTAGCTGTGATTTCTGAGAAGTTACTGGCTAAAATTTAAAGGAATTACCACAACTTAATGCACTACCATATTTATTTATAAAATCTAGAGCACAAATAAGATTATCTGAAAAATGACTATATTTAGAGAAATAAGATAAAGCATAGGAATTTGAAAAACTAATTACTATATACTTAGAATATTCATAATAACTATAGATAGCATTTAAAATGGACTCATTCTTATGTTTCTATAGGTATTGCTACAAACAATGGAATACATTTTTATTGTCAACTAATTCCAAGGATTTTAGTTCCAAAATTACATAAATGAAAGACTACCAAACTAGTTGAAATCTCTAAATTTTCAAGATGAAGAAAAAAGGTCCCAAGAATTGATTTGGTCAATGTCACAGGGATATCAGATGTTTAGACTACTCTTAACTCCTAGATCACCCCTCTTTTCAACACACTCCAAATATTTTATTTGTTAGCACATGTGATCAAAGGGTAGTTTGTGCCCTATCAAAACTTAAATTGAAGCTTGCTCCATTTCTCTCATTAGTCTTCAGCAGTTCCTTGACCTGTGAGGCCATCGTGCTTGGGAAAATAGAAGTTTCAGGATTTCTGTAAGCTCAAAATTTCAAACTCATGGTGTCTTCATGGCTTGAATACTGTTTCGTATACGTTCCTACTTCCTCAGTCCTACTCTCCTTACTCACAGCTGATGACCTTACTTTCTACTTTCCTGAGAAAATTAAAGCGATAGAGGAGAACCCCGTCCATCGCTACCCCTCTGCTGGCACCTGAAGCCACATCCTTCCACGCATGATGATGTCCAGAGACAGCGCTTACAGCTGTGTTGAGTCCTTGACATTTGTGACAACTCAGAGTGGTCTCTACTCAGTTGTATAGTCTCCTTCATGTATCATTTTTTTCTATACATAATCATGTTTACCCAGTGCAGTATGCCAATAACAACACATTTTGTTGATCCTACTTTCCCTGCCAGTTGCTGCCTTACTTCTTTGCTATACTTTGCAATATGTTTCTTCAGATTAAAAAAGAAAAAAAAGACAAAGATAGTGAAATATAGTTGCTTTACAATGTTGTGTTTGTTTCTACTGTACGGCAAAATGAATCAGCTATGTGTATACAAATACCCACTTGTTTTGAATTTCTTTCTCATTTAGGACAACAAAGAACATCAGAGTTCCCTGTGCTATATAGTAGGTTCTAGTTAGCTATGTATTTCATACATATAAATAATATTGTATATATCAATCCCAATCTCCCAATTCATCCCACCCTCCTTCCCCTGTTGGTATCCATACATCTGTTCTCTACACCTGTGTCTCTATTTCTGCTTTGTAAATAAGTCCACCTGTACAATTTTTTTAGATTCTACATATATCTATTAACATACGATATTTGTTTTTGTCTTTCTGACTCACTTCATTCTGTATGACAATCTCCAGGTCCATCCAATCTCCGCAAATGACACAGTTTTGTGTTTTGATAACTGTAGCTTTGTAGTATAGTCTAAAGTCTGGGAACCTGATTCCTCTAGCTCCATTTTTCTTTCTCATGTTTGCTTTGGCTATTTGGGGTCTTTTGTGCTTCCATACTAATATACCATGTTTTAAGATTGTAAAAGTCAACATTGTGAAAACAACCATACTACCCAAAACAATCTACAGATTCAGGGCAATCCCTATTAAATTGCCAATTATATTTTTCACAGAATTAAAGAAGTGTACAAAAATGTTTACAATTTGTATGGAAATTTGTATAAGTCCTCAGAGTTTTTTATGCCAGCATTTTCAATTCTTTTCCATCTTCTCTTAACAACAAATTTATTTCCCTGCCAAAGAATCTTCTGTCTAAAACATGACTCTCAATATGACCAGCCACTGCATCACTGACAAATCCTTTGGCTGTTATACAATTGTAATCTTTCAGAAACCACCAGCAGCTTTTTGTACAGTTGATTACTTACCTCTCCTTAATACGTATATCAGTCAGAATTAGCTGGGCTATGAAACAGTAAAAAACCAAACTCCAACCTCACTGTGTCAAAAATCACCCATGTCTGTCCTTTATTTGACACATTTATCCCAGGCATTTGGAGTCTCCTCTTTGCTTGGCCTTCACTTGGGAACCAATACCGATGGAACAACCACTATTTGGAAAAGGGAGCCATAAATTCTAGAGTTGCAAAATGACACATGCCACCATTCACTACCTAGATCTCCCGGACCCCAGCCCCCTTTTCCCACACCCATTATCCAAGCTGTCAACAAAATCTGTATATTTTCTACAAAATATACCAGTATCTGGTCACTTCTGTCTATCTTTACTGCTAACATCCAAGTCAACATCATCTTGTTCTCAAATTATGTTAATATATTCATAACAAAAAGTCTCCTTGCTTTTAAGTTGCATCCCAACAGTTTATTTTCAACACAGAAGCTTGAAAGATGCTTTTTAAAATGTTAAGCAACACTATTATGTACGTTAAAAAGGAAGACAGTTTTGGCACATGCTGCAACATGAATGAATCTTGAAGACATTATACTAAGTGAAATTAGCCAGTCACAGAAGTACAAGTGCTGTGTGATTTCGCTTGCATAAGGTACATAGAATAGTCACATTCATAAAGTCAGGAAATAGAATTGTGATTTCCAGGCACTGGGGGTCGATAGAAAGAGTGGGGTGTTATTGCTTTAGGGGCATAATTTCACTTTGGGAAGATAAGAGAAAGATGATATTGATGGTGACACAACAACATGGTTTAAATATGCTTAACATGGTAACATTTATAAGTAATATCATGTCACTCTACTACATTCTTTTCTGAAGACTTCCAATTTCACTTAGTGAAATATGCCAGTGTTTACCTTGGCCTGCATGGCCATGTAATAACCTCTGCAATTACCTTACCATCTCTTATTTACTTACTTTGTTCCAGCTCTACTGGCCTCTCTATAAAACTATCATCTTATGCTTTTGGCTCTGTGTGTGTGTGTGTGTGTGTGTGTGTGTGTATGTTCGCGCTCGGTTGCTCAGTCGTGTAGAACTCTTTGCAACATCAAGGGCTGTAGCCCGCCAGGCTCCTCTGTCCATGAGATTTCTTAGACAAGAATACTGGAGTGGGTTATCATTTCCTCCTCCAGGGGATTTTCTCGATCCATGGATCAAACCCAAGTTTCCTGTATTGGCAAGTGGATTCTTTACCACTGAGTCACTTGGGAAGCCCACTCTTTGTTCTAGCCATGACTAATTTTCTCTCCAAACGTAATCTTGGGTAAATCTTATCTTCTCACAAAGTTACCTTTATCACACTATCAAATGTTATAACATCCAGACTTCAACTCACCATTAACCTACTATACATTTTGTGTAGTACTTAACATTTTCTAAAATATTATGTAATTTGATTAGTTAATATGTTTGTTATTCAGTGCCTCCACTTGTTAAAATGTAGTTTCCCCAGGGAAAAGTCCTTGCTGTTAGCTTGTTGTTATATTAGAAGTGCAATGGACATATCAGACTTATAGAAGGTGTTTGTTGAATGTTAAAAATATAAAAGGATTTTACTACCCCAAACCAATATTCATATCTGATCTATGGGGCTTTCTAACCTCAATAATCTTTAAAAATGTATTTTCTCTCTTTTTCTAAGCATTTTTTCTATCCCTAGGTAATTTTGTAGACCACAGCTATTTCTAGTTTCTTCCAGACCCTCATATTCACACCAAGTAGTTGACAATTATTTGAGTTAGACTTTGCTTTTATTGTTTAATTGATTGCTTTTTGTAAGTGTATCTGTAAGAACAAGAGCAGTAATCAAAAAAGGAGTTAACTTTTGCAACAGTTTCTTTTTTATTTTATGCTGTTATTAATTCTTCTGGTAGTAATAAATTATTTTATAGACAACTATTCTTTACTTGTGGGGGTTTAACATTACTACCAGAAATAGTATATGATTATCATTTGAAGTTTTATTCTTCAATTTATTCCAATTAGATGAGTCATCAATATTTGGTAATAACACCATACACAAATTTTTATATGTTGAAGTTTGTATGTGAATATCATGGGCATTTAAAGTTAAAAGAGAGAATTAATTATTGGAAACAGCAATAATGGTTTTCCATTTAAGACTCTCCAATTGTTTAGAAATATAGACACTATGATTCAAAAATAGCATATAAATTATCCTTTATGATGTAACATTTAAGACATTCTATAGGAAAACTCACTGCTCCACCAATTTAGGTAAATGTGACAATAAGTCTGCCTTGGATTCAGTGGCCAAATTATTGTTGTTATAAAGCAACAACAACAAGTAAATATATACCTGTATATCAAGCATCAACATTAATTGAAAAGTGTTTGTTGAATGTTTTCAGTGTGTCCATCTCTGTAGACAAAACTATATAGAGAATACTCATTTTATTGTTTTGTATTTTTTGAACTATTTCATCAAAGTAACTCCCCAAATCCACTTGAATACCTTCTAAAATTTGTATATAGACAGACCTTTTACACAATAAAGTCTGAGTAAATGTTAAAGATTTGGCCTTGCAATTATGTTTGCACTTTGCAAAAATGGGCTTTGAGCTGTGGTTTACCCATTTAACTTCCCACTCCCTGCTCTATACGTGGGCAAGTGTTGGCTCCCCTGCCTGCTGTTGCAATCACTGCCTTTGAGTAACCCCAGGAGTAATTACTTGTAGCCCCTACATTTGTACCAGCAATCAGTTTAGATTCCACAGAAAAAAAATCTTATCTGAATTACACCATTTAATGATACTGTGCTTTAGCTTGAAAAATAATGCATTCAATTATATTTGAAAGCCCTGGATATTTTAAAACATGCAAACATACACATGGTCCAATTCTCCAAATTCCTTTCTTTCTATCATCCTTTTTCAAAAATAGGGCCTCCAATTTGAATGGGGGACAAGTTTGGCAATGGTTTTCTCTGCCATCATAATGATTCCAGGGCAAAGTCTCATACTTTTGAGCATCAAACTCAAGGCTTATATTTTTCGTTTGGTTGATTGTTTACACAATGGTGTGCTGACAGATGTTTAACAAAGACTTCAAAAAATATACGCATGCAATTGTGTAACCAATTTTATTGGGACTTTTATAATAGATGTGCAGCACATAAATAATTATAGTATATATTCTTGTCAATTCTGTTTAGCCAATTAATTCTCACAGAAGCTCTTGCTGACATTTTTCAAATTTTATAAATATATGAAGCATAAGATTATACTAATAAGTGTAATTCTATATATAATGGTTGATATTTTGTTTACATTAATATCTAAGAAAATGACACAGTTGTATTTTGGAACTTTGCTTGTTCTTCAATGAGTGAAACATTTTTGCTGAGTCAGAGTGTCATTTTTGAGTACTAGAAGAATATTTCCTGAATTTATTATGCCTTTTACAATGTAAATGCAAATTTGTGTTTAACCTGCATTATTAACATTTTCTTCATCTCTTTCTATATAATCAAAAAATGACAAATGAAACCTTGAATTGTAGAATTTTTTATTCCCATTATAAAATACACTCTGTTTGGCCAATTTAAGATACCTATCTGATATCACTGAACAAATATTTCCACCTTACAGATAGAATACACATACTAGGCTATCTACTAAATCATCAAAATTCCACCTTTAAAATTTACTTGACCGTGTCAAACTTTTTTCATAGACCTAGAGACTTTTGAAATTTTTCCTTAGTCCACTGAAGAAAATTTTAGTTAGCTTATTCTGATAAATGTTTCAATCTTTAGCATACAACTTAGTGAGATTTGCTAAAAGGTGGTAATGCTACCCAGCTGGTCTCTGTGGGTTTTGAAGAACGGGATAATAAGCATGCTTTGATATTCAGGATATGTAGGTTGCTTAGGCCCATAATTGTTTTTAATGGGCTCTTCTCTTCAAAAACACAGTTGGCTACTAAGCTCAATAAACCAAACAGAGTGAGGCCAATGAAAACTAGTGGATTTACGGATTTACAATAAGTGGAATTGGTTAAATATAAATAATCACTAGAATTTCTTTTTAAATTTTGCAACATGCTATATAACATTTACTATCCTACATATCATCTTTCAGTAATGGTTTGGAATACTGTCTGACAGTAGTAAGCTGCCAGAATAATGCAAGAATAAAATGCTCCTTTGTTTAATGATTTCATTTTGTAAAGGATTGTTTCCACACAAAGTGACTTCTGTTTAAAGCAGTCAATAAGGAAAGCATTTCTATTTATGACAGGAACGATCTGGCTTGTGTCTGACTGGTACTTGCCTTGTATTTCAAGCACTTTGAAAATCATCAGCTTTTACAGGAAACCCAACCTGGTTAGGCAAACATAGGAAATAAGCACACAGAATCACCTCTTTAAGAATTTTCAAACAAACTAACTGGTAAAATGGAAAGCAAATCATTTCAGGGTAAAATTAAGAGTTGTGTCTTTTTTAAACTTAATACGTATTTCTTAGCACAGGGTATGTTCGTTTGCCTATATGGAAATAAAATGCAAACTTAGAACTTTTGGAGTGAGGTAAATAAGGAGGGGAATCATTGAAAAATTCAAAATTTTAGATACAGGATTAATATTTTAAAAGTTCACAACTTGACATTTTCTATGGTCATCTTACTCCTCCATTCCTTTAGAAATCTTTCCCTTGGGTATGGAATGAGAAACACTGCCAGGTTTTGAGATGGCTCAGTGATTATCTAAAACTAAGTTTAATGTGTTTGAATCCATTTAAAATGAATCTGCTTTTCTAAGGATGCTTTCCCTAAAAACTTAAGCCCATCTGTGTTTTATGAAGAAAATCCTTGCATGTGTTTCTAATTCTTTCATAAACATGCTATTAAAGTATATGTTTGCAAAGGCCAGTAGATAGACAAAAAGTATATAAAATCTTGTTTCCTTAGAAACAAAAAGGTTAGGTGTAAAGGCTAAGTGTAAAGAAATGTGAATCGAAAATATTTGTGCAGACACACACACAGAAAAAACATTTTAATCTGCTCAGTCTTTTTATTATACATCTTACTTCATCCTTTGCAGCCGTTGTTTTTTACCTTTTCCATATTTATTCTTTAAATATTTCTTCTTAAACTGAATTAAAAAAAAAAAAACTGCTTCTTCCAGTCTTTTATAAAATAAATGCCATGTAACCGGCTTGGTCAGGAGAAGCAAAAACATAGGAGAAATGTGTGATTTCCCTAGTGGCTCAGTTGGTAAAGAATCCACTTGCAATGCAGGAGACCCAGTTTTGATCGCTGGCTTGGGAAGATCCCCAGGAGAAGGAAATCTCATCTCACTTCAGTATTCTTGCCTGGAAAATCCCGTGGACAGAGGAGCCTGGAGGGCTACAGTCTATGGGGTTGCCAAGAGTCAGACATGACTGAGCGTCTGAGCACATAGGAAAAATAATACTATAGTCACATGGCCCATATAGCTCATTACACATTTAGGTCATAATTTTAAAAGGAAATACAGAGATAACCAAACATGGGTATTTATCAAATATTTGAATTAAAGTGCTAAGTGAATATTTGCATATGTCTGGTGACGTTATATAAGTTTATCTTTTACTTTTTTTGTCATTCTCTGAATAATACCCATTTGTGGCCCAAAATGCTTCTGTTGGTGCCTTGTATGATACAAATCAATCAATTACTTGCCACACCTTTCCTGTGCTGTGTGTTGGCAATTGCTGTACATGGGAACAATGGTGGATATGAAGCTTGTCAAGGACACAGAAGCCAGACCATACTTCTCTGTCCTGTGGATCTCCACCATAGTTAGAAATAATGGAGTTTTCCAAGGTCATCACCTTGATTTACTCAGAAGCACCACAAGTGAATGAACTAGGTGGTCCTCTCTCTCTGAACTACACTGACTATTCAGTTTTGCAATGGTCCCTTAAGCTAGTTACAGACCTGTGTCTATGATGCAAAGTCAAATGGACAGTTGAGGCAATTATCTGAACAATTCTGGTGAAAAGAAAGCTTGTTACTAAAGAAAACGAGAGTTGGGGGGGTCCCTTAATTATCCATATTGAATTTCCTTATTGATCCCATTCACGAGACAATTGCTTGACTCACCACTTCATTTTGCTTGGGTAGACATGGGGTAAGATAATTGAAAGCAATTAAACAGCAGTATCTGGGGAACCATAAGTAACATCTTAGGTCAGATATTGTGGTATAGGATAACTTCATCAATGAGTAGGTATCATACTCCTACTATGCTGAACCCTGGGAAGATTACCAGTTAAATGGAAAAGAAAATTACTATCCACAAATGAATGGAAGCCAGAGATGCATCAGTGAAAAACGAGGTATAGTGAGTACCAATTCAACAGTGAGTTTCAGAAGAAAAGGCTATGTTTTGAGTAATATGTTGATTTCTTTCCAGTGCCTAGCGGAACTCACAAAGCTTGCAGTTAGACGTCAGGTTGGCTTTCTAAAAAGGCATGTCACTATTTGAGAAAGAGTCAGGAGATTTCTACTGAAATCTTTGAATGAATGAAACAAAAACACCCTGGCCGTCTTTCTCTAGACGGCAGATGCATCTGGGAGGAGTGAGACATTTAAGTGCAATAAATCCATGGGCCTTTCCTTAAGGGAACTGAGTGGTCATTTTTCTACAAAGTGGCAGGTGAGAACTGCAGCATAAGACCACTGGGTGTCTGTGGGAGATGGTGAACGACAAAAAAGAGATAAGTAAAGACTGAAAATAAATCTGCATGCACATGGCAATTTTGCCTTGAGCCAGCTGGGTAGGCTAGTAGCCTTTTAGAGTCAAAAAATTATGTAGGAAAAGTGACAACAAGGTTAACCAATCCTCACCTAGAATACTGAGGCAAGCCTTCTCCAGTGCATGTCTGTCTGAACATTTCCCCTTTTAATAGGAACGGTATCATCGGTAGGTCTATAGTAACTTTATTTGAAAATACATTTGTCTATTGGAATACATACACACTCACATAGTAAATAGATACACACTCACATAGTACCTGAGCCCTACTTATCACAGAAAGGAGAGGAATTCATTATTCACACACATTCATTTTTATCATAGAGCATTTTTAATATATTGATTTTTATCATACAGCATTTTAAACTCTTTAGAATCCTATATAATATGCTTTTCTCTTTATGGTTTTAATGGATCTATGCAGACATATAGTTCCAAATAAGTAAAGGAGTCCGTCAAGGCTGTATATTGTCACCCTGCTTATTTAACTTATATGCAGAGTACCTCATGAGAGACGCTACGTTGGAGGAAGCACAATCTGGAACCAAGATTGCCGGGAGAAACATCAATAACCTCAGATATGCAGATGACACACCCTTATGGCAGAAAGGGAAGAACAACTAAAGAGCCGCTTGATGAAAGTGAAAGAGGAGAGTGAAAAAGTTGGCTTAAAGCTCAACATTCAGAAAACTAATATCATGGCATCCGGTCCCATCACTTGATGGCAAATAGATGGGGAAAGAGTGGAAACAGTGGCTGACTATTTTTCTGGGCTCCAAAATCACAACAGATGGTGACTGCAGCCATGAAATTAAAAGACGCTTACTCCTTGGACTTGGAAGGAAAGTTATGACCAACCTAGACAGCATATTAAAAAACAGAGACATTACTTTGTCCACAAAGGTCCATCTAGTCAAGGCTATGGTTTTTCCAGTGGTCATGTATGGATGTGAGAGTTGGACTATAAAGAAAGCTGAGCACTGAAGAATTGATGCTTTTGAACTGTGGTGTTGGAGAAGACTCTTGAGAGTCCCTTGGACTGCAAGGAGATCCAACCAGTCCATCCTAAAGGAGATCAGTCCTGGTGTTCATTGGAAGGACTGATGTTGAAGCTGAAGCTCCAATACTTTGGCCACCTCATGCAAAGGGCTGACTCATTGGAAAAGACCCTGATGCTGGGAGGGATTGGGGGCAGGAGGAGAAGGGGACAACAGAGGATGAAATGGTTGGATGGCATCACTGACTCAATGGACATGGGTTTGGGTGGGCTCTGGGAGTTGGTGATGGACAGGGAGGCTTGGCATGCTGCGGTTCATGAAGTCTCAAAGAGTCGGACACGACTGAGCAACTGAACTGAACTGATGCAGACATATATAAATATACATGTACGATAAAGCTATTAAATATATCATAGTACTGGGCTGGCCAAGAAATTGGTTGGATTTTTCTGTAACATCTTACTTTTTTTGCCAACCCAATATATTATGATAGTTACAGATTGCTAAGATATAAATAGTTTCTGGATGAAATTCCATTGTCATCCCATAACATTTCAGATTTTACTTAAAAATAAAACTCATCATATTAGAAAATCAGAAATAAATATTAAGACAAATTACATGTAAACTAAAGGTGGATGTTTTCTGGTAATTCTTAATGATTTTTATAGAGGAGATTGATTTGTCATTAGAATCAAGCCCTCCAATGACATGCATATTTCCATGTTCATCTTTGTCATTGAAGTTGAGGACTGTTGCTAGAAAACTGTGACAGGAACATATTCTGGCTTTCTTGGAATCTCTTGTGCGTTTTTACATACCCACCCTCTAGTATACAGGCACACTTGCTTCAGTTCTCATGGACTCACTCCTGCAGACAGATTTGCTCCTATTTAGAGCTAACCACAAAAGTACTTGGATTCAGAGGCAACTTACGATAAACTAATTTCCTGCCTCAGACTTTCTTTATTAAAAAATTGATCTATTTCATTTGTCTCTCCGATTTAATCTATGGCATCAATCAAAGGAAAGATTTGTACAAATATACATATAAGTGGGTGGTTCTACTCAGCTGTAAAGATAAAACAATTGTTACCCTTCCCCATCCTTAATTGTATTTCACCCTGAACCAACCTGAATTATAACTGAGAAACTGGAAAAGTTACAATTGGCTTTACTTGCTCATTCAGCTGTTATTCTTCTCAAAATCTGAACCTTCCCACAAATCCTCAGAGGCAATACAATTCTTTATTTTAATGAATTCACTTGCACCCCACTGAGAATTAATTGCTTTGGAAGCAACCCAATGGTCTGACATGCTGAGAGGCCCACTGGAAGTTTTTCTTTTTTTCTAATAAAGAACTCTAAGGAATTAACCAACCTCTGATCAGGTATAATATCTACTTCTATTATTCCTTTCTAGCTCTGTGTCTCTGCTCTACCTTTCTCTATTTATACACACACACACACACACACACACACACACACACACAAGAGGACTGTGAGATCCTGGGTATTACTGACAAAACTTCAATTCCTTGTTATATAAATACAACTGGAGGAGTGTGTGGCATATAAATCTACAGGTCAACTCTCTACAGTCACTTTTTCTTTATGAAGAAAACAAGCAAAAAATTGCTCTTTGTGAGGATTTATTGGGTGTTAAAATCTACAACAAAATTGGAATTTGCCATGCTTAATCATTCTGTGATTCTAATCTGGGACTATAATCCCTACTTGACTTACTCATTAATCAAAAGATATTTATTCAACAGCTATTGTATTTGCCCCCAAATTTGAAGCTGTAATTGGAGATTTACTCCAGAAGGGTAGCATATATTAGAGCATAGAGCTATTATAGACATAGATAACTCACATGACATACAGGAAGTGGTGTATAGACTGCAAGAAACAGCACCGTTAAAATGTTGGTTGAATTCTATGCAAATAGTACTTTCTAAAAAATTATTATTTATACTGCCTAAATTCCTTAATTGTCTTGATAAAGAGAAGAGCTACTGAGGCAAAGTTAATGTTTGTAAGGGACACATAATAAACAGGGAGCAATTAGAAAGCGAAATAACTGAAATAGGGTTCTAAGTTATAAGTTTTGCATTTCGTTGTAAAATTCACATCACCAATTCTTTGCAACCCAGAAAAGGGAGAAAAGAAATGACTTGCCAAATTATTGCTATGGAATTAAGAAGAAAAACATTATTTATATTATTTATCATAAATAATGTTTTTCTTTTATGAAATTCTAAAAGATATTTATCACGTAGCATTTTAGTAAAAAAAAAAAAAACAACTCTGAAAAATAAAGAGATCCAGTACATTCCTAATGAGAGGAATGCATTCTTCAATCCTTAATGCAGTCTTAAAATGAGAGGAAATATTCTTCTGAGGTTTCTACTTCTAGTCAAGATGGAGTGAGAGGAAGAGATTTGACATCCTTCTAAAAATTTTTTAAAAAGTGGAAAAAATCCTCAAAAATCATAGATTCATTGGGCAACAGGCAACAGAATATAATGATTCCTGAGAGAGGTGAAACAGATGAAGAGAGCTGTATGATTGTCGTATCTTGCTCTCTGAGGTACAGGAAGAAGATATTCAGGCATGACAAGCCTTAATTGTGGAGATAGACCTGTAAATCTAGAAAGGTGCTTCAACAATACAGGAACTGAGAATTTCCAGATGTTCCAGATGTTCAAGCTGGATTTTAAAAAGGCAGAGGAACCAGAGATCAAATTGCCAACATCCATTGGAGCATAGAGAAAGCAAGAGAATTCCAGGAAAACATTTATTTTGGCTTTATTGACTATGCCAAAGCCTTTGACTGTGAGGATCACAGCAAACTGTGGAAAATTTTTAAACAGATGGGAATGACAGGCCACCTTACTTGCCTCCTGAGAAATCTGTATGCAGGTCAAGAAGCAACAGTTAGAACCAGACATGGAACAAAGGACTGGTTCAAAATTGGGAAAGGACTATATCAAGGCTGTATGTTGTCACCCTGCTTATTTAATGAATATGCAGAGTACATCATGCAAAAAGCTGGGAGGGATGAAGCACAAGCTGGAATCAAGATTGCCAGGAGAAATATCACCAACTTCAGCTATGTAGATGATACCACTCTAATGGCAGAAACCGAAGAGGAACTGAAAAGTCTCTTGATAAGAGTGAGAGAGGACAGTGAGGAAGGTGGCTTAAAACTCAAAATTCATAAACCTTAGGATCACAGGATCCAGTCCCATCACTTCATGGCCAGTCGATGGGGAAAAGTGGAAGCACTGACAGATTTTACTTTTGGGGCTCCAAAATCACTGCAGACAGTAACTGCTGGAATAAAATTAAAAGATGGTTGCTCCTTGGAAGAAAAACTATGACAAACTTACATAACATATTCAAAAATGGAGACATCAATTTGGTGACAAAGCTCTGTATAGGCTGTTATGGTTTTTCCATTAATCATGTGCAGATGTGAGAGTTGGACCATAAAGAAGGCAGAGAGCTGAAGAATTGATGCTTTTAAGTTACGGTACTGGAGAAGACTCCTGAAAGTCCCTTGGACTGCTAGGAGATCAGACCAGTCCATCCTAAAGGAAATCAGCCATGAATATTCATTGGAAGGACTGATACTGAAGCTGGAGCTCCAATAATTTGGCCACCTGATGTGGAGAGACAACTCATTTGTAAAGACCCTGATGCTGGGGAAAATTTAGGACAGGAGAAGAAGGGGATGACAGAGGTTGAGATAGCTGGATAGCATCATCAACTCAAAGGGCATGAGTTTGAGCAGGCACAGGAGATGGTGAAGGATAGGGATCCCTGGAGTGCTGCCATCCATGGGGTGGCAGAGATGACTTTGTGAATGAAAAATGATAACAAATATTTCCTGTTCTGACTTAAAATTCTTACATCAAGAACCAAAAGGATAAAATTTTGGTGCTGATCAAGATGGAATAACTGCTCTCTTGATAAAAGCTCATGAATATTTATAGGAACACAAAAAATTTCCCACACCCAGCAAATGTGTGTTTTAATGTCTGATATCTGATAAAAAATTACCAGGTGTGCGAACTGTGGTGGTAAATCAGACTACAATTGTAGAAAAGCATGCATAGGGGCCAAAATAACAATGCTTGAGCATTTCAAGTTTGTTTCAAGAAAAGTACAGAATACAGTAAGAACATTAAATGAGTACATGTCACAACTAAAAGCTGGTTCCCAGCAGTTTTGCAGAAGCAAGATCCAGTGGTCCTTCCCCTACAGGGTATACAGAATGTTTTCTCTCCTACAGGAAACCACCACCTTCTTCACAGGACACCTAGGATCCAAGGTGTTAATGGACTTCGGATAAAATGTTAGCTTGGATTTCACACAACCTCCTGGCCAAGATCTTGCTCTGTGACCGGTTTTTACCCTTGAGAATCTTGTCAAAACAATATACAAGCTATCAACCATGATTTTATCATCAAATAATGCGGCTGTGCTAGTTGAAACAAACAAAACCACTCAGAGTCTTGAGTCTGACCCAGAGTTATAAAACAATACTGTTTAATCATACATTTCATGCTCTGTCCAGGTATTACTATTAGACCAAAATACACTTCTTCAGGCAGTTTCCAGGTCCTCTAGAATAAACTGATTTAATACTCCCACCATGCAAAGAAAGGAAATCACTATTGATGAGGAGGAGAAAAATCAATCTATCCAAAAAGTCTAGAATTTGATAGAGATTGTGTCCTTTTTAGACAAGCACATGAAAACAATTATTCTAACTATCCCATTTGTTCCCTAAACATTATTAGAACAGCTTGAAATAAAAAAAGTGACAATTCCAAATGCTGGTGAGAGGGTGGAGAAACTAGATCACTCGTATACTGCTGTTGGGGGTGTAAAATGTTACACTGCAAAATTATTTGGTGGTTTCTTAAAAGCTAAATAAATACAAACTTATCATGTGCCCCTGATAGCTCAGTTGGTAAAGAATCCAGCTGCAATGCAGGCGACACTGGTTTGATTCCCAGATTGGGAAGATCCCCTGGAGGAGGGAAGGGCTAGCCACTCCAGTACTCTGGCTTGGAGAATTCCATGGACTATGTGGTCCATGGGGTCACAAAGCGTCGGACATGACTGAGTGACTTTCATTTTCACTGCCACGTGCCCCGGGAATTGCACTCCTGGGCATTTATCCTATAGTAACGAAGGTTCGTGTCCACTCAAAAATGTATCCCAAGTTGTGCAGCATAGCAGACTTATTTATAATAACACTAAACTAGAAATGAATGAAGCAATATCCTATAGTAAATGATTAGTGACACAATCTGATACATCCATTAAGGGCTCATCTCTTCTACTCCAAAGAGCTCTCTATCATATCTCGCAATACCAGTATTATTAGGGGAAAGACTGCTAATTTGAAAAAAAAAAAAATGAAGTTTTCTTTAAAAGTGCCAGCTACTTGATTTGCCTCTATTTGGGGATAAATAATCATGTTATATTAGAACAGATGACAAGAAGCACAGATGTTGAAAAATATACAGACCTGTGCCTGGAAGACATGCGTTCATTACATGGTTATGCTATAAGTTTCGCTGTGCAAATTGGTTAATCTCTCCCAGCTTCATATTCCTCACTGAGAAGATGATAAAAATGACAGCTCCTAGAAAAGGTGTTGTGCAACAAAAGCAGTTTAAATGAAAACCTTTATTGAGGGCCAAATATGTAAGCATTCAGTTAAGAGATTTTCCCTACCCAAATGTGTATTTGTTTTATGGATGTCATGTAAGGAACAGTTCAGAGCATGGAGTCAGATCTAAAAGAAACTTGGGCAAGAATTCAAATGGCTTCTACTACCAGTTGTGTGAACTTGGGATATTTACTTTGAGCTTCGATGTTTTCAACTCTGGAAAAATTCATAAATTGCACCACAGATTTTAGTGTTCAGTTAATGATAGGATGATATATTATATGCATACTCTAAACACTAAATCTGAACACTTTAAACACTGAATCTTCAATGCCTTTACCAAGTCTATTTACTTAGACACATGGCAGTTTGGATTAAAAGTCAATCTATCTTTGTTGTTTTTGAATTAGAAATAATGCCTCCGTAACATTCTAAGCAAAGTAAAGTAATTGGAATCAGTTGAAATGGGAAATAATTTCTCCCTAATGTAAGATTTTCATTTTTGAGTGGATATAGGAAAGAATTTTAGCTAGAGCTGGATTTCACCTAGACTGTCTCCCAGATTTACATGCTCAATTTGTATTTGACATATGCATATAAGTAAATATAACTCTTGTGTGAAGATTCTGAAGACACCTGTCCTGAAGCTGTAAATCATAGTGAAATACTTCATGATCTGGGCCTTCTAAAATGCATTCTCAGAGAAGTACTGGAAGTCTTAGCACAGTATTTATATTTTCTAAAATTGCTATCAAGTTTTCTCTTAGTAATTGAAGTCAAAAAATTAGAGTTAAATATGAAAACCACCCAAGTATCCACATGAACAATGACAGAAGCAAAAAAAAATTATAAATATATAATATAAAAAATATAACATAATATATAACACATGTACATATTTATGCTCTTCAGTTGAAAAACTGATCATCTTTACTTCCAATAGCATTATGTTACTGAGTTGTTGCATAAAAGGCAAAATTAATAAAGAGTTAAACATAAAGTGATTTGTTTTTCAAATATACTTTCTTCAGTATACAAATAACATTAAAGAGAGGAAAAGCATTTTTAAATTGCCTAATATGATTAGATTTGCATACTGACAAATTCCATGTGCAAAGTTTTAATGCCTGTGTGGAATGTTAAAGTCCTCAGATCAAATAAATCACAGTAGTTTTTCTCTTTATTTATTCAATGTCAGTTTTTTAAAATAATTTTGCGAGGTGGCTCAGTTGGTAAAGAACCTGCCTGCCAATGCAAGAGGCATAAGAGAAGTGGCTTTGACCTCTGGGTCAGGAAGATCCCTTGGATGAGGAAATGGCAATCCGTTCCAGAATTCTTGCCTGGAGAATCCCATGGACACAGGAGCCTGGTGAGCTACAGTTCATAGGGTCACACAGTGTTGGACATGACTGAAGTGACTGAACACAAACAGGATAAGATTAATTTGTTTCCCCATTTAACTTCCATTTTTGGAATTGGGGAAATCTAGGCACTTCTTCAGTTGGTCCATATGAATAAAGGAAGATAATATAACAAAGAAGCAAAAAATATCTGAAAGATATAATTCTATGCTGAATTTAAGATAAAAGTAACACCACATTTTTAATCTCTGGCAAAGACAGAGTGAGTTTTGAAAATTAAAATTAGCCATATTTAAAATTTTGGGTTTTGTTTATTTTCAGCTCTTTATACAGAGCAATTCAATGTAAGTATATTATTCATGTTACTTGCAAAAAATGATGATGTTACATTTAACTAAAGTGCTTATTTCAATAGTTTTATTACTGAAACTATGTTTGGAGATCAAGACCATCAAGGGGACTTTCTATTTTATCATCTTCTCTTTCACCATAGCTTGATGTAGCTAGAGTAACAAGAATGCTTCACATATAGGAAAGTCCCTGTAAATTTGCTTCATGTTATGGGAGACAATGAGGGAGATATATACACCCAGGCATACACACACACACACACACACACACACATTTATACACATCCATACACATAATACTGTTGTCATGTTCAAGAGTTTCCATTGAAATAAAAGCATAAGTTGTCTATTCAACATCTAAAACAGAGATGCAGAGATAAACACACTAAAGATGCATTATCGTCTCAAAATTCATAGTAGAAATCTTGGGAAACCAATTAGGAAATTAGGAATCTTATGACAAAGAATGACAAGAAATATTTTCTATTGGGGGAACAAGGAAAGACAAGTTATTAAAGAGTTGTTAAAGAGGTTCATCAGCAACATACTTATTAAAATCTTCCCAGTACTTAGAAGTGGTTTTTGATTAATATCATGAACATACAGCTATATGGAAATAAGACAAATTTTGCAAGTCAGTCAACATAAATATTTAATGACTTCAGATTGTATATATCATGTTTCTATTAATTTTATCAGGCATAACCATCATCTAGTTATAAATCCTATCTTGTATTAAATCCCAAATATTCTCATGGAATATCAACTAAAAAACAAATTTCTGTGATTTCCTAGTAATGCAGAAAATGAGACCCAATGTACCATTTATTGCCTGAGCAATGAAGTAACTCCAGTTTCTTCAAGCAGATGAGAGAAATAAAAACTCCAGAGGCACAGAAACAAGATGTGGTAGATTCATTATTGATCTCCCCTCTTTAATCCTCTTGGAATCCGCAACTTTTGTCATGCTATTAGTTTGCACTAAAGAGGTGGATTTAATTTCCCATTCTTTGACTTCGGTCTGGCCATATGACTTGCATCAGTTGATAGTTCTGATAATAGGATTTAAAACATCACACGCATTTCTACGTGCTCCTTTGCAGCTCCACCATTATAAAAATAACATATCCTGGTAACACAGCCTACTAGTCCAAAGGAGGGAAAATGTGGGAAGTAGAGCTCTCCAAACTTGGAGAATTTTGAACCAAATCCAGCCCGAAAAAGATGAAACACAGTGGGCTTGCACATATGTAAAAATAAATAGTTATCTTATCCACAAAGAATTTGTGGTTGTTTTCAAGTGACTTATTCTGACAAAGTTAATTGGCACAGCAAGCTAAATGTAAAAGATGAGATCACAGGCATATATTTAAAGAGGGAAGGAAGCCAAAATAGAACCAAAGTTAGATTCAAGAGCCTGTGTCTTGATAGAGATGGGGGATAGCATTCCTCCCCCGATGTAATTTGCAACCCCATGGACAGTAGCCTGCCAGACTTCTCTGTGCATGGAATTTCCCAAGCAAGAATACTGGAGTGGGTTGCCATTTCACAAAGGTATGAGAAATAACTAATATCAGTGATTATATTAGCAGATACATAAAGGGAAGATTCTCCAAGAGTGATGTTATATGAACTTGTCCCAGATACCAAGGAAGAGGACACTACTCCTAACCTCAAAATATCTCAGACTGGTATCTCTTTTTTTAAAAAACCTGACTATGCCCTTGTAGCCAAAGATGGAGAAACTCTATATAGTCAGGAGAAACAAGAGCGGGAGCTGACTGTGGCTCAGAGCATGAACTCCTTATTGCCAAATTCAGACTTCAATTGAAGAGAGTAGGGAAAACCGCTAGACCATTTAGGTGACCTAAATCAAATCCCTTACAACTATACAGTAGAAGTGACACAGAGGTTCAAGGGATTAGATCTGATAGAGTGCCTGAAGATCTGTGGACAGAGGTTTGCAACAGGAAACAGTGGTCAAAACCATCTCCAAGAAAGTAGTGTTAGTCACACAGTTGTGTCCAAATTTTTGCGATCCCATGGACTGTAGCCTGCCATGCTCCTCTGTCCATAGGATTTACCAGGCAAGAATATTGGAGTGGGTTGCCATTTCTCCTCCAGGGGATCTTCCCAACCTGGGGACTGAACCCACGTCTTTTCCTGCATTGGCAGGCAGGTTCTTTACCACTCTGTCACCTGGAAAGTCCCAATCTCAGAGAAAAAGAAAAGCAAAAAAGGCAAATGGTTGCTTGAGGAGACCTTGCAAATAGCTGAGAAAAGAAGAGAAGTGAAAGGAAAAGGTGGAAGGGAAAGATATATCCATCTCAATGCAGAGTTCCGAAAAATAGCAAGGAGAGATCAGAAAGCCTTCCTAAGTGATCAGTGCAAAGAAATAGAGGAAAACAATAGAATGGGAAAAAGTCTTCAAGAAAATTAGAGATACCAAAGGAACATTTCATGCAAAGATGGGCACAATAAAGGAAAGAAACAGTATGGAATAGCAGAATCAGAAGCTACTAAGACGAGGTGGCAAGAATACACAGAAGAACTATACAAAATAGAACTTAGTGACTCAGGTAACCAAGACAGCATGATCACTCACCTAGAGCCAGACATCCTGGAATGTGAAATCAAATGGGCCTTAGGGAGCATCACTGCGAACAAAGCTAGTGGAGGTGATGGAATTCCAGTTGAGCTATTTCAAATCCTGAAAGATGATGCTGTGAAAGCGATGCACTAAATATGCCAGAAAATTTGGAAAACTCAGCAGTGGCCACAGGATTGAAAAAGGTCAGCTTTCATTCTAATGCCAAAGAAAGGCAATGCCAAAGAATGCTCAGACTACCACACAATTGCACTAACCTCACACAGTAACACAGTAATGCTCAAATATTACTTTGATTTTTAAATCAAAGTTGCAAACTAATTTGATTTCTTACATTAATTGACCAGAATGTAAGTATCGCCAACTCTGTCCAAACAAGCTATGTCTCCCCACTTGCCAGCCCTATGTTCATGGACATTTAAAAGTGGCATCTTCTGTAAACAACAATTTCATTGATATGCTCATAGCTAAATTGTCCTATATTTTAAAAGTTAGCTTGTGTCTCTTCTTTTAATTTAAAATCAGTTATTCTACTCAAGAGAAAGTTACACAGAAAGTTAGGTACTAGCATTGCGCAGTGAAGTTATATAAGAAAATATGGCAATATAGTAGTAGAAATTATGAGTAAACATTTCTCTAAACTATAAAATCTTATGACTCATTTTTTGCTTCTCTAATTTGCAAATATATACCCATCATATTTTCTATAGGAGACAAATAATTACCTAAAGTGACAAGTTCATATTTTGGAGAAATTTCACAGGAATTGAAAGGCAATAAAACTATGTCTATATTCTTCTTCATAGCAATAAGAACCATATATACGATATGTGGACTGTATGATATTTGACTATGCAAGCATTCTACAGGAAGCGTCATCTTCTAGGAGGGAGGGGAGACGCCACTGCAGGTGCCTCTACTCTGGCGCTTGGCAAAACCAATCATTTTTATGAATGCCAAGTATTAACAACTGTTTACCTTATAAACTCCTTTACCCTCCTACACAGCCACAGTGTATCATCCATGTGTGGGCACGCACGGACTATGTGAATGGATTCATTACCCAAGCATAAGGTACTATATCATTGTGGATTTAGCTTTTCAATTGAATCTCTTTAAGCAATGTTTTTTTTTTTTTTTAAAGATATTATTCTCTAACAAAGGAGTAATTTGCATTAGCAGTACGTTTGGTTTTTGGTGTTGTTCTGATTTTTACAGGTTTATTTCCTTTAATAGAGATTCATGCAATTATGAAAATGTTATTTTTCAAGTACTTATCAGTACCAGACAGTATGGCTAGTTTCAGCTTAGGGCAATTATCAGTTAATTTGGCATCTATCTAGTAGATTGGCTCCCAAATCACAGGGCTTTTCAGACTAAATAGCATTTATTTTGTGAGTTGCTCACAAGTGCTCATCTGCATGTATGAAATTTCCCCTCTGATTCTGGCTTCTGAATGTGCATGTTAAGCAAAATTGCAGGGCTGAATCTGTTTAATGTTTCAGGTTCTGACTAACTTATTGTCTTCTGAACTCATTTTTATAGTTTTTAACTCCCCCAATTAAGATATAATTATTTTAGTAAGGATTTGTATAGCTGACTCACTATGCTGTGTACCTCAATTGGGAAGCCTGCATCATGAATGGAAATGTAGGGAGATTTTACTAAAAATTCTAGTTCACTTCCACACAAACCCACATGTGCATAAAGGCAAAACAACATTAAACAGAAAAACCACCAGCAAGTAGAGAGGTGGTTTTCACAAGTTAGGAAAGCATGTATATTTTAAATGTAATTTTATATGATACTGCAAAGCCCAGAAAACAGAGGTCTAGAAACAGACACAGTACATATGCATTTATTTTTGTATATACTATACTTTTCAAAGTATAACAACTGAATTCACTCTAAGATTGCATACAATATCTTTAGCCATGCCTTGGCAAAGCACATTAATAACTCATGGTAATCTAAAAAATATGAGACACGTCGCTTGTAATGGCAATAAAGATATTTGATATGTGTATGTATTTGTATGTTTCATGGCTCTTAATATTTAATGAAAACTCAATTTGAGGTGTTTTTATTGGTTAACTAGGTTTTGTTTGTTCATCATAAGCTTCATAACCTATGATACGCTATGTGTAAATCAGTTTCACTCAAAGTAGTGAAAAATTTTCTGAGGTAATTGTGCCACCTTTATTATCCTTCATTTGTGCTACGTACACAAGTATAGTTTTTATACAATATTGTTTTCACACTTACCAGCATTTTCTGAACAGTCTTAATGATTATGTGATGTATGTTTAATCAAAGCACAATAAAGCAACATAAAAAATCTTCTACTTTATCAGTAACTGAAAAAATTACTTTGGATCCTATCTTTTTATTCAGATTATTAAAAGATTTAAGGTGATTTGTCCATTCATTCTGCTTATTGACTAGTCTAGTTAAGCATGAGTACTTTTAGAGTCAAGCAAGGGAGTAGAGAGGTATTTAGTCTGTTATGGTGGAGCTTAAGAGAACTAATTTAACTACCTTGGAATCTAACTGCTTGCTTTGGCATAGCCAAGGCACAAAATATCCTAAACCACATAACTAATAATTAGGTGAGGAGGTCAGTTTGAATTTGGCTCACAATGGGAGTGCAGGCATGTCCTAACTGGATCCAACCGAACTGGTCATCTACTGATATACACAGTATAGTCGTGGCTGATGCTTGCAATCAACATCATTTCTGACGGGCGAGGCCCTGTGCTCTAGTGACTGTAGATCGATCCACTGTTCCTGCACTCTAATGTTCTCATTAAAAATTGTTTCTAAAGGTTTCCACTGAAACACTTGTTTAAAGTTCATATCCCAGCTTTTGTGCTGTGTTGAAGAGTACAGTGCATCCCACAGAATCTCCAAGTGTTTGATTCATCGGTGCACTAACTGATGTTGCTGTTCAGTTGCTCAGTCATCTCCAACTCTTTGCAAGCCCATGGAGCATGCCAGGCCTCCCTGTCCTTCACCATCTCGTGGAGCTTGCTCAAACTCATGTCCATTGAGTCAGTGATGCCATCCAGCCATCTCATCCTCTGTCGTCCCCTTCTCCTCCTGCCCCCAATCTTCCCCAGCATCAGGGTCTTTTCAAATGAGTCAGCTCTTATCAGGTGACCAAAGTATTGTAGATTCAGTTTCAGCATCAGTCCTTCCAATGAATATTTAGGACTGATTTCCTTTAGTATTGACTAATTTGATCTCCTTGCAGTCCAAGGGACTCTCAAGAGTCTTCTCCAACACCCCAGTTGAAAAGCATCAATTCTTGGTGTTCAGTCTTCTTTATGGTCTAATTCTCACATCAGTTTATGACCACTGGAAAAATCATACCATGATTATACAGACCTTTGTTGGCAAAGGGATGCCTCTGCTTCTTAACACACTGTCTAGTTTTCTCATAGTTTTTATTTCAAGGAACACTTGTTTTTCAATTTCATGGCTGCAGTCACCATCTGCAGTGATTTTGGAGCCCAATAAAATGAAGTCTCTCACTGTTTCCATTGTTTCCCCATCTATTTGCCATGAAGTTATGGGAAGGGATGCCATGATCTTCATTTTTTGAATATTGAGTTTTAAGCCAGTATTTCAGTCTCCTGTTTCACCTTCATCTTGAGGCTCTATAGTTCCTCTTCACTTTCTGCCATAAGGGTGGTGTCATCTGCATATGTAAGGTTATTGATATTTCTACCAGCAATTTTGAATCCAGCTTAAACTTCATTCAGCCTGGCATTTCTCATGATGTACTCTGTATGGGAGATAAAATGCAGGGCGACAATATTCAGCCTTGATGTGCTCCTTTCCTGATTTGGAACCAGTCTGTTTTTCCATGTCCGGTTCTAACTGTTGCTTCTTGGCTTGCATACAGATTTTGCAGGAGGCAGGTAAAGTGTTCTGGTATTTCCATCTCTTAAAGAATTTCCCAATTTTCTGTGATCCACACAGCTTATTTAACTTATATGCAGAGCACACCAAGCAATATGTGAGGCTGGATGAAGCAAAAGCTGGAATCAAGATTGCCAGGAGAAATGTCAATAACTTCAGATATGCAGATGACACCACCCTTATGGCAGAAAGTGAAAAAGAACTAAAGAGCCTCATGATGAAAGTGAAAGAGGAGAGTGAAAAAGCTGGCTTAAAACTCAACATGCAGAAAACTAAGATCATGGCATCCAGTCCCATCACTTCATGGCAAATAGATGGAGAAACAGTGGAAACAGTGGCTGACTTTATTTGGGGGGGGGCTCCAAAATCACTGCAAATGGTGACTGTAGCCATGAAATTAAAAGACACTTGGTCTTTGGAAGAAAAGCAATGACCAACCTAGGCAGCTCATTAAAAAGCATAAACATCAGTTCAGTTCAGTCGCTCAGTTGTGTCTGACTCTTTGCGACCCCATGAATCACAGCACGCCAGGCCTCCTTGTCCATTACCAACTCCTGGAGTTCACTCAGACTTATGTCCATCGAGTCAGTGATGCCATCCAGCCATCTCATTCTCTGTCATCCCCTTCTTCTCCTGCCCCCAATCCCTCCCAGCATCAGAGTCTTTTCCAATGAGTCAATTCTTCTCATGAGGTGGCCAAAGTACTGGAGCTTCAGCTTTAGCATCATTCCTTCCAAAGAAATCCCAGGGTTGATCTCCTTCAGAATGGACTGGTTGGATCTCCTTGCAGTCCAAGGGATTCTCAAGAGTCTTCTCCAACACCACAATTCAAAAGCATCAATTCTTCGGCACCTGGCCTTCTTCACAGTCCAACTCTCACATCCATACATGACCACAGGAAAAACCACAGCCTTGACTAGATGGACCTTAGTCAGCAATAAGCGTCTTTTAATTTCACGGCTGCAGTCACCATCTGCAGTGATTTTGGAGACCAAAAAAATAAAGTCTGACACTGTTTGCACTGTTTCCCCATCTATTTCCCATGAAGTGATGAGACCGGATGCCATGATCTTCGTTTTCTGAATGTTGAGCTTTAAGCCAACATTTTTGCTCTCCTCTTTCACTTTCATCAAGAGGCTTTTTAGCTCCTCTTCACTTTCTGCCATAAGGGTGGTGTCATCTGCATATCTGAGCTTATTGATATTTCTCCCTGCAATCTTGATTCCAGTTTGTGTTTCTTCCAGTCCAGTGTTTCTCATGATGCACTCTGCATATAAGTTAAATAAGCAGAGTGACAATATACAGCCTTGACGTACTCCTTTTCCTATTTGGAACCAGTCTGTTGTTCCATGACCAGTTCTAACTGTTGCTTCCTGACCTGCATACAGGTTTCTCAAGAGGCAGGTTAGGTGGTCTGGTATTCCCATCTCTTTCAGAATTTTCCACAGTTTATTGTGATCCACACAGTCAAAGGCTTTAGCATAGTCAAGAAAGCAGAAATAGATGTTTTTCTGGAACTCTCTTGCTTTCTCCATGATCCAACAGATGTTGGCAACTTGATCTCTGGTTCCTCTGCCTTTTGTAAAACCAGGTTGAACACCAGGGAGTTCATAGTTCACATATTACTGAAGCCTGGCTTGGAGAATTTTGAGCATTACTTTACTAGCTTGTGAGATGAGTGCAATTGTGTGGTAGTTTGAGCATTCTTTGGCATTGCCTTTCTTTGGAATTGGAATGAAAACTGATATTTTCCAGTCCTGTGGCCATTTTTGAGTTTTCCAAATTTGCCTGCATATTGAGTGCAGCACTTTTACAGCATCATCTTTCAGGATTTGAAATAGCTCAACTGGAATTCCATCACCTCTACTAGCTTTGTTCGTAGTGATGCTTTCTAAGGCCCACTTGAATTCACATTCCAGGATGTCTGGCTCTAGATTAGTGATCACATCATCATGATTATCTGTGTCGTGAAGATCTTCTTTGTACAGTTCTTCCGTGTATTCTTGCCACTTCTTCCTAATATCTTCTGCTTCTGTTAGGTCCATACCATTTCTGTCCTTTATCGAGCCCATGTTTGCATGAAATGTTCCCTTGGTATCTCTAATTTTCTTGAAGAGATTTCTATTCTTTCCCATTCTGTTGTTTTCCCTCTATTTCTTTGCATTGATCGCTGAAGAAGACATTCTTATCTCTTCTTGCTATTCTTTGGAACTCTGCATTCAATGCTTATATCTTTCCTTTTCTCCTTTGCTTTTTGCCTCTCTTCTTTTCACAGCTATTTGTAAGGCCTCCCCAGACAGACATTTTGCATTTTTTCATTTCTTTTCCATGGGGATGGTCTTGATCCCTGTCTCCTGTACAATATCATGAACCTCATTCCACAGTTCATCAGGCACCCTATCTATCAGATCTAGGCCCCTAAATCTATTTCTCACTTCCACTGTATAATCATAAGGGATTTGATTTAGGTCATACCTGAATGGTCTAGTGGTTTTCCCTATTTTCTTCAATTTGAGTCTGAATTTGGTAATAAAGAGTTCATGATCTGAGCCACAGTCAGCTCCTGGTCTTTTTTTTGATGACTGTATAGAGCTTCTCCATCTTTGGGTGCAAAGAATATAATTAATCTGATTTCGGTGTTGACCATCTGGTGATGTCCATGTGTAGAATCTTCTCTTTTGTTGTTGGAAGAGGGTGTTTGCTATGACCAGTGCATTGTCTTGGCAAAACTCTATTACTCTTTGCCCTGCTTCATTCCACATTCCAAGGCCAAATTTGCCGGTTACTCCAGGTGTTTCTTGACTTCCTACTTTTTCATTCCAGTCCCCTATAATGAAAAGGACATCTTTCTTGCGTGTTAATTCTAAAAGGTCTTGTAGGTCTTCAAAAACCATTCAGCTTCAGTTTCTTCAGCGTTACTGGTTGGGACATAGACTTGGATAACTGTGATATTGAATGGTTTGCCTTGGAGACGAACAGAGATCATTCTGTCGTTTTTTGAGATTGCATCCAAGTACTGCAT